>NW_027270889.1:0-600000 GCF_040938485.1 Diadema antillarum | reverse complement strand
TTGCATAATGTTAGCATGATGTAATGACGCTGCATTAATGAGTGAATCCACACTATCTGTCTTCACTTTGTAATTTGGTTGGGGAAATTGTTTCATATTGTGCATACGACTTCTGTGTCATTGACTATATATATTGACTACTTATTATTCATCTAGCGATCCTCGTCCGACAAGCTTTGCTTTTTAGTGGATCGCTGTTTTCCATAATCGAATTTATTTTCCGCTAGCCCACGAAGTATTTATACAGTGTTCCTCCTAATTATTGTACATTATGTTGTTCTATAATTTGTCTCGTATATTACATGAATCTTTTGCAAACGTTTGAACAATATTATTTAATGACATGTATTCTTTGTACTATGTTTTTTTATTTTCGTTGATTGGAAATAAACTATGATTGAATTGAATTGAAATTATACAATTTGACTATACAACATGAAAAAAAGATAACATGTCCTTCATGACTTGATATTTAAAGCTTTCGCACAAATGATAAAACTGTACAATTCATTAAAACAAAATTTGCTAGTCAATCATGAGAACCAAATTTAATCTTTACATTTCCTCGATCTTGTTTGACATTGCACAATGGAGTCAAGATGTGCAATAACTTTAGTGACCCAGCAGAGAGAGCACCGCGAATATGTGGTATCGTGCTTAGGCTTGCCAATGTAACAGCTCCGTTTGTACGCGAAAACACACAAAATAGTCACGGTTGGCATTTATCCATTTCTTGTCCATCTGGAGTGCGCATGACACATATAGTTTGTTGATGGTACTTCGTTCACGGATGCAGGATATATGGGGAAATTTTAACATTAATAACAAAAAAGTAATTTAACATGAGGCATCAATCCATCCGACCGGGTTGTTGAGGGATACAAGATGAGGTACTGAATGAGAAAATTGAAACATAATATACCAGCATATACGTAATGCATATTAACATGCATACATACATGCCGGTAAATGATTACAAACAAACAGAAGGCAAACATAGAAACAAAAGCAATGAATGACGATAACAATAATGGCAATAATAATGATAATGATAATAATGAATATGATAATAATAATAATAACAATAATAATATTAGTTGAGCTTTTTATATATCAATGATTCTTATTTGACAAGTGACAGTGATGGTCATGATTTTTTCCCTTATCATTCGAGTGCAAAGATGTCAAAAGTTGCATGTCACACAATAAAATGCCTTCTCATCATCGCTGTTTGTTGAATAAGTACAAGTTCTTTTCAGTCAAAACAATGAACTGGACTGAGGTAGAATGATATGTCAAGGCAATGGTAATAACATTTTGTTGTTCTCTTTGATAGAACTTTACTTGTCTGTTTTCAATGTTTCTGTACTTTTGGGGAGAGCCCATACATATATTTTGTGCTGCCGATGCTGATTGTCTAATTTTAACATTTTGTCTACATTCCCTTTAATTTTTAGTATTCAGATTTTCTTCACACGTCATTGCAATCATTCACTAGTATAGCCTCATTATTCCTTCATCACGTTCATTTGTAAGTTTAGTTGTGTCTATTTCACTCTATAAACTAATTTTAGGCTGTTATGAATTTATTTCCTGTATAGGTACTTTTCCATTGGAATATCCACTATCACGACCGTTGTCATTGTCGGTGCATCTCAGAGCTTTTTTTCTTTCTTTCTCTGACTGTCTTGCTTTAAAGGGATGATATAGCTTTGGTTGAGACCTGGCTTCAGGTTTCTAACGTTTTTGACGAGATACAGAGAAAGCACGTATGGATATGAAAGAGCACGTAATTTCATGAGGAATTCAATGTTTATTTGGTGAAAATATGTTGTTTTTTTTTTCATTTCATTTCATTTATTAGGTTTCCACACAAATCATATAGAGTTATGTTTACAGCATCCATCAATGACAATGTAAAGTAACACATAGATTATAAGTTAAAGGTCAGTATACAAATAGCATTTATACATAGCATATAAAAATGATTTGAAATCATCCTCAAGGGTACATTCATGACGGGTAAATAAAATTGTGTGTGGAAGGAACCTACATAGAAGCAGATGCTTGTGGCTGAGGTATCCAAAACAAAACGCTCCTCACAAAAGGTGGGACTTTGTTTTACTTTGTCTTTGGATATCTCAGCCATTTCGAAATCGATTTTCATCAAATAGCCTTTGAATTTCTCTTGGAATGGTATGCCCTGTAACATTCCATGAGTGTTTTTTGATATTTCGCAAAAAGTTAAAAGCTCAATCCTCATCTCCATTTACACTATACCATCCTTTTAAAATAAGAAAAAGATAAATGTCATGCCTATCTACATCCCTGATTGTGTTACAACCGGTCACACAGAATTAGTCCCGATAATTTTTAACGTCCCAGTCTTTCGCATGAATGGAGATAGGGAAAGATGCGCACTTCCTGTATACCACCACAAGGGGATAACTCCACGAGTATGAATGCCACCGGTGCACCCAGTCCGCTCATATCTCGTCCTTTAGAACATTCTGAAGAATATGCATGAAGACCAGTTAATCAGGAAACACTTAAGGGGCTTCTCTTCCGTGTTCCAGCATTTGAAAGGACTTAACTTTCAGGTTTCATGCTCGACATCACTTTCACTGTAGGTTGGTCTCTCAATTAAATGGTGAGAGGTATTCAAGCGCATTACCATCAGTATAGCTTAATACAGGAGGTTTGTTGACGACCGAGTGTGTGCGCCACCGCATATATATATATATATATATATATATATATATATATATATATATATATATGTGTGTGTGTGTGTGTTTGTTGGAGTCACAAAAGTTAGTTTCTGCTCTGGTATAATGATTCGAGTGATTCCTCTACTTCTTGTTGTATCATCATTATTATCATCATAATTTCTTCTCGCTATCATTACTATGTTGCATGTCATGTAAGTGCTATCTATTATATATATATATATATATATATATATATATATATATATATATATATGTATATAGTTATTTATTTATTTATTTATCTATTATACCTATATCTTCTCGGCAAAGATTTTCTCCTAATATTGCAATCAACGCATTCACCTGTTTAGCCGACTGGTGTATGCCCTTGCATCTGGCGAAAAACAAATGATTTGCTTCCTTGTATACTTTGTGGAAAGTTGCCTCTCTTCAAGTCTCATATACATTTCTATTTTGTTTGTTTAAAAAAAAAAAGGAGAGAGAGAGATTTATCAAGAGATTTATTACGTGTGTATATTAATTGCATATAGGAAATAAATCCATGTTCATGTATATGATGGACATGTATTTTATTTTTTAGCAAGTCATAGCGCGTACCGAGTTAACGCTCAATTTTGATATGTTTTTGTCATTAACGATGAATGTTAATAGAGGTGTTCACGTCATTCATTAACTTTGAAATAGGTCGTGGTGACAGTTTGCGGTTGACCAACATTCTCTTCGTTTCAATTCCATTTTGCAACAATGGATAATTTTCTCCTTGATTTCCACATAGAATCCCTGTTGCATAGTCATTATTCACACAATTAATTGCTTTGCTCGTTATTCTAAATCCCTTAATTGTAATCATTTCTAGTCTCGACGGACAGTGTGATTTTGTTCTTGCCTTCGTCTGCTCACATTTTTACCCCACGTTCAGTGCATCGGTTGCCTTCTTCATCGAGTGCCAAACTTAAAGGGATCGTATAGTTTTGGTTGAAACCTAATTTCAGGTTTCTAACATTTTTTTTTGTGAGATAATGAGAAACCTCTAATGAAATATGAAAGAGCATACAATTCTATGAGGAATTCAACATTTATTTGACGAAAATTGGTTTTAAAATGGCTGAGATATCAAAAACAGAGCAACTCTAATAAAGTGCGGGACCCACACTTTATTACGATCGCTTTGTTTTACTTTGTTTTTGGATGTTTCAGTCATTCTAAACCCGATTTTCATCAAATAAACTTTGAATTCCTCCTAAAATGGTATGCTCTGTACTATATCATAAGTGTTTTCTTGGTATCTCGCAAAAAGTTAAAAGCCCAATTCTCATCTCTACCAATACTGGAATCCCTCTAACTTCACAGTGTATTTTCATACATGCTATATTGAATGTCATTATTGCCATCATTCTGAGAGTATTGTCACTATCAGCCAAGTGATTATTTTGTATCATAAGGATATCATATTCTTCTTACTTCTGATATTATGATATGATATCAGAAAGATATATCAATGATATCATAATTCTCTTCTTCTATCTTATTTACTGTGCTTCAAATTCAAATTCAAATTCAAGTTCAAATAATACATCATTTCAATATAAAGTAATACAAAACAATATGCATAAATTCAAGTTACCTTTCTATTGATGCTCTTTACCAGAGGGGCCCGCATTCTAAAAACTATGTCTTCTTAGTGGGTCCCTCTACTTTTCGCACTTTGCCTATTGTTATGTTTTCATTTCTACCACTTCAGTTTTCATGACAATGTATGATTACTGTAAGCAGTGATAAGGTTGCACAATTAATGTAGAGTCTTTTTTATTCCACAATGCCTTGTGTATCTTACTCTCTGTTATCAAAGAAAGTGAAATATATATGTTTTTGTCGAAAATGAAATAAACTTTGAACTGAATTGAATATTGATCAATCAGTCTGAATACCATATTCAGGAGTGAAATAAATGATAGTAATCAATGCAGAGCTCTTTCCAATTTTAGATATGAAAAGGGGTCAATAAAAACAGCTGCTACGTGCGTACACAATGCTGATTTTGTAAGAACATTTCATCCTCATTTCAATAACACCGTTATCACTTCATATTTGTTCCTATAGAGTATATATCTTTCTCCTCAAGTTTTCATAGACATAAAGTTTCTGTAACTCTAGATATATTTGCTTTCATCAATAAATGAGCTTCTGTCCCAAGTATTTTATTGTAATAAGAAAGATCTCGTGTTCATATGTTTTACATGATAATCCGGTTCTAATACCTGTATGTTGACTCTTGAATGTTAGGTATTGCAATATATGAATGTATCCTCCGTTCTCGAGCAGAAATACCGAGGTTCGGCATTTCCTGCAAGAACAAAACTTAAGCTATATATTTTAGCCAGTTTAGTTTATGGCTAAATGTACGGGAACCAAGATAATGCACCATTATTTTTCATTTCAATCGTTGCAATAAAGTTTTTAATCTATTTTTTTATTCTAAGGCAACTTGATTTGTAAGTTAAAAATCACACATTCTTCGATTCGTTCCTCTTTCTTTAATATGGTGCTTAAGTGCACAAGGAAAAAGCTGCAAAAAATGTTGCTTGCAGTAGCCCATATTCATCCCACGACATATGCACGATCGCAATTAAACACAATCATTCTGAATTCAAAATTTGCTGACTTAAATGACTACGTAGCTGAAAATACATCAAGAGACAGTACATATATTTTCAAAAACAATGAGGTTTCTATTGCATAGGAAAGTCACCAAAGCACAGCTGATCACATACATTATAAAATTAGCAATTTGTCGTTGTTGTTTACGGTTCGGTTGATTTTTTTTTTTTCGTGTAAATCTATTTGGTGCATACCATATAGAGACGCAGCCTTCATCTTATATCTAAATGGGGTATATGAATATACAGTTTCTTCTACTACCACTCTCTACCGGCCCCCATCTCGGCTCGCATAATGTGGAGGTAGAGTCTTCAATTGTTTGACACAACGATAATTCATGACACTTGATTTCCTTTACATCTTATATTTAAAAAAATAGATTAAAAATTACATTTAAACGACACTCAACAGACTTTCTACAAGAGGAAGCAGAATTTAAGACGAAGACAGGCAAGACTGCAGCATGTTCCTTGGAGACATTTACGCGTGATTAAGGCAGACTCTAACCGAGTTGCAACAAACATTGACTCTTTCATGCTAAAGACTATGAGGATCTCTGCATTCCTAATTGTCCTCATTTCTGAATATGTTGCATTTCCTCTAGCAATTAATTCATAGTTTAAGTACATGTCCACAACCACTTTGATCTTCTAGATAATGGCCTGCTAAGAAGCCCAAATTACAGGTCCTTCAATTATAGTCAATATATCTCGTAATAGACTTCAGAATGAAAGAACAGGTACTCAGAGCCGCATTCGTATCAATTCTGTAAGTCTGAAGATCAATAGCCAGGTGTGCAATAAGTTATTCTTTTCTTTAATTAATATTAAAACTGATCCAGATAACTCCACATCATGTTATCCAAAATGTTGCCACTGTGGATTTTTTTAACAGAAAATGCACAGAAACCAAACAGCATTTCAGATTTCTAAACATCTTAAGCCATCATTAAGCCATTATTAATGTGTTGAATCTTACAGGCTCTCATGCGCCGAGAGTATCAGTAATGATAGATACGGCCCATTATAAATGTACTTTATTATTATTATTTTTATAATTATGAGTATGATTATGATGATTATGATTATGATTATGATTATGATGATGATGATGATTATTTTTATTATTATCGTTATTATCATTGTTTTTATTATCATCCTTTATCACATTATGGAAATCAAATTAACGTCGAACAGGACCCCAAGAGGTACCCATAAGAAAGTACAGAACTACTCGTTCCTTTCAGTAGCTGTGATCACACAGAGAAAAGATCGCAAAGTTTAAGAAGGCGATCTCAAAGTTTTGCCAGTGTGACCGCGGCTAATGAGTGTAAGCACAACTGGCACCTGCTGATTACCCGATCACACCTTAATTAACTGCATGTCTAAATGAGATCATTTTAGAAGAAGAAAAGCTGAGACAAAGGTATGAGTTTTTGTAAAGAAAACTTTTGTATTTTGATTTGTTTGCATTGTCGTTTTTTCACAGTTTCCCTCTAGTACTGACCAAGTTTGATTCGTACACAGAATGCCCAGTCATTTGCCAGTACATACTCGTTCCTTCTGGTTGCAGCCACTTACATTTACACCCTTCTACATTTAAGAAAAAATTGTCAAAATTGTTGATATTCCATTTCATAACTGATTTTCTTTATTTCACCAAAGCATGGAACATATTAAAAAACAATGCATACATCAATATTCGGATACGACTACGAACATATCATACAGTGAAAAGGGAAAAAAAAAGAAATAGATTGACAATAACACATATATGAATAGGTTTAACAGATATGCTATGGAAGGTAGCAGCCAGAAAGGAAATGTCCCTTATTTTTAGCTGACCTAAAATCATTCATTCATTTTAAAAGGATAAATGTAAGTAAGAATTTTCGGCCTACTGATCTAAAGTCAATTATGACTACTTATCCGTGACAATCAATATTCGGATACGACTACGAACATATCATACAGTGAAAAGGGAAAAAAAACAGAAATAGATTGACAATAACACATATATGAATAGGTTTAACAGATATGCTATGGAAGGTAGCAGCCAGAAAGGAAATGTCCCTTATTTTTAGCTGACCTAAAATCATTCATTCATTTTAAAAGGATAAATGTAAGTAAGAATTTTCGGCCTACTGATCTAAAGTCAATTATGACTACTTATCCGTGACAAAAAGAAAATGGGAATTATAAAGTCTTGTCACAGACTAACTAATTTCGCAGCACATACTCAAATGAAACATAATAGTTTTCACTCTTACAAAAGGCATTCAACTAATCACACACAGGAATCATTAACTGTTAATAAATCATAACTATTTCAGCTTTCTAGAAATATGGCAAGAAAATGAAGCAAACCAGAAATATAATCCTTTACTAAATTGAGCGAGTCGATATGTCACAACAGAGTATGAACATAATCGGTAGATAGATAACTATATAGGAGACAAGCCCAGTGTTCATCCATGCATAGCGGCTGGTGCTACGGCCTACACTCCTTCACAGAAACAGCTCCGTGGCTATTAGTCAAATGGTGGGCGGGACAAGGATCACATGACCTCTGGCCCTCTCGTGATTGGTAGGATAACCGGCTACATGGGAAGCAGGGGACCAATCCAGTTGGGGAGAAGTGGCCAGGGGGGCATTTGTCTGAAGAAAATCCAAAGGAAAGCTCTTATGTTACAGTATCAGATTATACAATATTAAATGCATAAATTATACATTTCAATAAATCATATTCTTTTATCATAACATATGATATGTTTTATTATGATGATGATATATATCTATATATATATATATATATATATATATATATATATATATCCATATAATGGGACATTGTCATGTGATATGATGTCATACCCGAAAAAAATAATATACACACGTGTATTGACAGGAAAAGATGCATATTCAAGTATCAGACCCTAAAAATATTCGACCAAAAAGGCTGATTTTCTGTCTCTGAATGACTATTGTAACACTTCTTCTATCTAATAGGATTTGTTTTTGATGGTAACACAAAATTGGATTGGCAGTTAAGAGTGGCACTGGCAGAAGATAGTAGTCCCTTAAACCAATTTTCTTCCTCAGTGATGAACAATTTTGTACAGTACCAATTTACAAAGACATTTAATTGGAGCTGAAGCAGATGTCAGTTATCTAATTTTGCAATATTAGTATTATCTGTTCTCTTTAGGAAGTTTTTCTACTTGAATCTCCATGATATTGAAGTCATATGTACAGCTTTTGAATTACTTTTGGCTTGATACATTGTATGATATTATTGGCAAGTAGGAAATTACAGGATAAGCCATTTATATTTTGGTCTTTTAATCTACATTCCTAAAAGAAGTAGATTAACTAAAACAACGCTAAGGAACAATATTTGACACCAGATGCAATGGGCGTTCTGAAAACAAACGAACAACAAACTGCAAAACATTTGTATAGCGGTCTTCCGAACTATTCAGTTGTTTCTCAGCAGTGCTTTACCAGTTTACATCACATCATCGCCTGTAGCTCAAATGGACACATGTTCTGTATGTCAACTTAATTTATCTTCAATTTGTACATACACAAAATGCTAAAACCAGAAACAAATTATCAGATTTAACACATCATTGCAAAAACATATAGACTCCACAAAAGAGACAAAGGACACATGAACCCCTTTCAAAACCAGTACTGCAGTTCGGGGGTTTCACACAAATTGAAGCAAAAACCCTATGATATCAATTATTGATGTCCAATGTTGTAAATCTTCAGCATATCATACCAGTGCAGGAATCCATTGTTTTGCTGCCCGTTCTTGACGTGCTCTGCCCCGGTGGACACGGCTCGCATGATGTCTGGGCAGGCTTGTCTTGGTAGAATCCTTGGGCACAAGGCATGCACTCACTTCCCGCGGAGTAAAAGCCTCTTGGACATGCCACTGAATAAAAACAAACAAACAAAGTGTCAAAAGAAAACCATGTCCTGCGTTTAAGCTAACGAACAAAACCTTAGTTGTGTATAAGTCACTCAGTGTTAATCTATTTATACAGACCAACTACCATGGCTACTGAAGGATTTAACATGCACCATGGCATACAAGGTACAAACGAGAACATTTTGATCACAAGGCAAAGTCCTCGACCTTTAGGATCTTGACCCAAATCTTGTTAGTGCATGCATCTGCACTTTTTGGAGGGATATAGTGAGATTCAGGGTACATGGACAGCGTGACGACTTGGAAACGTGAAATGCCAATATGCCGAAAACTTTTTTCTTTATCAAATCATTTATAATGAAATTTATAAGTCACCGTCACATGTTTCACCTGATCCACGCTGGTGTCCAGGCATGACAGGACGCAATGACAGTTTATTTGATATGGAATACTCACCACATTTCAATGATGATGTCGCCTGGCGGACGAAGCCATCGTCGCATTCGATTTCCACTTCACCAAACTGCACGACGGGTTCGCAGAGCCATTCCATCAACCGTGAGTCGATGTCACGGCTCCCTGTGAGAAGATCTTCCAACGTGCTGGAGAGAACGTCGACAAATCGGGACGCCATGTTCTGGGCAGCGCTGTCCAACTGTTCACGCAGCTCAGAGAGATCGACGTCACCGTTTGCAGCAGCTGACATCCCGTCTTCCAAACCGATGTTGAAGGAAATACGGGTAACGTTCTTCCGCGTCATCTCCCCCCGCTGACTAGGCGGACACATGGATGCGAGCCTTCCGGATGTAAACGCGCTGCGTTTGTTCAGACGCGTCGGGGGAAGTTCCCGAAATGCATCCTGCGAGCCGCATGTGACGGATACATGATTGATGGAGCATTCCGCATCATTCTCCTCACAGATGGACCCGGAGTCGGACGACCTGAAGATGGTCATGAGAGCCAGGGCAATCTGCTCCTGGGTTGACACATCAGCACAATCTCCAGTGTGGTACATCTCTGCTGGAAGGTTGCTCCTTCTACGATTCCGCTCCTCTGGGGAAAAAGCGAGGAAATACAGTAAAATTTAATGGTAGCACGTCGCGGGGTTTATCAGGAATATTGCACCATGGAAAACAACATTGGCATCTTGAATCTTGAATCTCGATTTCAAGATACACTGTACGTCCTATCAAACCTAACATAGCGAACGGAAAAGTAATGTCGTTACAAAGTTCACGCTTCCACGTGACTAAGCATCTATATGAAATGGAAATAAAGTCACTGTTAACTACGATCAAATGAGTTTCGATATTTTACCCCCAGCCAGCTGTGTGTTTCGGGATTTTCAATTTTGAAATAAAACACACAAACAAACAAACAAAAATGCCATGCCAGATCGCCTATCCAATCAAGCCAAGATCGTTTTGTCGGTAGGCAGGTTATGATATGCTTCAATTATGAGTGAAGTTTCTCCACAAAAATGACTATTGTCGTAAAATTTTAAGGGCAACTAAATTCTTGCATTTTCGTCATTATCCCTATTATACAAGTACAAATTTGCAATGTTCCACTTTACTCATATTTGGTGGTCTACTTTGAAAGAAGTTTAAGGTCACGTGGTATAATACCTGAGCAGTCTGGGACATTTGAATGTGGTTGCCACTCCTTGGAGTTCATGCACGAATACATGGAAGGCGGAGCTTCCTCCGAAGGCAGCCGCGGCACGTCGTAGCCATCGTCACATGAGAGGCTGCAGAATTCTCCCCTGGGCCATCGGCGACAAGAGAGGGCGCCGTTGTGTGGCGGTTCCAGCGTGGGACAATGCGGCGCTGTGAATAGAACAACATTATGGTTGATGTGTGACGAGTTTGATTGCAAAACTAATTAAGCGTCATTTTTTAACCTTAAATGAAGTCCGCTATCAAATAAAGCAGTATGCAGTTTGACACTTCCTATGATACCTCGCTTGTCACATGAAATGAAATATGCTTGAAGTTATGATTGAAAATATTTCATATTTCTTATCATTTTCTTTCCTCTTTAAAGAGCAGGTTTAATCGTAAATATATACAATTTGCGAGAAAACATTTGAAACCTTAACCGACCCTTAACAAGAACAAAATACATCAGGGAATCAAGCAACTCATAACAATGCCTTCGTGAAGTGAAATACTCACGTTCCAGAGTGATGTTAAAGCTGCACACCGTCTCTTCCCCGCTGTGAGTGTTGACCGCGATGTACTCTATGACGTGAGTGCCAAGCTGTAGCACCTTCCACGTGGTATTGACATTGGCGGACACCACGATGTTTTCGCGATCCTCCCCCTCAAACAGCGGCCTTTCCCAAGACACATTTAGGGTCGACTCCAAGGTCTCAATGACGGTGTCATTAGGACAGAGAAGAATATCCGCTGGCAGTTCATCTTCAATAACAGCAAGAAGAAATATTGCATGGGATTAATTTCTCTTATAGCAGCTAACGACTTCAAAACCAAATCAATAGATCAATAGATCAACACAAGAACAAGAGATAAAACATCGTAAACACAAAACACTTGGCATGAAATTTATTAATATAGCAGATTTATTTATTGATGCAACAGATAACTGATAACTTTCAAATCACACGTCGGAAATACAAATTTGATATTAACGAAGCATCGTGTGAAATTTGGTTGCTATACGCAAGCAAGAAATCGAATCATTCAAAGGCATAAACATATGAGATTAATGTGTGTTTGTAATTCTTATCTTGATAGGATGGATAAAAGTTGATATCTTCACCTAATTGCCAATTCTACAAGTCTACATATATTTCTTTACCATATCGATCTGTTAACATTGATTAGAAAGTATTTTGAGGAAAAGAAAAGAAGAGAATACTTCGGTACCTTGTTCAAATTCAAACCTTCGATATGATTTTAATAGAATCACTGTATCCCTCCCTTCTCCTTCCTATTGGCAAAGGGTTAGTCTCAAACACCACATGTAATGCTCACATTTTGCGAACACGTCAAATCGGCACTCTGCGCTGTTGTTGGCCTCATCATAAAAAGTGAATGAGAACTGCGTGTCCTGGGTAATGTTGTACGGTGTAGCCACGTCCGGCGGCGAGGTTACCATACGCAGGTCGCCTTGACTGTTGTCCCGGGCAATAGGTTGGCGGAAGGTCACCTCCACTCCCCACTTCTCGGTGATTGAGACGGTGGTGGACGCTGGACAATATTCAATCACCGGTGCAGCCACATCTAGGGTTTGAGAGGACATCACAATTCATCATTTCCGAGTCTTGTGAGGTCTAATTACGATTGTCATACACTTGTAAATTTTCATACCCACATGAACATCAATAAATTGTTTATTTGTAATAGTAGATATTGGTGCCCCATTACCGAAATGTCTTATAAATCAATTAAGCATAATATTCTTGACTTGCTATCTCTGTATTCGTCGGTTGTCTTAGGATATATCATTATCATTGTCCAACTTCATCTTCAAAACATATCACACAAATGAAATTAGCCCACTTATGAAAAAACTGGCTCCAAAAATGAATGAATGAATGACAGGACATGATATGTCGGTTGTCTTAGGATATATCATTATCATTGTCCAACTTCATCTTCAAAACATATCACACAAATGAAATTAGCCCACTTATGACAAAACTGGCTCCAAAAATGAATGAATGAATGACAGGACATGATATGAATGAAGTTTAAATGCAACTGAGTACGTATTCCCCCATACCAATATAATCACAACAGTTACATTATGCATGTACCGTAGCATAAGCAGTGCGACTTCAGATGCTGCAGAGTGTTATAACATCTACGACCTCTGAAGTGCATTATGCACTGAAATTCTGAAATGGTTGATGATATTATTCTGGTATTGAAAGCAAGAAATATGAAAATACTCATATACAATTTTAAACCGAGAAACTCAGAATCAGTAGAACAAATACCACCACCACCAAAAAATAAAAATACAACGCCCCTCCGATCTTCATTGTCTTGTATGATAAAGGATTGTCTTTTTTTATTTATAGTGCAGTACTGAAACATTTCACTTTTTTGTTTCTCTTATGGAAATGGACTAATTTTTATATTTCAAAGATGAAAGAGAATGTAAATGTTAGATTTCATTCAGCTTAAATGTCAGCAACAGAATTTTGCACTCCTTACGCTAACGTTAAAGGAGATTAACTCGTTGGAACATAGTGGAATGACTCCAGTATGGAATACCTAAACATACTACAATGTAGCTTGAGATGTTGCATTTGCACCTCTAGTTTCATGAACATATTAAAACTTTTAATTTGTGGGACAAAACGGACAAAGGTTCCCTTTTGTTCTATATTTCGGCAATCAGTAGTTTTTGTTTTCGATTGTTTGTTTAGGGATATTTGGGGTCAAGGAATTGTAGTTACGTTCTGACGGTGACGAAGATAAGCTACAAATGTAAATTCGAGGATAAGCTCTATGGGGCGCCAAACGTCGCACAATTGATTTCGCAACGAAATTGACCGTGCGACATTTGGCGTCCCATAGAGCTTATCCTAAGTTAGCTTATTCTCAAGGTTGAGTATCGCCGCCTGAACGAAACTAATGTAGGAAGTTTTCCAGGCAAGGCCTGGGATATCAATAGCCTTTGTAGCATTGGTGGATAGTTTACCGTTGTTTGTTGTTGTTGTTTTTAACGTATTTCATGTATGGTATGCATTGACAGGGCCACAGGGAGTCTAACTTCATGAACTTAGCTGAGGAAGAAACTCGGTGAAAGATGAAAATATGTAGTCACCATGACAACTGAACTCCTCAAGACTGTGCTCCCACGTGCCGTCCGCCGTGCAGCGAGTCTCCGTCAGGTCTTCACGCAGAAGACTAAAGCCAGACCTCCTGCACTGCACGCCACAAACCGTACCGTACACTGGCGCCGTCACACAATCATCCGGGAAAATGATCAGACCTGCAGTCTGTTGCAGTGGCATACATGGTAGCCCTGGCGTTTGAAAAAAAAACACAAAACAAAACAGGTTGGGGCAAATTTGATGGAAAATTTTCAGAAGGAAAAAAAACAACAACATACCAAGCTCTTAATGGAACAACACAAATAACTGAATATAACACAGGCACCCGTGTCTTCTTAAAAAAAGTAATGTCACCAAGTACAGTTATAAACAAGCTTCCAATTACGTGCTCGTTGCACCAGTCAAATCGGCATTCAAAGCAAATTGCGGCAAAACAAAGTAAAGGTGGAAAAAATGCAACTCTCCCCCTCCTCCCCCCCCCCCCCCCAAATAAAATAAAAAATGTATCGAAATGTGCTGTGGATTGTATAAAAGCAGATAAGAAAATTTTAAATTCCCTACGCTCTCGCTTTGCCACGATCAACATTCTATTTACATTACACTTGTCATACTTAGTGGGACTAAAGACTGCGAAGTATTGCGATGTTTCTAGAAGTGTTGGAAACGCTGTGGGACTAAAGACTGCGAAGTACAACGATGTTTCTAGAAGTGTTGGAAACGCTAAGCAGGGGCACTCTCACTCTGACACCGGAAGTCTGTGCTTGACCACCCGTCAGCCCGGCACACTTTCCTCGGCTCGCCCACGCCGAAGTATCCCTCGAGGCAGGTGAACTTGCAGCTGATCCCAAATTCATGGGACTCCACCTCGCCGGCAGGGCACTCACTCATCGTGGCAAATGGCGGGACATCCAGGGCTGGACACGTCTGAACTGATGGGTCGAAATATTATAAAAAAGAATGGAAAAAATGGATAAAATATATCAACAAAATAATGTTTGAAGGATTGAATAATGCAAATCCAATGCATTCATTTGCACAGATTGTAATGATTTACATCATGCATCACATCATTCCCACTATGTGCGTTGACAACACTTTTATCAGAATTGAACTTCATTCTTTGATATTAATATTATTTGATTTGATTTGATTTGATTCAATTTATCTTTACTCCGTTTTTTTACAAAATTATATGATTGTTTTTGCAATGATCGGAATTGAGTGAGTAGGTAGGTGTAGGAAACTAGAGAAAGATGATCAGAGCCGTGTGCACATTGACAGATTTTCTTTCTTTGAAAGGTTAGTAGAAACAAGTGATTTTAGCCAAAAATATGTGACATAACTTCCATAATTATGAACACGACCGCCTTTTTTGTTCTGTCAAGTAGATACAAATATTGCATCTCTGCAAGCACTTTCGAATATCAAAATGCAAAGAGATAGTGTTTGGAAGTCTCCAGGATGTGAATTGTTCATCCATTGCCCTCTCATGTCACATATACATCAGCACGTTTTACCAACAGATGATTTATGACCAGTTTTGGACTAAAGTACTCATTTTATCCGCATACAATCTCGTCACCATTTGACGTCAATATATCACACTCAGATGGCTGACAGTGGAATGTAAGACAAGGTACATTACAGTATTTTCTTTTGATCTTCTTATTACTGACTTAAAGGGAGTTTTTACTTCATGTTTCTAGCATTCTTTGGTGAGATAACGAGAAACCTCTTATGTGATATGAAAGAGCATGTGATTCCAAAAGGAATTCATCGTTTATTTGATGAAAATTGGTTTGAAAACAGCTGAGATATCCAAAATAGAGTGATCCTAATAAAAGGTGGGACCCACTTTTTATTACGGTCTCTTTGTCCTATTTTGTTTTTGGATGTCTCAGCCATTCAAAAACCGATGAATGACATGCTCTGTACTATTTCATGAGTGATTTCTTGATGCTTAGCAGAAAGTTACAAGCCCAATGCTCATCTCCACCAACACTATACCATCTCCTTAACCTGGCAATTTACTCAGGTTTCTTCTTTGCAACTGACATGATTGACGGACAAATTACCCGGTACATTGGCGTATTAAATAAGAAGGGTTTTTCTTTCGTCGTGATATACTATAACTCACTTTGACAAGATGGAAGAGAAGCACTCCAACTTCCCACCTCCGTCCTCCCGTCTGAGAGACATTCGAGAACCGAGGATCCAACCAGGTTTGAAAAATAGAGACAATCAGCAGAGCAGGAGGAGCCAAGGAGGTTACCATGGCTACAGTCTACCCTGGGATTACCGGTTACTTCCAGTTCGGGGCAGCGGACCACTGTTGTAAATATCAAAGCCAGTGGGTTAATATTTCCACGGACATAAATATAGAATTACTGAATATTAATCACGATGTTTCCTCTTAAAGTGACCCTATTCTTCAAGTAAGTTTGCGATTGTATTTTATTCTATCATCTGTAAGACAAAGAATTCATTGTTATAAACTTTTCATCATATCTTGAAATATTTGTTAAAAATGTTATAAATGTAATAATGATAATGACGATGATGATAAGGATGATGATGGTGATGATGATAACTAGGTGATATTACTACCATAACTTCTATTACTACTATGAATCTTAAAAGATAACAGAATCATATATTATGGATGTATTATTATTATTATAATTATTTTTTTTATTGTTATCATTATTATTATCATTATTACTATTATTGTTGTTACTACCATTATTATCTATAACCCCTCTGTTTTAACTACTAATACTACTAATAGGCCCTACTACTGCTAAGAACAAAAACAGAGCGAAAGCCATCTAAATTCAGTACCTATCACTGTGATATTGAAAGTATGCTTGGCAACGTTCCCTGCGCTGTCTTCTGCATAGTACGATACCCAGTGGACTCCTTCCTCTAAGTCGCTGTTTGGAGCGGGCCCCGCCTCGTGCACCACGGTAATCTCCTCCGTCTCGCCCTCCACCCGAGGGGGCTCCCAGTCAACGGTGACGCTCGTTTGGAGAGGCTCGGCGAAGACTCGTCTTGACGGTGGCAGGGGAGTCAGAATCGGTGGACTGTCATCTGAGAAAGGCAGACAGAGAGTGATGGATTGATACATATTGATAGATAGATAGATAGATAGATAGATAGATAGATAGATAGATAGATCGATAGATAGAAAGATAGATATATAGATAATAGATAGACGGATAATTGGATAGATGGATATAGATACATAGATGGATGGATAGATAGATGGATAAATTAATATAATAAAGGAATAGACAGATGGATGGATGGATAGATAGATAGATAGATAGATAGATAAATAGATAGATGGATGGATAGATGATTGGATAGCATAGATGAATAGATAGATGGATAGATAGATAGATTATATGTAGGTAGGTAGATGCATAGATACATAGATACATGGATAGATGCAAAGATAGATGGTTTGATGGATAGAACAATGAAAGGATTAATATGGATAGATGATTTGATGGATAGGTGGATATATGGATATAAAGGTGGATGGATGGATTCATAGACAAAAAGAGAAATGAAGTGAGGAGAACATAAATAATTGTCTAACCCACCACTATGACAAATTGATAAAGTCACACAAAATTTGAGTAGAATTTTTTTTTTTCCAAAAACATTGTACCAATTGAGTATAAAGAGGAATATATATTACTTCAAGTTACTGACGGTTTTCTGGATTCCTTTGTGGGAACCGTGGACTACTGTTTTTTGGGGGTTTTTTTGACCTGATAGAAAACAGTTAACCGTCACCATCGATCAAGAACAAAATATCAAAAATGTCTATTTGTGTGTGTGTGTGTGTGTGTGTGTGTGTGTGTGTGTGTGTGTGTGT
Organism: Diadema antillarum; assembly: GCF_040938485.1. Lineage (NCBI taxonomy): Eukaryota > Metazoa > Echinodermata > Echinoidea > Diadematoida > Diadematidae > Diadema > Diadema antillarum. The sequence goes on along the minus strand of NW_027270889.1, from coordinate 581,972 downwards.
GTGTGTATGGGTGTGTTGGGGGGGGGGGAGTGGCATTATGGGGGCGCACTTCTTAATCAGGTTGTATTTGTGTTATGCCGACTGTCATGCCAGTTTCCAGAGGACTTACCAACGCAGTCTGGAAGCTGGTTTGACCACATGCCCATATCTTCGTTCCTGAGACATTCAACGGTCGATGGTCCAGAAAGGAGTCCGTACCTGTCCGGACACACCTTGGTGCACACTGACCCAAGAACTTGACCCGTACACTCTATTGCTCCAACATCAGGCTGAGGAAGGCTGGGGCAGCGTATGACTGCAGGCATGGCAGGGAGAAGAAAAATCAAAAAAATTACCCAACGAGGTTACTTAAAGTAAAATATACCCTGCCCTGCATCACGAACACAACCAAACAAAAGAAAAAAGAATAAATAAATGAATAAAAATTTTCAGCGTTCTCTTGTAGGAAGCAAAGTTTGTTGCTTCCGACCACCAACCGAAGTTTATCGAATCGCGGTCTGATGAATCCGCCTTGTGTTGGTTGACTGTCGAGTCAATTGTTGATTATCGGAAGCGACAAACTTTGCTTTCGACAAGAGACCAATGACAAAACGACAAGTGACCGATGAGGAAAAAAAACAATCTCTGTGGAATAGAAGTATTAGTTTACAGTCACATTCTGAAGAGGAGATCTTCAGTTTTAAAAAGATATGTAATATGATATAGAAACTGGCTTTTCCGAACCTATCAGAATAAATGACAGTAAGATGATATAAGACACGTAGGCTTTGTTGTGTGGGAGAAAGGGAAAATGGAGAGGGTGTTTTCCTTTGTTTTATTTTCTTTTTACATTTTCATTCTCACGTCGTATGCTGCGAAACCGGTCTAAGTTACTCTTGGCTTGTAAGGTGTGAATTAGAATGTGAGCCTTTACCAAGGGGCGGGGAGGGGGTGGGGGTGGGAATCAAACATTATTTTGTTAATGATAAATCGCTTACCTTGCACTGTGATGGTAAAGTTACACCAGGCAAGATTTTCGGAAGCGTCTCTGGCCTTGTACACCACAATGTGCAGTCCTTCGTCAAACTCGCTCTCGGGTCCCTGTCCGATGACGAGGACAGCCGGGATAACGTTAAGGGTGTTGTCCGTTGCTATGGGCGGGGCCCAAGTCACTACGGCTGACTCGCTATTGTTACTGGCTACGACCACCTGTGACATCGGACAATCCCTGAAGACAGGACGCTGAAGACCTGTAAATGTACATAATTTATCATGATGATAAAGGCTCCTTATACTGCATTTAAGTAAAAACAACACAAAGTAAAAATGATTCCTAAGTGTGCTAAAAGTCAAATTAAGTATCTCGTAGCTATGAATGGAAACGATCACACTCCTGTTTGTGACCGACACGTATTCATGGAAACAAGTAATTGTAGTAAAAAAAAAAATATCATGGGCAAGGTTCTGCGTTGAGTTGTACACCCTGTAATGTAGGGAGATGTTGGCTCGAATGGATGTGCAACAAATGTGACGTGCTTCAAAGCGTACGCTCACCGGCGGGTAACGGTCGACTTCAGTCGAAATTCTCCAGCGGTGTGTGTTCCTTACATATAATCATAATAACGATGTTAGAACAATTCATTACGGGGGATTCTTGAATATATCCGAACCGGATCAGCATTCAAACTCTATGATACCCCTGCGTATACCGTGTCTTCCAGATTCAAGAATCATTACGTTCGAATTCAGGGAGAAAAAAAAAATTACAGAGACAAGGTTTGAGGTTCAAACTTCCTGAACCACGTCTACGGTTGGGTGAGTGCTCACCTGTGCAAGAGGGCAGTGGGTTGCTCCATCGAGTATTCTCGTTCTCGTAGACACACTGCACCGACTCTACTCCAACCAGAGAACTTCCGGGTCTCTCGCACGAGAAGGTACAGACAGAATCCAGCAGGTTACCATGGGAACAGCTGATAGACATGCTATCGCTACTCGACAGCTCGGCACATCGGATGACTGGTCATCATTGTTATTGTGTGGTGTTTTTTTTTTTTAAATCAAAGAAAGAAAACATTCTTTATGATTCAATTGCTAGTATTGTTTAATGATTCAAGAAGCAAAGTTGACGATTTCTCTGCATGGAGACCATCTACATTACGATGTGTTCTTGGAGGCCATTTTTTTACCTCTTTCGTTGACTATGTGACTAGCGAAATTTGTGGTAATCAGACAAAAACCAGAGTATGGTATGCACAATATTTTGAAGAACATTTATAATTTTATTCCCCCAAAAGCTGATGAAAACAGCATTCAGAAACTACATATGCGTGCGAGGTCTATATCAAGCTATCACCATTGTCTTTCCTCTTTACGACTGGAACAATTACATTGTACCAGAAAGAATCTGTGACCAGATATCAAGTTGACTCAAACACAAAACGTTGTTAGGCTTGCAGAGTGTGAAAATTAGATACAATCGTTGATTCAGGAAGCAAGGATAGGATGGAACTCTGCCATTGCTTTGTATAAAAAAAAAAATTGTTACGATAATCATTTTTGGTAATCAATTTTGCAGTTTATATAATTCTCACTTTACAAAGTCGTTATAGCTACACTCTCGGCTCTCAAGGAAATCGATAAGAAATATGTTTTCTTGTAATTGATTTTATAAAAAAGAAACAACAATTTAGATGCAGCAGACACATGTGGAGTGATATTATCATTACCTCATTCAATTTGTACATTCCAATATGACCAAAAATGATCGTTTCAAGGCACTGTCTTTTGACTCGAACAATGTTTCCCTGTTCTGCTTGTTTCGCTTTGTTCTGTTCATCGAAGCTGAGTATGAACACAGATCGATGTTGCCACCTAATTCTCGCTATCGCCAATGACGTAAAAAACTCCTGCGCACGCTGAAGAGCTCTGTCACAGGTGCACTGTGGGATTCCTCGGTCCCTTGTTCGCTTCCGGTTGTCTCACGCGAGTCGCAGTACCCATACGATTCAATGGAGTTTTTTTTGTCTGCTTTTCAGTTGCTAGCCCTTTTTTCTTGGCTATAATTCAGCTTAAAGGGATGGTACAGTATTGGTGGAGATGAGAATTGGGCTTTTAACTTTTTGCGAGATACGAAGAAAACACTTATGATATAGTACAGAACATACAATTTTAAGAGGAATTCAAAGTTTATTTGATGAAAATCGGGTTTGGAATGACTGAAACATCCAAAAACAAAGTAAAACAAAGCGATCGTAATAAAGTGTGGGTCCCACACTTTATTAGAATCACTCTTTTTTGGATATCTCAGCCATTTCAAAACCAATTTTCATCAAATGAACGTTGAATTCCTCATAGAATTACATGCTCTTCCATATTTTATAAGAGGTTTCTCATTATCTCACCAAAAATGTTAGAAACCTGAAATAAGGTCTCAACCAAAACTATACAATCCCTTTAAAAGAGTTGAAAGTGTCTAAGCTTTACTGATTTGCGGTCACTAGAGTCATGGCTCACTACTGCAAGGCTTCATTGTGCTGGTCACATGATGGAAAGCGAAGAAATCTTCAACAAAAAATACCTCTTTATAAAGACAGAGCGTGATATAAGTGCATGCGCAGCCAAAACCGGGGCAAGTTTGTCCCATGTGCTATCCCATAATGCATCTAAAACGCTGCTCTGTGCACGGCACCTACGTATTGGTGATACCCTCACTTAAAAAAATGCAATTCCCATCTTACCTCTGACAAATATGGTGAAGTTGCAGAAAGCAGTATTCCCGGAAGAATCTTTGGCCTCGTAGTCCACGACGTGCGAACCGCCAGCAAGGGAGTCACCGGGGAGAGGTCCAGCGACGTGTTCTACCCTGATGGTCTCTCCGGAGTTATCGGTTGCCACAGGATTCTGCCAGAAGGCAACAGCGGTCTCCTGCAGCTTGTCCGAAACGTAGAACAAGGCGACCGGACAGGACGGGAAGACGGGCTTCATGGTATCTACGGGGAGAGTGGTAGGGCACAAACGGACCCGAGAATGGTTTATAACATGGTTAGGGGTGTAAAAAACATTTAGAAAGGATGGGGACGAAGTATTAAAAGAACTATACCATGTAATGCCAAGCATGTTGACATGTGTTTGTTTATGATACCCTCAACATCACGCATGTGGCAAACGAATATACAACTACGTGTCACTTGTTTCATAGTACTTTCTACACTATCTTGTCTGCAAACTACTTTGACACGATCGCAAAAAGGGTTACAAACAAAGATTCTGCACTTGACTTCATCTGTCGATTATTGCTTAATTACTAATAACTTTAACGAAAGACATGCGAATGCACCTTTCCCTATGCTGATATGTTTCCATGTCACTAACATGATTAACAGAATACGTCGCAGGAAAAATGCGAGTTTTGCTCGCCATCTCGTCTTCTCGTCTTCGCGGGTCGGAAAAGCAAGATGGAAGATATTGTCATCTCGCCTTTTTGAGTCCGTAAGAAGATAAGATGAAAGGTATAAAAAAGAGGACACCTCATTATTCGTCTTCTTACCTACTCTGACATAAACAGAGAGCAGACGAGATCTCGTCTTTCGCTTTCTTGGACAAGAAAAAAGTCAAGAAGGCAAGGTAAAATTATCTCATCTTCTTGGTGGCACTTCACAAGCTTCCGTAATCAACCCTCTCAAGATCAGCCAGCTAAAATCATATTTAATTTGAATTATAAACCCGGTTCCGTTTCGTGAAGTTATCACATAAGAGTCTTGCATACATCTCAAAATGGCCAAACTTTCAAAGAGAAGTGAATTCATTTTATGAAGTCTCTAATAAGACTTTCATGAAACGGACCCAAGGTGTAGGTGGTGCCTAGGGGACTGAAGAACTTGATGACGTGTATTCCGAGATGACCCCTGTAATCCTCGTTGTTATCTGCGACACCTGTACTTCATTATGGAGGCATACCGGGAAAGCGGAAGTTACATCCCTCTCAATATACACACATATCTCTTTACCACGTCCTTTTTATTTCTCTGAAGAGAGTAACGTGAAAATAAAGTAGGCTGGTACTTATTTTCGGTAAGCATTGATATTGGGCTGGACGCCTAGACAGCTCCCGCCTACCTCGACACTCTGGCACTTCTCCGGTCCAGCCGTCTGCCAAACACTGACGAAGCGATGCTGCTGGAGGGTGGACGGTAAAGCCACGGTCACAGGTGTACTTACAGAGGCTGCCATACAGCCCGCCCATTGTGCAGGCAAGTTGTCCATTGGTTGGAATCTCTTCCAGCGGTGGACAAGTAATAACTTGAGAACATTCGGGGAGAAATTGTGAGGAGGAAGAGTTGACATTAAGATTCTACACTTTCAAATACTTTATTATTTGAGGTGCCGTATCACTGATTACTCTGGCAACCGGTCATCTGTGAGTACCAGAGAGTAAAAATATCATACATGGCATCTGGATTGGAATCTCTATGCTGGGTCAAGCAAAGCAACTTCTTAGGTCAAGGAGGAGGAGTAGGTGTGACATAATGATCAGCATTCCATCTCATAAAGCGCAGGCTGAGCATGACCCGCGCGCTTCACGTATGGTGACATTTTTAGAATATGACCTTCAGCTCCACCACACTGACTTTTCATCACATTTTGTTCAATAACTTCTCACTCAACTGCCCTCTCACACTTCACCTAGATCATCAATATACATGTAATTTCTCAATTCTGACTAGGCTGTTGATAGATGGAAACGAAATCAAGACAGGTGGGCAGACAGACAGACAAATTGTTTTATAGCCTGACTGGTGAACAATCGACCTCGAGAACACAATGGATCTACCATCCCTACTGTCAAGGTATCGAAGAACAAAATGAAGTATAGAATGATACAGACATGTTGCCCAATTGATATCTAAGCTGGATAATGATGACACACGGAGAGCTGACCTTCTGGACTGATGTGGATGCATTGCATATTCTTTTTTGTTTTGTCAGGTACATTATGTCTTCACACAAATGATCATGATGATGTCACCATGGCCAAGTCCCGTTTATCGCGTGCATATCTGATTAAGTCTTAAAAAAAAAAGATTGTGCCCAGCAAGTTTTACGAAATGGAATAATGCTATATTGTAAGAGCTAATGAACGCACATTGTGCCACAGACAGTATACAATGCAGTATTACAAATACGAAACATTTCAAGTTTTGGCAGTTTGTGACATAAAAAGAGACAGTCCTCTCCCCTTGTTCTTACCGGTACAATTGGGCAGGTCATTTGTCCATCTGCCTTCGGCCACACACTCTGTCACGTTGGTTCCGATGAGTCGGTGCCCAAAGCCGCACCTGGAGGTACACACCGAGCCAAGGCCTGCGCCATTCGTACAGGTCATCATCCCGAAGCTGGGTGGGAGTACCGGAGGACAGCGAACAGCTAACGAGGGAAAGCAAAGAACAGAGCAAGTCGTTGCTGTACTGAGTGTCATAAACATAAAACAGCTTATGACTGAGAATAATGCTTCTCTCTAAACTGAAATGGGCTTGCATAGCATCATAGGAGGATGGGAGAGGGGCAGATGATGAATAAAGGCGAAGAGGGTCACCTTCGAAGACGTGTGAAGGGGGAAGGGAAGAAAGGGGAAAGTAGTAGTAGAAATAGTACTAGTAGTCGTAGTAGTAGAAGTAGTAACGTTAGCAGGAGGAGTACTAGTAGTTGTAGTAGTAGTAATAGTAGTCGTCGTCGTCGTAGTAGTAGTAGTAGTAGCAGTAGCAGTAGTAGTAGTAGTAGTAGTCATGGTAGTAGTATAGTAGTAAGTAGTAAGTAAGTAGTAGTAGTAGTAGTAGTAGTAGTAGTTGTTGTTGTTGTTGTAATAGCAGTACAAGTAGTGGTAATAATAATAGAAGAAGAATGAGGTGAAGGAAGGGGTGGTAGTGCTTGTTGTCTGTCGAGGAAGACATGTGTAGGGGGCCTAGATAGAGAGAATGATAGTGAAGGGATGGAGAGGGGAGGGGGAGGAGGAGAGGATGAATTAGCCAGAATGTCAAGCCTTATTATAGTCTCACCTTCGCACACTGGCTGGTACTGCGACCAGGAGCCAAACGCATCACACTCCCTGGAAGAAGGTCCATTCAGTTGGAAACCATCGTCACACGCAAAGACGCAAGTGGAACCAAAAACGTTATCTTGGGTGCACTTCATGCTGCCGAGGGGAAGTGGAGGTAGAACGTCACAACGCTCAACTACCAGACAAAAACAAAAGGACAGCTTCAATGAAACACTATCTGATTACCCGAGAACAAAAAAGCGCCGATATAGTAAAGTGATGCTAGTAATGTTTGAAAGTGTTTTTTGTTCATCTTTACTGTTTTCTTCTGTCACAAGTTGTTCAGTTGCATCAAGTTTCTTTCAAATTAAGTTTGAACAAAATCTTATTATCTACTTGGAAGACGATGGACTTGATAATAATTTTTCTTTCGTGCCTCCTTTTCTCAACTTCAATCTCTCTCATGACATCAGAAAAGCCCAATTAGGTCACCAAACAGTAATTTCAGCTTTTGTTATTCTAATTTTCCAAGCTTTGCAATGATAAATTGCTGTCTCAATTTCTACACGAGATGTTAGTACAGGACGTGTTTAGAAAACAGACTTGGAGGATATGATACTGTCGATCACGTTACTCTCTCATTAACTTCCGATCAAAACTTCTGATGTGTACCAAAACGACATATGTACACACATATTGCAAAATGTTTCAGACCTCACTATATGAACAGTGGGAAGAAAAAAAAATCTTTTGATTTTAAACAAACCTCAATTTTTACTCTAAATCTAAATCATCTTTTCTTCGAGAATTCATAGATCTTGGACATTCCGGTTACGCGTCAAAAGACCACTTAAATGTGACCGTCTCCCAAATTAATTACTCCGATAGCATCACAGACATGTGACTCTTCACTAGTCTTAATCCGATAACGTTGGAGAAAGTCAGACCATCAAAATTCTGGTAATGATAACTTATGACTTTGTTGGAGGAGAGGAGCCCTAATTTTAAAGGAAAACCATAACTTAGCCATTATTAGTACCTCCTGCCTGAATCGTAAAATCTTGATGTTGAGATCAATGATGAACGTAAACATTTTAGAAAAGTTAAGATTCAAACTTTTCAAGCTCACTCTCGCATTCCACCGTGGAGTCCCACTGGCCCGTCTCAAGACAACGGACGGAGTTTCTCTGGCCCTGCCTGGTATAGCCCTCGTCACACACGACAGTACAGACGGCATCGAAAACATTTCTCATGTTTCCCGAAGGACACATCAGTTCTCCGTGGGCTGGCTGCTCCAATGGAGGGCACCGGATCCCTACAGGGCGGAAATCGACAGATGCATGTGCATGACCTAAGATGTATTTAATCGTATGCCATCAAATACAGCAGTAAAACCTTGATAATGACAAGGCGATTTGGGTTTTATTGGGGGTGTTAGTTTTCTCACTAAAACAAATCATGTTATTAACCAATTTTACAAATAGGTCCGGAAGAAGACCTTGAATAATTCAAACACTTCTAAGAATTTTATGTTGTTTTTACCCCTTCTTGATGGTTGACTAGATGGTGATTGGATAGGTGCTTGACTCTTGTCCAGACACACGCAACTTTAGAATCAGTACGGAAGCTTATAGGTGCCTCTGAGAAGAATGGATAGTTTCTCGCCTTCCTGACTTTTAAACTCTGAATGCCACCTTCATTACCTATTAATAGGTTTGTGTGCAAAATTTGTGCACATTTGACTCATTGGCAAAGAAAGGGTTACGGGTTCGAAAAGTCGAGAGGGTTAGATGTCATAGCCATAGCATCTTGCCTTCTCATCATTTCACCACCGGAAATATTAAAGGGGATGGCTATAGTAATTGATCAGTGGGAATCAGTGGGAATGTTGGGGGATGATTGTTAAAATCCTTGTGAGATTCATTTAGGAGTACTTGTGTGAAAATTATTTGCTTCAGAAAGGTCTCATATTCAAGTAATGTGCAGCTTAATGTTTCCAGGTTATCAGGCGGCCTGCACAGTGACGGGGCATTAAACTGCACATTACTTGAATATGAGACCGTTCTGAAGCAAATAATTTTCACACAACAATAGATATGCTGTATAATCTAATCTTAAGTGAATCCCACAAGAATTGGAACAATCACCTCCCAGCATCCCCACTGATTCCCACTGATCAGTTACTAGCAATCCCCTTTTCTCAGTCCAAAAGACAAGATCTAACATTTCGTTTTATGCTTTCGTTGTCGGCCCCGAAAAGCTCGAGAAGTAGAAAAAAAAACTTTCTCTGTGGCACTACTGAGCTTCCGCATTATTATGATGATCAGCTGTTGAATAAATTCTCTGAATGCAAAATCAATGTGAAGGCTTAATTTATGGACGACGCAAAGAATGGAGACATGGTATTTGAAAACTTCTATCTCTATAAATCTTGTAAAATGCTTTAGCCTCACATATTGATTTTCTCGAGAAGATGATATGTGATACCACCTTCATTAGAATTTTCATCCACCGCACAGTTGTTCGTGGACCGCACTTACGATTACAGTGGGGAAGCATCGTGTCCCATTGGCCTGTCTCTAGGCAGAAGATGTTTGACGGTCCCTGGACTCTGTACCCCTGTTCGCACTGTAGTGTGCACACAGAACCGATGACCCTATCCTCCGTGCAAGTCAAATTTCCACGAAGCGGGGCATTCACAGCTGGACACCTTCTAACGAGCTCTTTCCGAGACAAATACGAAAAAGGGAGAAATGCTGACAGTGTTGTTCTAATGATAGATATATAATAATGATGATAATGATGATAATGATAAAAAAGTAATACACTACTGCTACTACTACTACTACTACTGCTACTACTACTACTACTACTACTATTACTACTACCACCACCACTACTACTACTACTACTACTACTACTATTACTACTACCACTACCACTACTACTACTACTACTACCACTACGACTACGACTACTACTACTACTACTACTACTACTACTACTACTACTACTACTACTACTATAACAACAATAGGGCCTAATAGTATACGGGATGAATGAACGGTTTACAATTTTTTCAATGATTGCTTTTGTCAGGACCAAGCTGGGAAACGTAAAATCAATATGCCTGCAATACGTGGATACGTGTATGGCTATATATTATGCAGTCGTCACACTGTCCCGAAATCGAGCAAAGAAAGATTGACACACAATAAAAAGAAAGTGTTCGGAATTGGTTCTGATCGTGTAAACATCGGGTCATTCACGAGGATATTTGATCGTATGACCGTCCGTGGAGTTTCACAAACTCCGGCAACTTTATGCACAGTGGTTGAATCTTTTGGCAAGCCAAAAGATTTGGTTTGGTTAAATCTTTTGGCAAGCCAAAACCTTGCCCAAAGACCTTGCGAAGGTATGGCCATCTTGTGTCAGCTTCGACACAATGTGACGTTACATCGAGTCCATTGCTCACTCGAGGGTGCACTTACGCTCGCACTGTGGGGGCAAAGTGTCCCACTCGCCTGTCTCCAGGCAAGAAATGTCCGGGGGCCCCTGCACCCTGTACCCCTCCTCGCACTGAAGTGTGCACACCGAACCGATGACCCTATCCTCCGTGCAGGTCAAGTTCCCATGAGGAGGGGCTGCAACAACCGGACATCTGCTTACGAGCTCTTTCCGAGACAAATAGAAAAAAAAATCAATTATCATTGTCATACTGATAATATTGTTAATAATGATAACAGCAATAGCAACAATGATTACGATCATCATAGCAGTAGCATTTTTGGTAATAAGGTAATGGTAATGATAGCAATAGTATAGGCAAGCATGGTGTCACCGGACACCATGGTATTACCGGACACGCACATTTTTGCGTACTAATGACATTTCTGTACGCGCGAGACTTCGTAGATTACCCTCACAGAACTTTGTGTGGACCGAAATCGCAAAAAACGCCACATAAAAATGTAAAAACACGAAAAAATTCACATTTTACCTCAAATTTATAGTTGAGTGACCCGCACCTCGCTTATAGTTAATATTTATGCATGTTTGAATCACATTTCGCGACTGAAATTCTATGAAATCCCACTCATATACAGGAAAAATGCTGAAGATTCTATTAGAACCAAAAGTTCACTAATCAATATCGGAAAAATTGTAGCTATCGTCCTCAAACGCGAACGATGCGGAATAGTTGTGCGCAAGGGGCACGCAACTCATCACCCGCGCGTGCAGCTCCCATAGACAAAGCACGTATACTCTAACCAGTTGTCGATTTCTCACAAGGTTTTATTGCGTGAACTGTTCGAAATGGTCAAGACAGACATTTTACTGTAAAATACGAAATTTGAGCTTCATTTGCAGATTTTTTTTTTTTTGTGTCATCCGCTCGGTGAGAATGTGTACGGTGATTTGTGGGATGAATTGTGATTCTGGTGCAAGGATTAGGTGCGAAAGACCTCGATTATTCGATTACGAAAATAGCGTCCGGTAATACAATGCGATTTTGCACGGCGCAAAAAACCACTATTTTTAGAGGGGTATGTTTGAAGCATATTTTCTAAAAACTGGAACGAAGAAATGACGTAAGTTGGCTGAATTCGTAATTTCCATGAGTCTGTGAATAAGTGGTGTTGTTTTTAGCCGAAATTTCATTCTATGAGTACGGAATTCAAAGCCACAAAGAAAAGCGTCCGGTAATAGGATGTTCCACCCTATATGATAACAATAATAACAATTATTGAAAAAAAGAAACTTGTAGGGAATGATGATAATGATAGAGATTGTTAGGTGATCGGTATACGGTTTACAGATTTTCAACTCTTTGTTCACTTAATTGCTTTTGTCGGGACTAAAGTATGTGAAACAATGTCATATTTGGGAATTTGGGAAAGGCGATATCTACCAAAGATTTTCTCACACAGGTAGACTCTACACCCGAGTCGTTGCCCACGGGCTTCTGCCTGGACAAGCATACTCTTTTGCGAGAGTTTCTCTGTGCTCTTGTTTGGGTGGATTGTGTTGTGGTTGCTGCTGCTGCTGTTGCTACGGCTACTCAATTGACGTTGTTGATGTTGATGTTGGTGTTGTTTTTGATGATATTGCTGTTGCTGCTCCTATTGTCGTTGCTGTTGTTGTTGTTGCTGCGGCTGCTGCTGCTGTTGTTGTTGTAGTTATTGTTGTTGTTTTTGTTATAAATTGTTATGATTTGTTCTACCTGTGTCACAAAGGACGCCACCCCATCCTGGCCGGCAGATACAATCACCAGGGTTCTCACACCTTCCATGGACACATCCTTCGAACGGCACGCAATCCTCACACGAGGGGCCCCTGTAGCCATCTTCACAGCTGTGGACAGTAAGAGGAAACAAACATTCAATTTTGATGCGAATTTCGTCTTCAAATTTATTCTTCTTCAACTCACTCTCACATAACGAGAGGAAAGTCTCACATTCATGATCTTATCAATCAATGTTCAGAAATTCCTAAACATCCTAATGTAATTAGATACAGTCAAACCTGCCTTAGCGGCCACCTGTCTATAGTGGCCACCTATGCGGCCACTGACCCCCCTTTAGAGAAGAGCCAGTAGATTTTAACCTGTATATAGCGGCCACAGAGCTATACGGAGCCGCAGCCGAACGAATAATTAATAGTGTGTTTGCTGCTTTGCAGCCGTGCCGATAATTCATGGCTAACAGTTCAGTGATCGCCACAGCTGCATTCTCCCTTCATTCAGTAATAATGATGCTGGCATCAATTTTAATTATGTTTGATGTACGCAATCTACTGTGCAACAACTCGATCAATACCGGCATTGTTCCATGCATGAAACACGTGCAATATCATACACATAATGAACATGCAAGGAGGTACTAGTACCTCCTTGGTACATGTAAGTATTCATAGATGAATACAATGATAATATACATGTACATGCGTGTAATGAGCCTATTACACACACAAAATGTCTGATAATCTGTCTATAGCGGCCCAACCGCTCTTTTCATCTCCCTAGGGTGGCCGCTGTAGATAAGTTTAACTGTATTTCGGCATGACATCACACAAGAGTATAGTTTAATCACTAGGGGAGGTAATGTCCACAATTAAATTTTGCTTTCGAAATGAATAAGATAAACACGATAGTGATTTGTGCGACTGCAGTAGCTAATATATCTTTCCTACAAAAATAAATACATAAATTTTACCTGCACATATCAGGGCCAACGCACGCACCATGTACACATCCATTTGTACAGTTACCTATCATGGAGAAATAGAGTAGAAGATTTTGGTAGACAGATAGATAGAAAGGTAAATAGACAGACAAATAGGTAGACAGATAGATAGAAAGGTAAATAGACAGACAGACAAATATATAGATAGATAGATAGATGGATGGATAGATAGATAAATGAATAAATAGATAAATAGACAGACAGATAGATGTATAGATGTATACATCGATGGATAGATCGATGTATAGATAGATAGAGATGGACAGATAGATATCAAATACATGAGAAATGGAGAGGAGACAGACAGACAGAGAAAGAGAAACAGATAAAGTAAGAAAAAGATATACAGAGTGAGAGAGGAATAGGGAGGGAGAGGAAGAGATAAATGAATAGCGAGAGAGAAATAAGTAGAGAAATAACATGAGCTAGACTTATATACATCTGACCAGGTTAGCAAGAGAAGTTGTCTCCATTGTGACAAAGTGTACGCTGTTAGTAATAAGGCAGCTTCACTTGGGTTGGACATAGTACTGATACATCAATGAATACCTGACTTCTCCACAAAGAGGCAATTTTCATGAATGCTAACTACCCCTAACCACAGCTGTGGTATAGTTGGTAAACTTTAAAGAGAACGCAAGGCATCCTCGTAGACTCACTGATGACAAGATGCATTGTAATGATCTGTGATTACAAAATCTTATGATACGACGCGACAGCATAGTCAATGGCAAGCTTTCTCACTAACTTGTAAGTCTGCTGTTCTAAAATTAAGTCAGAAAAAGTGGGTACACCATCTATCAGGGTTTCATGATGACGGGTCACATAATTATATTTCATGTTTATGTATCTATATCATATACTAGCTGTAGCCCATACTCATAATAAAACATGTCTACTTGCTGTCTATGAAAGATCGTTTCACGAACCGTAAAGCAAGAAATGAGAAGTGCAAAAAAACTATCCCACACCCAAGTATTTTCCACAGCAAATCAAGGGTAAAGCGTGATCATAAGAGTTACCACATGCTATTCCTGAGAAAAAATATGTTTTAGTGTGTGTTATCAACTTAGATATTGGAAGAGATTAGATATACGAGACACTAATCATGCTGCATGTGAGATGAAAAAGATCGATGACAATTCATTGTACCAAAAATAGGAGTACAATAAGGAAGAAACCGAAGAGGACGAGGAGGGAGAATGTTTAATGGTCAAAAGAAAATAACAGAATTGATATGATGTCACACATGATAATTTCATTACAAAGTACATGTATCTTTTCTTTTGGATTTGAATCCAAAGAAGTGGAGTTCAGTTCAAGGTACCATTGACCACATACGCTAGCAAGAAAAATGGAGAACCGGATCTTCTTAAGAAACAAACATTTGTCACCACTAACTTGGTGGATGGCAAACGACTCCAACATCTTCAAAATGACCACAATCGTGACTGCTGGCTCTTGGGCAACCAACGAGCATCTCCTCAGACCCAGTGCACGCCACCTCATCGAGATGTATGGGACCGGTCCCCGGGCCGAAGCCGCCAGCCAACACGTATCTCGAGGCGGATCCGAGGCCGAGCTGCCTGCAGACTACATTGGCATCGGCCATGTCCCAGTCATCATCACACACTGTGCCCCACTGGTTGTTATGAAAGATCTCGACCCGGCCTTCCAGAGCGGACGATCCTCCAGCCAGACGGATGGGGTAGGGAGGCGGTTCTACGGAACCTAACATACATGATTACCGGCATTATCCACTGATGACTACTCCGTCTCACGAGCAAAGGTTTGTTCAATATTTCCACGAATCTCTAAGCACTAAAACAGAAAGCGCGTTTTGTTTTGTTTTGTTTTGTTTTGTTTTGTTTTGTTTTGTTTTTGAATCTGGACGCAATCCAAACTGCCTTTTTGCTTCAGATACAAACAAAACAAAAAAGAAGGAGAAAAAAGAGTATACGTCATGCATGCATGGCAGTTAGTCATGATAAATAACATGCGCATCCAGTTAGTAACAAGAGACCGTTAGCCTCTGAACAGTCCAAGCAAGTACCCTATAGAGGATAACGCCGAAATACCCTATAGAGGATAAAACGGGATGATCGAGCGAGCTCGCCGAACCTGGCTCAGTGCCAAGCGAATCACCCTCACGTGTAAAGTCTATGGCAACCGACAAAACCGCTTCGA
This sequence comes from Diadema antillarum, assembly GCF_040938485.1. NCBI lineage: Eukaryota > Metazoa > Echinodermata > Echinoidea > Diadematoida > Diadematidae > Diadema > Diadema antillarum. The sequence continues at coordinate 566,528 of NW_027270889.1, read as the reverse complement.
CTTGTCGGCGTTTAAACATACACAGTATTTTTTGCTCACCGCGGATTGCGCTCATTTTCCCTCAGAGTAAAGATTATTAGTTTTTGCTTTCATAGACCCTTTTGCAGGATAATCCGGGGTGAGCAAAATTCACACGCTCTCTGTAAAAGCACGGCTTGTTCGAAAATTTTGTCCACTTAGCCTCATTCAATCCGTTTTGCATTTTGTCAGGCTATCGCTACTGGAACTGAGAAAAACGCGCACACACCGCTTGCCTGTTGCCTCCCGTATACGCAGTTAGCCCAGTGTACGTGGAATGGCCGACGATCGTATTGCTCTCTGACTCGCCTTGCTTGCTTGGCCGCCGCTTTCGTGGGCCAAAGCTCGCTGTTGTGAGAAGGTACCTAACTCATCCCACATTGATATACATGAAATCAAAACTGTAAATTTTGGAAATACATTGTGTAGGATGACACCAATGCTTACCTCTTTATAGTATGATCTCCAGGGGACATTAGAAGATGTGTCAACGCAGGTAATCAGAAAAATCAAAATGTGAATTGATCACGCCCCTGCGTCGATCTTGGGAAAGTGCTGTGACATCGAAAAGTTTATTACCCTGGCCGTTCTGGCATTCTCGATCGGCAGTGCCTGTTGTAGCAGGGAGGTGAGAGGTTTTGTCTCACCTCCCTGGTTGTAGATAATCACTGCGAAACACATACTATGCAGATTACTTGGGAGGGGGTTGGATGATGTTGTTTTTGTGTGTAGTTGGGTTTCCTCGATACCAGTGAGCTGTCACTGAGATCATGGATGATTAGCACGGTACAGTTTGTCTAATCAGGCATAGTTATATTCTCTTGCCACCTCCCTGTCATGCCATGAATGCATTGACAGAATATTTTGGAGGACCAATTAGGCATTTTGTGTTATATCTACTTGGGACTGTGGGAGAATTATATAACTGCGAAAAAATTCCAACTTCCATTTGAGAGGGGGGCTGTGTATTTTGTTTTGTTTGTTTGTGTGTGTGTGGTATCATTCTACAACGACTATGTGCACTTGAGTGTAGTTCTGTTTGAGAGGTGCATTGCGTATTTTGTTTTGTTTGTTTGTGTGTGTGTGTGGTATCATCCTGCAACGACTATGTGCACTTAGTGTAGTTTTAGCTTCGATTTGTGCAAATTGTCAAAACCATCTTATCGCGATGTGCGATCCCCGGCCGTTGGTATGTGACGCTGTGACTTATCTCCTGCATGTGGGTGTATACAAACGGCGCGGACTGTGTGAATGATGGATACACAAGACCACCCACATCATTGCCAGCGTGCAGCGCTCGCACGAGCCTGCAAACTCCGCAACATTTTGAGTCATAAATCGGAACGTCCGGCAACAAGAATAGCGATAACGATCGCAACGCTTCGTTGAGCCGCTAAATAGCCCTGAGAGGGTAATTCAGTTTTATCCCTGATAGGGTACTTGCTTGGACTGCTGAATGACGCAGGATTATACAGAATATGCTTCTGATGTCTGTGTGTTGTCAGTGGTTGTAGTGGCATCTGGTTGCGTGTGACACTAACCCGGCTGCCTGCAGGCCACTGCTGCATCTTCATCGTGATGGCAGTCATGATACAGTGCCTGGGGACAAGACACCAGCGACTCTTCATCCCCATGGCATCGCAAGTTATCCAGGTGGATAGGACCGTGCCCGCTGCCATAGGCCGCTGATCCCATGACCTCAAACGGCTGCCCGAATCCCAGTTGGCGACAAGCCACTGTGGCATCGTTCCAGTCCCAGGCATCGTCGCACACCGTGCCCCATGTGGCCTCGACGAGGACCTCGACGCGACCTTCGTACGGTGAAGGTCCTCCAACCAGGCGAATCATCTCTACACTAGCACATACGAACAGGGTGTCAACTTCGTCAGCCTGAGGTTTCCTTATGATTCACACTCACTGTAGCTAGCTAGAAATAACTGGTCCTAATTTTCATTCAAAGATGGAACGTTGACATAAAGTATGGTGCACATCTTTTATGTAACTTTTCTTTGAAGGGCTGAAGTTTACGTCTCCCGCCCCTCCCTTTAGCATCAGCATGCTGAATACTGACAGAAGACGAGTGTTCAGCACATTAATCACTCGATGAATTAATCAACTATCGATCTATCATCTGATTAGCTACACAGTCAGCAGACAGTCAAGGAATCAGCCTGTTAATTCATCAGCTCATCGGTTTGTTGGTTAATCTATTCTGGTAGCCATTAATCTGTCAAAATAATGCTTGCTAACTAATTCATTTTGTGAACTGTCAACTACCTAAAAACGTTAGAAGAGTGCGATGAAATAATGAGATTTGAATAATAAGGTCAAAAATGTAACATACGAGCATGTGTTGACATCTGCTTATAGAAACTGCACGTAAGGACCCATGATATCACAGCATGGCGAAAAGACGTATGTATCCGGGGTTTGTTAGTGGAGGCAGGGGTTCGAATATTGGTAAAGTTTAGATACGTCATATCCGCTGTTTCTTGTAAATCTATCTGTCGATCATGGCGTACAGTGCGTCGTCACACTTTGAAAAATTTGGATTTGTTAAAGCATTTAGCGCCCCAAAATACATCTAGGAGCCTCGAAGAACCGCAAAAGAATATGCCTTACGTATATAAGACGTGTCATGAACGATTGACAATAATAACATGTCAATATGGTCAACGTATTGTACATCCAAATTTGCCAAAACATCGGGTACACATTAGCTCTCTACGCTGTAGTGTAAAACGCCATTGAAGCAGAGAATCAAGTTAATATGAAATCGATAGATAACAAGAGTCAAATTGTTTTTCAGTGGTAAATAAAAGCTGGACACTAGTGTTATCACTTGTTTTGCATCCTGGCAGGCATTGGATTAGTGCGAGCTTTTTTAAAATGCATGCTGCAGTTATTACAAACTTGCTTTTATGATAATTTTAGCTGCAAATAGCCGCGTTTGAAAAGAGTACATGTATAAGAGTTTATGCTTATGAATAACGATGGCTCCCACAAACAAGCTGCATGAGTTTTTTTTTTTTTTTTTTTTGGTTCTTCTTATAATAAGTGACATACCAAAGAATAAAGCATCGGAAAGTAGATCCAATAAAGACATCTTGTGTTATGATTACATAGCAATTTTGAAATACAATGAATATATATATATATATATATATATATATATATATATATATATATTTATACTGTATGTATATATTTTGTTTTACATTTCCTTTCTGACATGTGTTTCTAGCTCTTCCTTCCTTGAAATTGATTATCATTACACTGACTACTCTACAAGTGGCGTAGAGTTGGGCAAATCATAGAGCCTCTTACTGATACAAGTTTGACCTCTACACTGGAACTGACCAATGGGACACGTCGGTGGGGCTGGTCAATGACAACAGGTGCACACGGGGGGGGGGGGGGGGGGGGCAGCAGGAAAAAAGAAACTTGACATGGTCAAATGATTATTGCAGCATCTATATACCCAAACAATTTCCTCACCAATTTTCTCGAGACACAATATCGACCCAAATTCACGAAGGTGGTTTAAACCTGGTTTAAACTTATATACCATGGTCTAAAATAAGCGTGAAATAGGCATACCTTCGACATCGGCGTATTAATGGCGTTCGTTACCATGATTACTGGACGTCTTTTGGCGCACGCAATCTGTCAATCGTATTTACGCAGGAGAAATTTGCATAACCCGAATTCGGGCCAGTGTTTTGTTTTGTTCTGTTTTTGTCCATGTTATAGAAGAATGACATTATCAAAGTGTCATCTCAATCTCTCAATCTCTATCTTTGCAATTGTGTCATTATTTTGCCTTTTGTACTGATCATACTGTATAATGATGTTATTCCTTGCTTCCTGAATATTATTCGAAAATAAAAAAAGAAATAATACATGTTCAATGACACACATTACTCAGTCTATTCTGTTGAAAAAAAAAAGAATAAAGTTTTCACTTGAGCTTCTTGCTGTCTCAGTGACGCCGACATTGCCATGTGTATATTCATGATTATTTTCTCTTGATATTACTTGCATAATGCACATGTTGACGAACCATATGCACGACTCTCAGTCTCTGTACCTGTACTCGGTACCTGTATTGCTATGTCAAACAAACTTTGGACGTTTGACATTTGCTCGTCTGTAATCGAATCTGTAATCACTTCCCATGATAACTTTCACCTTTACCGATATCAAGGTGATTAAGACTTTAGAACTTGTAATTGGGTTTCTGATAAAATGACTATTGTATAAAACTTAAGATGTTGATGATTAATGAAATGAAAAAGGCCAGAAAAATAGATATTAGAACGAGTTCATCCAGTCAACCTAACTTAAGTCGGATAATCGCTTCATTCAATGGTCTTTGCGAGTCCTCTTTTCCTTATACAGTTATAGTTTAGTAATCTCAATCCCCCAAAAGTCGAATTTTCTCTGAGTCGAAGCTTTTCTTTCAGTCCAAATATACGTAGGCAAACATGGCAAGGTTAACTGTTTATTACTCCGCATGGAGGAGCAATGGGAAAAAGATTGCATCTATACGACCATTACCTGCATAACCCAGCACTAACCTGGTGGATTACAGATCACTCCAGCATCTTCATCGTGAGCACAGTTGTGGGAGGATATGTAAAAACACGATGGAAGGGTCTCCTCCTCGCCCGTGCACCTTACATCATCGAGATGGATCGGGCCAGTACCCGCGCCATACCTGGCTCTGAAACGGACGGCCAGGGCAGGGCCGAATCCAAGCTGGCGGCAGGCGACGTTGGCGTCGACCAGATTCCACTGATCGTCGCACACAGTACCCCACTGATTGTTCAGGAAAATCTCAACACGTCCCTCGTACTGATTCGGCCCCCCGACGAGGCGAATAGCCACTGGTGCTGTTGAGTGAGTTAAGGAGTCAACGGGTGTTGTCACCAATCATAGAAATACTTACCAAAGTATTCACTCAACAATATGGAGAATTTTCTCAAAATACTAATGTGAAATCAGGAAGTAGAGCAATATTCTTGTAAAACACATCAATGAAGTTCGAGGAAAATCGAACAATCTGTTCAATAGTTACGACTTCCTATTAAAGATATCAAATAGTAAGGACCTCCCTCATCGCCTTGCTCAAAAAACCCGGACGAGAAACTACTTTCTTTTTTTACTTGGCCTAAGAGCTTGGTGTCACTATTGCAGCATTAGGCTACAATTTAACTGCTTGCAGTTACATACCAGTTGAACGATATAGAGAAAATATAATAACAATTTCAGACACTTTTCATATATCCGACGCAATGAAAAAGGAATATGTCTAAAGAAGACAAAAGGAAACATATCTGCCTTAACATACGATAGTAAGTTGAGGGAATGTGTAGGCCCGCTAGATATGTTGTCTTATCGTTTCACTTTTCTGACATTCCAAATATTATTATTGTAGCCTTAAACTCCAATGACAGCAGATGGCTTTATTTTGATTAAAAATGCTGAAACTTCATTACTTTTGGCTTAATTGTCCAATTGTCCTAAAATTTCACCGGTGTGTTCTTCTACTATGTCTGCATTCACTGAACGGATACGTTCGGGGCATATTCATATTGTAAAGAGTTAATTTGTTTTCCAGAGCGTCATATCTATTAAAGAAGATATTCCATATTTCAGTTAAGATTATATGCTTAGAATAAGATGCGTAGAAAGTAAGATGGCGTGTTATTTTCGAGCAATCCTTAGTTTGGAGGACGTCCTCCATCCACGTGAAACGCTTTTGGGTACTTTATCAGTTACCATGGCAACGTGACTTGAAACTCACGTGCGTCACACTGCTCTTCATCCTCGCCTAACGGGCAATCCCTATTCCCGTTGCAGCGCCAATCTGAGGGAACACAAAGTCGATTGCTGTTGCAGAGAAACCCACCGGAGGGACACTCGAGTATCGGCCGAGCTGAGAAGGAGAATAGCCCATCAGTGCACATGAAAGAAAGAGTGTAAAAAGGGCATGGTGTGTATGTGTGTTTTTTTCATCTTTCCAGAAAGGTTTGACAAGATATGATGAAAACACTGTAACAACCATCAACAAGTTAAGTTGATATCTTTAAACATAACCTGAAAAATCAACTTGTCCAAGGACGTAAACACTGGGCAGGATTCGAACTCGGGTCCTCCGATCGGGAGTCGGGAGTCTTATCCACTATAATTATGCCACGTACAGCATATGCAGGGAGTTGGAAAATACACATACAATGGACAAGGATGTGGAGAAGTCTCATAGCTGCTGACACAAAACAATAGTGGCACTCCTTCTTTTATCATTAAATACAAACTTGATTTTACACACTCCAAAAGACGACAATACTCCAACTTGATTAATCATCTCAGGACACAGTCATGTTCGACCTCAACTCATGTGGGGGCGCTGTGGCATAATGGATAAGACTCCCGACTCCCGATCGGAGGACTCGAGTTCGAATCCCACCCAGTGCTTACGTCCTTGGACAAGATGTTTTACCCACAATGTCCCTCTCGACCCAGGTGTATAAATGAGTACCTGGCAAAGCCTAAGGAAATCACAATGGCAGGACCCTCTGGTAGAGAAGTAGTAACACTGAAGAAGCTACCATGGATAAATACGACCTTATTATCATTATCAATTCAATTACTCTTTCCGTTACACAACGGGCAAAAACAACCCCTCTAGGAGCTGCTAACACTAGGTCACAGAGCGCTCACCTTCGCACCGCAACGGCTCGGCGTCCCAGTTGCCAGATGGGAGACAGGACAGGGAACGGCTTTCTCCGTATCGCTGATAACCTTCATTACACTGTGTGAGGCAGACTGGATTCGGCTGGGCATCTCGGAGACAATTCAGTCTACCATGGAGGGGAACCTCCAGAGTAGGACAACTGATAGCTACTTCTGGTAGAAGGCAGGAGGAGCAAGAGAACCAAAGTGGAGGAGATAGAAATATGTGGAGAAAAGGGAGAAAATATGAGAAAAAGGAGAGCAACAAGAGGAGGACGAGGGAGAATACGGAAGGATGAAGTGAAACGGAGGAGGAGGAGGAGGAGGAGTGAGACGGAGAAGATTAGAAAGGGTGGTGGCGGTGGAGGAGAAGAATTGAGGGAGAAGGGGAAGAGGAAGAAGTGGAGGAGGAAGAGAATCAGAGATGACCGACCTCTTTCATTTATATCAAATTTGACCAAAAAAAAATCATAGGTTTTGAGAAGACTTGTTTTATTGTTTGTTTTAACCATGTCAGCATTTACTGACTATTTCACTAGTCTTTCTTCAATTGCTCTACAGGCACGTTTGTGGCAACTTTTACAAGAAGGGACATGTGTGCAATGCTGTTTGCTGCGTCTCACACCTATGAAACTCAACATTCACAGTGATTATGTCCAAGATGACCCTAGTAAGAAAGTGCTATTACCTGCTGGTCTACAAATCACCCCCGCGTCTTCCTCGTGAGCACAGTTGTGGAAAGATGTATGCGGACAAGACGTCAGGGTCTCCTCGTTACCGCTGCACCTCACATCATCGAGATGGATCGGGCCAGTTCCGGCTCCATACCTGGCCCTTAGCTGGGCTGTTTCGGCAGCCCCGTATCCCAGCTGGCGGCAGACGACGTTTGCGTCGGGCAGGTTCCACTCGTCATCACACACCGTTCCCCACTGGTTGTCCATAAAGACTTCCACCCGGCCTTCGAGGGGATGCGACCCTCCGACGAGGCGAATTGTGACTGGTGGAGGTGGGGTAGCAAGTGGAACTGTATAGAGGGAAACAAACATCCACTCCACGCACTTACTTCCATTTTACAAAGATGTACGGGTTTGAAATGAAAGGACACCTTGCACGTCACTAACTTGTCTTGTCATCTCGACTTTAATCTTGCCTTGAACCACTGCAGTACATTGTGTGATAAAAAAAATCCATTAAGGCGCCTGGATGTTCCTCTTGCTTTTAAAGTTTGTATAGTATATATATTATGCTTTGGTAACGAGTTTTGTTTTATGAGTCTGTCAAAGACCAGTCGACAAATAGATAACATGATCACGTACTCGAACGTTTGGCCAAAATATTTTTTGAGGTGCTAGTATAAGCTCCCATGGACAACATTCTCGTGTATGATAACAAATGGGAATAAAAGAAGGAAAAATGAGGAAGGAAGAGTAAAAAGAGAAGAGAGATGGAGAAGACGGAAGGATGAAGTAGAACGGAGAGGAGGAGGAGGGAGGAGAAGAAGGAGAAGAAAAAAAAGGTGGTGGCGGTGGAGAAGAAGGAGAAAGGGAGGGAGAAGGGGAAATAGAAGAAGAGAAGGAGGAAGAGAAACAGAGATGACCGACCTCTTTCATTTATATATCAAGTCTTACAACGACAAAAAAAGATCATGGCTTTTGAGAAGAATTGTTTTCTTTTTTTTAATACAATGTACAGACTATTTCACTAGTCTTTCTTAACTTGCTCTGCAGACACGTTTGTGGCAACCCTTACAAGAAGGGACATTTGTGCAATGTTGTCTGCTGCGTCTCACACCTATGAAACTCAACATTCAAAATGATTATGTCCAAGATGACCTTAAAAACAAAGTACAATTACCTGCTGGCCTACAAATCACCCCCGCGTCTTCCTCGTGAGCACAGTTGTGGAAAGATGTATGCGGACAAGACGTCAGGGTCTCCTCGTTACCGCTGCACCTCACATCATCGAGATGGATCGGGCCAGTTCCGGCTCCATACCTGGCCCTTAGCTGGGCTGTTTCGGCAGCCCCGTATCCCAGCTGGCGGCAGACGACGTTTGCGTCGGGCAGGTTCCACTCGTCGTCACACACCGTTCCCCACTGGTTGTCCATGAAGACTTCCACCCGGCCTTCGAGGGGATGCGACCCTCCGACGAGGCGAATTGTGACTGGCGGAGGTGGGGTAGCAAGTTGAGCTGTATAGAGGGAAACAGACATCCACTCCATGCACTTACTTCCATTCTACAAAGATTTCCGGGTTTGAAATGAAAGGACACATTGCACGTCACTAACTTGTCATGTTATCCCGACTTAAATCTTGTCTTGAACCACTGCAGTACATTGTGTGATAACAACAAAGAATCCATTTAGGCGCCTGCATGTTCCTCTTCCTTTTTGAAGTTTGCATTGTATGCTATGGCAATGAGTTCTCTTACACGAGTCAGTCAAATACCAGTCGACAAATGGGTAGCATGCATGATCACGTGATACAGTACTCGACCGTTTGTCACCTTTTCACATGGGCACACTTTTTAAAGGGGATTTTTAACGGTTATGCACTCCCATGGACAATATTCTTATGTAAGATAACAAGTTACTTAACCCTAAAGATTCTGTACATAATAGCCTATTGTTCCCTTGAGAGTACAGCGATATTATTCTCATTTCGGCAACTTTCTAAATCATCAAAATAGATCACTGCATGTTTAATTTTGTCTATTTAGAAGTCATGTTTATTTGAAGGCATATCAAGACTTTACAAAGAGAATTGTGTGTCACAAAAAAGTGACATACTTTTGTTGACCTTTCCCCTCTTTCAAATTACTTAATTTTATCTCTACGAAAACAATGAAACTGGTAAAGCATAAAACTATAACAAAGCAGACGGGTGGTTTCGGGTTTTTCACGGAGTAATCTGACGGGCGGTTTCGGGTGCATCAGTTTCTACCTGTACTAATGGTTTTATATTTTTATTGTACGTTATGAAACACAACGATGAATAGTTAGAAGACAAAAAAAGAGAGAGATTTACAGCAGCAAACTACTGACATGTAAATGATGCCACCTGAATAATTTTGGGGCTGATTTGGGAAGGAGATAAATACAATTGTAATGTACTTGACCGGCGCAAGATACAGACCTTGCGGACTGCACACCAAGCCGGCGTCCTCTTGGTGAATGCAGTTATGGCGGGAAATATGTGGGCAGGATGTCAAGAGCGCTTCGCTGCCATCGCACTGAAGGTTGTCGAGATGAATGGGGCCCGACCCAGCGCCGAAGCGTGCCCGGACCGGGGCCGACGTGGGGAGCCCAAGGCCCAGCTGTCTGCAGGCGACCTCGGCGTCGCTCATGTCCCATTCGTCATCACACACAGTGCCCCATTCGTTGTCTACCAAGACCTCCACTCGCCCCTCGTATGGAGTTGACCCGCCAACAAGGCGTATCGTGTTTTCACCTAGATTTTGTTTTTCGATTTGATGCAAATAAGATGACAACCAAAGATTATTACTCAAGCTTAGAATCTTGTCTTTCATGAGAAAATGTTTGCATGAACTTGTTTCCATGAAAAGAAATATTTACGAACTTACGACAGACTGATTTGATTTTAATTTGAGAAAGCCGATATGATGTAATTAGAATAAAAACGTCGAAACATAAACCACGAAATCCACATCCCGAAGTCGAAACTTACGCTTTGCCTGGTGATGATTTTTTTTTTTTCCTGCGTGACCTCCTTGAATGTTCCTTTTGACTTTCCAGGGAGCGACCACCATGCAGTTTTGATATCTAGAAATATTTTCAACTTAGTTTGTTTGTTCGTTTAAACCTTTTTTTTTCGGGGATAATTCATATACTATAAGAGCCTATTGCCTTGCATCTGAACTGAATTGCTGATCATGCATTTGAATGAAATCAATTTTGTTATGGAACTATCGGGCAAAAGTGTTAGGAAGATACGATGGCAATGAAACTAAGAAATGAGATACTGATATACAATGAGTAGATGGGGGAATTTACGCGACTAAAACGTTTTGCAATTGAAAACTGAAATTTGAGAATTTCCCATTTAACATCTCTCCTCAAAGTGTAACATCATATCAGAAGAATTTTGAAGATGCCTTAGAAGTTACTGCTACAGGACAAAACACAACGAATCCACTTTTTCACATCCTACAGAAATAAGGCGCGAGTAGGAAAGCGCAGCACAATGTTCTCCTAAAAGAAATGAAATTATTTGTGTTCAGATTATTATAGGTATATAGAAAGATAGATGGATGGATAGATGGATGAATAGATATATGAATAGATAGATAGATAGATAGATAGGTAAATAGATAGATAAATAGACAGATAGGTAGGTGGATAGGTAGATAGATAGAAATAAGAGAAACGTACCACTTTCCCGGCACACTATCCCGGCATCCTCGTAGTGAGCACAGTTGTGGTTAGGGTTGTGTTCACACAGTGTGAGCAGTGGTTCATCACCGTCACACCTCAAGTCATCCAGATGTATGGGGCCGGTTCCCGGACCGAAGGAACGAAGCGGATCAGCGGCAGGACCGAATCCGAGTTGCCTGCAGGCGACATCGGCATCCGCGTCGTCCCACTCATCGTTACACACAGTACCCCATCGGTTGTCGACGAGGACTTCTATGCGTCCCTCAAATTGGGATGAGCCATCAACCAGACGGATTCCGGCAGACCGATCAACACCTAGATGAGTGAGGATATATATTTGACAGAATTAAGGGTTTGTTAATGACCCAAATATTTCTGTAGCTGTCTGACTCATTTGAGTGTACTATTACACAGAAGAGACTTCCTACCGACGACGTGCCGTCAACCTCGCCTAGGTCTAATCCAAAGGAATGGTAGAAAAATTATTCAACTTATATGATTTTGACTTTAACAATAGCATTTAAACATGTTTATATCCATCTGAGTCAATTTTTCGAATGGTAGGAGGTCGACTTAAGGTTAATTGCTCTGTGTTAACACACCATCTACACCTATTATACAATTACACATTTACATCGTGCATTGTGATGTGTTTATAGTATAGTGATACCACGTATGTATAGAAGATACAGACCTGCGCACACAACTCCAGCATCTTCACTGTGAACGCAGTTGTGGATATTCAAGCCACCATGACTACAAGATAAGAGCGAGCTCTCGGTGCCGTCACACACCAGGTTGTCCAGGAGAATGAGTCCGCTTCCCGGCTCGAAGGGTCGAACTTCCACGGGCTCGCCCAGACCGAGCTGGCGGCAGGCAACTCGCGCGTCGCTCATATCCCAAAGGTCGTCGCAGATCGTGCCCCACTCTCCGTCGACGAGGATCTCAACGCGTCCCTGTAGGTGTGTGTCTCCTACCAGACGAATATCTGGACGAGACTCTGTGGGAGTTACTCCTGCAAAGATGAACAGTGTTGGAGGCGTTTAATGTTAAAACATACTGATATAATTAAAGTCTTGACATTGCATGATATGATTACTGCAAAATATTGACTGCAGATTTGAAACTATACGTTAGACGATAAAAAACTCAAAGGCTCCAGGCCTATATCTATTTGTAAATACCTCACACAAGTGTGTATTCCCTTGCAGTTTCAGATGTTGTAATTTTGTCTCCAACATTAAGCACATTTGTAACGTTATGTCTTACAAGAAAATTCAACCCACTTCTTCTTTGGTTTCGTATTTTGCCTCATTCGGAGAGTGTTAGCAGCACACTTTGATCGTGCTAAACTAACAGTTGGAAAGATGTTGTTGAGTTTGAGGGGGGTCCTTCTCCTTCCGCAAGACACATCCTGGGTATATAAGTTTATTTTATGTACACATTGACAATATGACAAAATTTACATTTTCATTCCATCTAATTTATTATCTTACCAAAATGAAATCACAGTCGTAGTGATTGTCACTTTCTGTAATTAAGCAGTATTAAATTGTTCTATCTGGAGAACTTAACGTGGATAAACAAAAATAACAAAAATTGTGGCGAAAATTGTCAGGGGGTTACTAACACCCCCCCCCCCCCATCTGATTCCGTCGTCAGTGTAACAGTAACTATTGCATTGGATTACAGAGTTAAGTTCAAGTTTAAGCTTATCTCTATTGTTCTCCATCTCAGCGTAATTAATAACATAATGTAAGCTACATGAAAGTAAAGAATTATCAAGATGCCATCTCTAGTGATGAATCGGGCAAGGCAAATGAACCTACCTGCCGCCTGGCATCTCACTGCAGCATCTTCAGTGTGTCCACAGTTGTGGTTGTCGACACCGTGATGTGAGCAAGAGACGAGCGAAGCCTCGTCCCCGTCACAATCCAGATCATCGAGGAAGATGCTGCCGGTCCCGCGGCCGAAGTCCATCAACGTAGCCGTTCCCGCCTCGATGGCCGGCCCGAGACCGAGCTGACCGCAGGCAACGTGCGCGTCGTCCAGATCCCACAGGTCATCACATACCGTTCCCCATACCTCATTGATGAGGATCTCCACCCGCCCCTCTTGATTGTTACTTCCACCAACGAGCCGGATGTCTTGTCTTTGGCCATAGGCTGCATGGCAGCAGAGACAAGACAAATGGAGTGTAAGATCAGATCAAAACACGACACAAGTTACACTTCATTAAATCTTGATTGATTCCAACCTACATAAAATACTATTTTACTTTTGATCTGTTTACGTACAAACATAGGTATATAAACATAGCTATCATGATAGATTCCATTTCAGTAATGACAACATTGATATCATTCAATAATATCACATTTTATAAATTTAAAAGGTTGATGAGATTACTAACCCACTGCTTTCAATATCTTGTGCAGGAGTTCGAAAACACTCAATTCATCTAAATACATTATTTTTTCATGTATTTCGAAATCGTCTTCCGACATTCAGAAACATCATATCGACACATAAAATGCGTGATTTATATCCTGGGTATAAAGGCATTCCAGACGATTTATATAATTTCAAAGTGGTAATGTTAGTTCACAAATTGGTAAATCCATGTATATATTTGTGGAATTTATTGAGGTTCTTGAGCAGAAAAACCCAAAGCATCATCAACTGAACAAGGCTGACGAGTCTCATATATTTCAGAAATATAGCAATGTAATTCCATCACACTACCACATATGTAGAACTTATGCATGCTTCTTCTTTTGTTTTGCTTCCCTGATCACCCAACACCCAATACAATACCATTCAATTCAGTTCAATCAGTTTAATTCAACTCGGTTCAATTATTTTCATTAAAAAAAATAAAAGTAATACTACAAGAAATTCATTTGTCATGTTATTGGGCAATGAAAAAGAAATGAAAATCGTGAAATATGATACAAAATATATATGCGGATGATTATATATCATGAAAACAATGTACACTTTGCAATGGAAACCAAGAGTAAATGATTTGTTATGAATTTTGAAAGCATTCTTATCCTCATCCCAATCACAAATTCTGCACCCACTATTAACCAATCTATAATTGCTTAAGCGAAAAAGTCTGAAGATACAAGATTTCATTTTAACAGGTGTGTTTTTTTATTCATTCTTTTTTAAATTTTCATTTCCAATCTATCATCGCATCCTTTCAGCGAAATTAGAATATTATGGCATAAGAGGCATTGTGTTGCAGTGGTTCCAAAATTACCTCTCAAACCGATCGCAGGTATTGTGCTACAAGGATAAGATATCCAGTAGTGGAACGATCTCATTTGGAGTACCACAAGGATCAGTGCTGGGACCAACACTGTTTCTATTATACATCAATGACTTACCTAGCTCATCTAACTATTTTCAGTTCAGACTATTCGCTGATGACTCAAACATTTTTCATACGTATCCCAAAGGTACAAAAGAAATTGATATGATTGACGTAAAAGAAAAATTGAATGAGGTGCAGAAATGGTGTATTGTGAATAAATTAAATATTAACTTGAAGAAAACAAATTATATGGTTATCAAAGGACCAAGACAACCAATTGCAATTAAAGGTGTGTTAACAGTCTCCGAAACGGTTATAGAAAGAGTACATGTAGCATCTTTTGTAGGAATCCATATTGATGAGACCTTGATGTGGAAGGATCAGATTCGATGTATCAACAAATGCATTAGGCGCAAAATTGGCTTGATTTTTTTAGTTAAGATACTTTGTTCCAAGGCATGTCCTCATGCTTTTATAATAAATTCTTTACACAATCACATATACTTTATGGAATTGAAGTATGGGGAAGTACCAACAGGAGCCATTTAAATTGTATATTTTTAGCGTTAAAAAAATGGCGGTGAGAGCAATTACATTTCCCCCCTTAAGAACAAGTTCTAGGCCATTATTCACCAGTCTAGGAGTGTTAGATGTTCTTGACCTGCATAAGCATGCAGTGTCAACCTTTGTATATGATCTACACAAGGGACATTTACCACATTCTGTAACGCAATATTATGAGCCAATGAATCATGCATACAGGACTAAAGGCAAAGATCATTCCATACTTAGACTCCCGAAATGTAAAACAACACATTGTATATTTCTATATCTTTTGTCGGGTCAAAGTTCTGGAATAGTTTGCCCAAAAATATTCAAGAGGAAAGAACAAGATCTTCATTTCGAAGAAACCTAAAAAATCACTTGTTAAATGAAGTTTGGTGATGAAAAGAATATTCAGATGTTTCGTTTAATGTACTCTTATAGTACAGTTACTTTAGAAGGGTAGACCTTGCAATAAGCATCTTAAATATACATGTAGCTATAATGGGAGAACCATTCTCGACTAGCACTTGTGCTAACTTTTGGTTCCCCCTTTAACAACATTATCTTCTGTTTTCTATTTTCTATTTTTTTTTCAAAACCTTTGTCTATGCATATATGTCTATATTACATACTTATTCATTCTCTTTGCCTTTTCAGTGATGAATGTGTCACAATGAAACTAAATCAATTACACGTATGTATACCACATGTATTCTTATATAAGATAAATATAGGTATGTAAAACATATGCTTGCATACCTGTAAGAACCTTGTATATCATTGTGTTCTCATAAACGATTTTCATGTTATCAAAAAATACATATACATAGATAACAAGACGTCAAACAATAGTACATTCTTTAAAAAATATACTCCTATCACAATCATATTCAGTATAAGGAAAACACCTTGTTTTGAAAATTGTACATTATGATCATTGACATTTCACTGAACTATATTCAAATCCAATATCATTGCCAGTATTGAACAAGACTAATGGTAGGGGATTCACTTCCGCTTTATTTCACAATCTACACACTGACATCTGATAGGGTGTCTTTGCAAAGTCCTTCGTAAAGAACTAGTATTCACATTAAAAATGAAAAATCAACCTCCAGGATGCAAAGCAAAAATCAACTTCCTGAAGCATTCACCAGGTGTTTTCATTGGATTTTATCGTGGTTAGGAACCGGAAGGAAAAAAAAATCAAAATAACGTAAGGTATAAGGTCCAATGGCCTCGCCAAATAATCGTCATATAGTTTACCATCTGCAGTTTTGGCACACTATCGTTATAACACTCGCGTTGAGTCGCGTATATGATATTTCAGTTTCCAAAACTTTCCTCAGGCGCCTCAGTTTTCATTTCAGAAGTAAGATCATCGGAGGAAATAGAATGGGTCAAAGTTTTCCTAACCTGTAAATGAAATCACAGATCTAATTTCAAACTCTTTGCAGTATCCTTCTCTTAATATCATTGACAAAATATGTGTTTATGTAAGTGTGAATTATTGATCTGGATGAAGGATTGAAATTCCATAACTTTCACCCCGTCATGAATCTTAAAATGGATGGCAATCTTTAAAAGGAACCATATAATGGAAATGCATGTTGACTTGTTCTGATTCATAGTACCCTCAACTTCACTTCTGTGGCCAAATGAAAATCTAAATATTATGTATTTAGAATGTTTCTACTTCTTCTTTTCAAATGAATGTGAAGAGATATAGTAGAAATGTTATTATAAATGTTATATCGTCGGCACAATAGACATACTGCTAAGTGACGATCAGGTTAATATGAATCAACAAGTCAACCCGATCATAAATCATAAAATTACTTAGGGACATTTGGTAACTCTCCTGAATGTAAGACCCAACAATAATCATGATAATAGCCAGGTTGCAAAAAATACCTTATAGTAAAATGGACTGGTCTAATGTCAATATACTGAGGGTAAGAGCGAAGTTAGGAAAGGATCTACCAATAAGAACTTTTTATAAATTAAAGTTGTTCTTGTGGTTAGAAAATATCCAACAAAATATTAAAGGTCCACAAGAATCTTATGAGTGCCTAAGGTTTCACGGCGATCAATAAATCGAAAGAATAATCTTTAATGTCGAGCATTTAACGTACTCAGGAATAATACTTTAAAGGACAAGTCCATCTTCATATACATGTGGATTGAGTGAATGCAACAACATTAGTGGAACGCATCAGTGAAAGTTTGGGGAAAATCTGACAATCCGTTAAAAAGTTATGTTTTAAGAGTTTTAAGAGTATGGAATTCTCTTGAAAACAGTCTCGAGAAACTTTAACAGTTGTAGCACTTTTACCTCTACGTTACACATTGTTTTTAGGTATTCCTATAGCAGAATGAGTTATGTGATTTACTCGTAAGCCCCGATAAAAGTTTTTTTTTTTATATTATCGTAATTATTAAATCTTTTTACTTATCTCATATACCTCGATGGGCCTATGCATCTCGTGCCTCGCCTCTAGTTGGTTTTGTCTCTACCAACTTCTCTTCCTCTGTCCCCCTTTTTCCTGTCCCTTTTAGTCTATTTCTGTTATTAACTTCCACTCTAATCTCTTTTCTCTCTCTTTTTGCCACATGAGAGCTGCCCTGTTTAGTGTGGTGTGTGGTGTGTGTGTGTGTGTGTATTTCTTGTTTATTTGTTTGTTTGTTTGCTTCATTTCCATCTGAGACGATGGCCCGATAGCACATATTCGTGCATAAGATGTGTCTCTCTCACACACAAGACCACTATTCGAAGAGTTTTATTGTAAAATGTGCTAAGCACCATTTTTTAACTTTTCAAAGTAAGTCCATCATATCAGACAGAGCAAAATATTTGTAACATAACAAGGAATATTCTATTAGTTATGAGTAAACATTTTTGTGTTTTCTCATTGTTTTGTTTGTTTTCCTTTATAGCAGCTTTAATTACAAATATCTCAACCTAACAAGAGTGGATTTAGCTCATTTTGCGATAAAGCTCTTCATTTCATTTCCGAGGGACTGAGTGTTTTGCCTCTCACTATAGAGGGGACAAAAAAAAAACCAACAACATCGCTCAAGGGACTCGGGAATCGAACTCGGTCCTTTGGATTGTTATTTATAGGAAGACGCGCTACCGACTAAGCTAGCTCCGCCCTGTTGTCTTTGGTTTTTTCTTTCTTTCTAGGGGAATTTTCTCTAGTTTTGTTGGTTTAGAAATGCATTATTACTTACTGTTTATGAGGAGATTGCAAAGAACAAGCTCGGCTTTTTAGCATTCCGTCCCATTTCCGATCAATTTTTATTTTGTATTGTCAGGAAATATAGCACTTCTTGCATCTCAATTCTTAGTGTTTTCCTTGATTACAATTTTGTTTTGATTTTGTGTACGTATATGTATATTCAAATGTCTATTTGTGATTGCATTGGAAATGAAATTAATTAAATGAAATGAATAAATGAACATGCTTTTACGTCGCATTATAATCTTGCTTTAACATTGCCAGATGTTATGTAATCATGTACTGATATTTAGCCACGAACAATTTAAAAGAATGTTTCCTCACCTCTTGTTGACAATAAAGCAAGCAGAATGAATAGCTGCTGGAACATTGTCAACTCACAACACCGCCTACCCTCTCTGTGTAGGGAAACAAGGAAATGAAGAGGTGACGTCACTTCCGGCACTTTTACGAAGTGGAGGCTGGCACAGCCATGAGGTACAATACGTACAATGGTGTTCGTAATATCCGGGTTCAATCATTATGTATATCCAACATGGTGACTTGTTGGGCAGGGATAATGTCTTAGAAAATTTTTTCGTCGATTATGTTATGAAGGTTTTTTTTTTCTCACTTTCTTACTCTTTGTCTGTTTCTATCTCTCCCTCTCTCTCTCTCTCTCTCTACCTATGTCTTTCTTTCTTTCTCTCTCTCTCTCACGGAGTAGTCTTTTATACATTTGAAGATATCAAAATTATAGAAAATGCCTTTAATTCACTAAACAAATCAATTCATCTTCCAGCAAATTGAATTCACTATAGGTCATTCAAACGATTAACCTTCGTTTTAGATGAATTCACAAGAACAAATAGACCAACGAAGCAGCAACAATGTATAACTATTTTGAAATACAAATTGCAATATAAAAGTAAGAATTTACAACAGAAGTTTCACATACGGCTGCTTGGCGAATTTCAGATGTTTAGGAGTGTCATATGATTCACATATTGGAAATGTTGAGGTTTACGTCTATTGCAAATGACATGGATGGCATGTACAATAAAATGGCGATTCGCACGTAAGTTGATTTTATATTATCATTGTACCAACTGTGCTTTGATTCGTCTGCAAACGTTTATTGCTTCACACTAACTATAGCCATTTCAGATTTCTCAGATTTACTTGAACTGCCAAGAAATTTTGTGGTGTGCCGTAGGCCGATAGTTTCCCTCAAGTGTTCAACATAAAAACAGGAATAACATTCAGTTCAGAACAAGTGCACATACATTACAACGACAATGATAATTATTCATACCTTTCCTTCATAACGAGGACAGCTGATCGACTCAAAAACACTTTAGAATCCTTGGTAGTGCACGATGTGTGTTATGCCCTGCTCCACCAATGAAGGGAAATTCGTTAGATAGACCAGGAAGTCATTCCTGTACACTGGCTTATGAAAACAGTATACAGCTTGGTAGGTTGAAGAGACAAGACTTAATGCCAACTCACATTGAGAAGGAACGTACTTTTGTGCTCTCTCGCGACTAAAGTGCACATGGGACTTTCGTTTTAATTCTTCTATGTAAGGTCTACAACTACAACAAGTACCCGGCAATGCACGGGGGGGGGGGGGGGGGGGGGGTGGGCGGGGGTAGGAGAGAACGTAAAAGTAAGTGATTTGCCATACCAGCGGTATTCCTGGAAATTAAGTTATAATGTTACAAGTTAAAAGGACTGTACGTTACTGGTTGAGGTGAGGATTCAGGTATATAACATTTTTGGTGAGATAATGAAAAACCTCTTATGAAAGAGAATGTAATTCTAAGAAGGATTAAACGTTTATTTGATGATAATTGGCCTTGAAATGGCTGAGAAATAAAAAAGCGATCCTTATAAAGTTGACTGGCCATGCCTTTTATTAGGATCTCTTTGTTTTACCTTGTCTTATATCTCAGTCATTTCAAAACCGATTTCCATCAAAAAAACCTTTGATTCCCCTTAAACTTGTATGCTCTTTACCATTTCAAAGAGTGATTTCTAAATATCTCACAAAACATATTGCAAAATGTAACAAGAGGAATCCTCACCTCAATCAGTACTGTCCCTACAGTCCCTTTGCAAGACACAACTATAAAGAACGGATCTGTGAAAACTTGATCAATTCATGGGACAACAGAATGTGACAAATAAGTCATTGTCATTTTGTACAGTTGAATGCCAGTAATTTGAGGCACTGTAATTTGATAAAAGGTGCTGAGAATACGGGTTTGAAAGTCAGGTGACAGTGACGACCACGGAAACAGAATTGATGAATACTTGAATATCAATATCAGTTAACGAATTGATTAATCAATAGACTCAAGGGGATGGCTAGTAACTGATCAGTGGGAATCAGTGGGAATGCTGGGGGATGATTGTTCCAATTCTTGTGGGATTCATTTAAGAGTACATTATATATCTATTGTTGTGTGAACATTATTTGCTTCAGAACGGTCTCATATTCAAGTAATGTGCAGTTTAATGCCCCGTCACTGTACAGGCATGCTAACCTGGAAACAAATAGAAACTGCATGTCCTGAGCATATACATACATTTACAAAGGAAGAGAGAAAGAAACGTAAAGAATACGATCATCTTTCTTGAATTCTTGATTTGATCACAGATGAAAAGCAGTAGAGGGATGAATTCTGAGCAATTCAACATGATTGTAGTACCATCCCCCTGATCTATTAGTGAACTTCACCCTTTGGCCTGTAAACGTATTCGACTTTTAGCCCCCCCCCCCTTCAATTAACGGTTCCAGATTACTTCTTAGAATTTGTTGTTATTCCCAATAGCTGATGAGAAAATCAGGTTATCATTATTATGCATTCTCCATGGATACAGATTCCGGTTTATCCATTCTACGGACGCGATCCGATGGCGTTTTGCCTTGGCAGATAAGGGGAAGTCCCTTCTTTCCTCCAGAACCTGAAAACATCGCTGCAAACACCAAACAACTGCACACAAAATACACCGGGATTCGTGACTGGTCGCTGAGGGGCACCTTCCTGTCGAGCTCGACCAATCACAAACTTCGTCACTGTCACCTATGGTTGACAGCGCGCGGATTTCTAATAGAGTAACAACATCGAGCAAGTTGCACGATCCGTCGTGCGTCATGCGTCGTGTCTGTCGTATGGCAAGCCTTTTTTACATTTAAAGTTAATTTCTGATATCACAAATTCCATTTTGTGATATCAAAAAATCAAATTTTTGATATCAAGAATTCAATTTGTGATATCAAGAATTAAATTTGTGATATCACAAATTCCCGTAAGTGTAGCTCATGAACTTAATTTGTGATATCAAGAAATCGAATTTGTGATATCACAAAATCCATTCTTGATATCACAAATTCAATTTGTGATATCAGAAATTCGAATTTGTGATATCTAAAATTCAATTTGAGATATCACTAAATGAATTTGTGATATCAGAAATTCGAATTCTTGATATCAAAAATAGGTTTCACGTGAAAAACCAATGGTAATTCGTGATATCACAAAATGATTTTTTGATGTCACAAATTCAAATTTGTGATATCACGAAATAAATTTGTGATAACACTAATTTGAATTTGTGATATCAAGAATTCTTATTTGTGATATCACAAATGCGAATTTCTGATATCACAAATTCCATTTTGTGATATCACGAATTGAATTATTGATATCACAAAATCGAATTTGTGATATCAGTAATTCACAGGGAATTCGAGAGTTAGTTTTGCGCTGAAATTCAACTGTGAATTCGAGCGTTAGTTGAGCGCAGAAATACACAGGGAATTCGAGCGTTAGTTCAGTGCAGTAAATCCCTGTGAATTCGAGCGTTAGTTGAGCGCAGGAATACAAAGTGAATTCGAGCGTTAGTTTTGCGCTGAAATTCAACTGTGAATTCGAGCGTTAGTTGAGCGCAGAAATACACAGGGAATTCGAGCATTAGTTCAGTGCAGTAAATCCCTGTGAATTCGAGCGTTAGTTGAGCGCAGAAATACAAAGTGAATTCGAGCATTAGTTTTGCGCTGAAATTCAACTGTGAATTCGAGCGTTAGTTGAGCGCAGAAATACAAAGTGAATTCGAGCATTAGTTTTGCGCTGAAATTCAACTGTGAATTCGAGCGTTAGTTGAGCGCAGAAATACACAGGGATTTCGAGCGGTAGTTCAGTGCAGAGAATCGCTGTGAATTCGAGCATTAGTTTAGCGCAGAAATACAAAGTGAATTCGAGGGTTAGTTGAGCGCTGAAATACACAGGGAGTTCGAGCGTCAGTTTAGTGCAGAAAATCGCTGTGAATTCGAGCATTAGTTTAGCGCAGTAATACAAAGGGAATTCGAGCGTTAGTTTTGCCCTGGAATTTAACTGTGAATTCGAGCGGTTTTGTTTTGTTGTTGTTGTTGTTTTTTTAGCGCAGAAATACACAGGGAATTGGAACATTACTTTTGAGCTGATATTCAGATGGAAGGTATACTACTGCTAACTTTTTTTAGAACAATGTTCAAAATACCAATAACTGTATGTGAGAGATTTACACATCCATCATTCCCTAAATGATCGTCAAGGTATATTCGATGAATTATTGATACAAATCAATTGTTTTGCAACATGTTATCATGAATTCAATGACACTATGTTCACTTAGGGCCCACATTTAATTCATCGTTTTGGTCCTGAAATTGTCATCTATAAACATTATTGTTAATTATGATACATTTTTCATGTGGTAATCCCCTTTACAGTATGACTCTTCCACCAAATCGATGATAATTATGTGTGGTTGTATGTGTATGTGTGTTATAAAAGCATATACCATGTGTTTGTATTGCGGAGGACCGAACGAGGGCAATCAACCCTCTGGTCTGTGTATGTCAGCAGCGGAGAATAAGAGAGAGAGAGGGAGAGAGAGAGAGAGACTGTGAGTCATGCGGGGTGCGAGAGGGAGTCGTAAACTTGCCAATTTAATGTCCACCACTGGCGTCGGCTTGTGGTCACATAAAGCAACGTGTTTCTCCTAAAGACATTTTCTCACTCCTCAAAATCAGTCCTCCAGAACAAAGGGGTGTATCCATTAAGACCAATAGTGTTGGGTGTACAGTTTGCCTGCCCCAATATGTTTATGATTTTGTAAAATAATTTAAAGTGTAATCATATAGGCAAGTTTATTCAAGAACAAAAACCGGGGAGAACAAAACTGGAATGCACAAGCTCAAAAGTCTTCAGACCAGATAAAGAAGAGTGAAGATATCCAGATCATATGAGGAGTTTATGCAGCAGTATGCATGGCAAACAAACAGTTAGAATTTGTAGTAAGAAAAAAGCAGTGGTACGAAGGACTTCAATTTTGTTAATCTGCGCAATGAGAAATCTCTCTTATTAACTCGGAGGAGTAACAGGGGGAGGTCGGGAGAGAGTATCTTTCACATGACAGAGTAAGGAGAAACGCAAACAAAAGTTCCCTAAAGTCAACCAGTCTCTGCCAAATCAGTGGCGAGAAATGGAGAAGAAAAAGAATATAATAATGACTTTGAAGTAATTGACAACATATCAATAATGGCATTTTAGATATGTTGCTAAACGATTTATTTTCATCGATTCTTTTAAAACCAATTCCTAATCACTTTAAATGAAGACGAGTTGCCAAAACTCTTCATTTAGGTTTTTTTTTTTGTAACTATCGTTATATACTATGTAAAGATAACACCTGAAATTCCATAGGAATATCTGCGCTAAACTAATGCTCGAATTCACAGTGTATTTCTGCGCTCAACTAACGCTCGAATTCATTGTTGAATTTCAGCACAAAACTAATGCTCGAATTCCCTGTGTATTTCTGCGCTCAACTAACGCTCGAATTCACAGTTGGATTTCAGCGCACAACTAATGCTCGAATTCCCTGTGTATTTCTGCGCTCAACTAACGCTCGAATTCACAGTTGAATTTCAGCGCAAAACTAATGCTCGAATTCCCTGTGTATTTCTGCGCTCAACTAACGCTCGAATTCACAGTTGAATTTCAGCGCAAAACTAATGCTCGAATTCCTTGTGTATTTCTGCTCTCAACTAACGCTCGAATTCACAGCAGAATTTCAGCGCAAAACTAATGCTCGAATTCCGTGTGTATTTCTGCGCTCAACTAACGCTCAAATTCCCGTTGGTTTTCTGCACTGAACTAAAGCTCGAATTCCCTGTGTATTTCTGCCCTCAACAAACGCTAGAATTTACGGTTGAATTTCAGCGCAAAACTAATGCTCGAAATCAAATTATTTCTTTCCGAAAGATATGTGCTGAAATTCCATGTAAATTAATGATATCACAAATTGGAATTAGTGATATCACAAAATGTATTTCTTGATATCAAGAATGTGAATTCGTGATATCTCGAATTGAATTCGTGATATCACGAATTCAATTTGTGATATCACTAATTCGATTTCGTGATATCAAAAATTGGTTTTACGTGATAAACCAATGGGTATTTGTGATATCAAAAATTGACTTTGTGATATCAGAAATTCGAATTTTTGATATCACGAAAGGGAATTCGTGATATCAGAAAATCTTTTTAAAAAGTAATATGGCTTGCCATACTGTCGTACACACATTGTATGCAAAAATAAATTAGCTAACTGCTATGGAACGCCATGCAATGCAAAAATTGTAATCAGGTATTTTGACTGCAAAATCAGCTGTAAAGCAAGAAGTGAGTGAAGGGGGGGGGGGGGGGGGTAGATGAGGGGGGTAAGTCTGCCCGAACAAAATTGATAAAACTGCTGTAACACGGGTACTATAGTCAAATATTTTTATACTGTGTCTTTGTGTTTGTGTAGGTAGCATTTACAATAAACTGTATCAACACTGCAAAATATCATAGTGTCCTCGATTTCGGTCTACCTTTCCCATTTTCTAATTATGCCTATCACCCTCTTTCTCTTTCTAGGATTTGGGCCTATGTATTATCGTCATTCGTATTTTCTTACGATTTCTAGCATTTCTTCCACTAAATTCTGGTATCTCTCTCTCTCTTAACTAAGGTAGTGTACTATTTTCTGATACACGCAGAAATCGATTGGCGTGAATTTTTCCTGTGATTCTTAGCAGCAAACTGACGATACAATGCATTCCATAGTGACGATGGACTGGTTGCATGCACCGTAACTCCACGTTTGCAGATAAGCCCATGGTTCCGTTTGACTTCGATATATATAGGCCTATATATATATATATATATATATATATATGTATATATATATATATGTATATATATATGTATATATATATATATCTATATATATATATATATATATATATATATATATATATATTATATATCACATATATATAACCCTTCAGTTATTCCTCAACACTCACATTTATCTGTCTACCTCCACTTCTTGTCAGTTTTCCAGTGAAAATGTTTGGGTTACATACTACCATGATTACATTTAGGGGGTGTTGCAAGTAACTTGCAATTAATTTCAAAACGACTTTCTTGCAACACCCCCTTAGTATGTGTACATTGTGTTAATAATAATATTTTATTTCTATGTATATGTGATAAAACAGCGGGAAATGATTTTGATATTATGAAAGTTTGTTGCTCGTATAGTTGATTACTGGTATTATCATCATGTTTTATGCTCGGATTGTACACACTACCCATGATGTAACTAGACTTTATAATGAAAAATATCATGTATGTGTACTGATGGTAATCGAAGTATGTCTACTCGATCATTAATATAGTGTTTTCTAAAGCAAGAAGTGCGTGCATATCAGCTATTTAAAAACGAAGTCACCGTCGCAGTTATGTACTCTGTGTCATTTAAACCGTGGGAGCGCAAAAAAAAATCTAGGTGTGGAATTATCTTCCCTGTTATTTAGTCCACACAAAGACAACAACACCACCACCAACAACAAAATTATTTCATTTTTCTGGCTAGTATCAAACTGTTTGTAATTTAAGGATCCCGACCCCTTGTGTTTCGGGGACGCGGCTGTTGGGATGTTTATGGTTCTCAAAGAGAAATTCACGCATGTGCAGAGATAAAAACCCTGGTGAGAGATTTTTTGTTTGTTTACAATAGCACATTAGAGACAAAACTATAATTATTAAAAGTTTTTTGCTGTGCGTATTGGTAAAGGAACGACAACTCTTGATCTGTGGTTTTCGCAGTTGCTCTACATAGACAAAGGTTTTGGCCCAGTGCGTGCAGAAGATAAACCCCTGATTAGGGGTTTCTAATCTGTTCATGCAAAATGAAAAATTTTTTTGACCAGTAATTTTTTAGTTGTTCGTGTAGAGCTGAAACACCTAATCATCTGAAATGCAGAGTAATTATCATAAAACCCCAGACAGAGATACTGTAAAACATGATAAAGTATATTCGCGGCATGAAATTTTCGCGAATTGGAGCCGACAGCCTTTTTCGTGGCATGAAATTTTCGCGAATTGCCACTGGCGTTCAATGCATGTAGTGTAGACAAAAACTTTCGCGTGCATTTTAATTTCGCGAATTTCGGCGCTCGCGAAATTCGCGAAATTAAAATGCACGCAAAAATTCCTCGTTTTACAGTAAAACTGCTGATTTTACTTTTTTTTTTTGTTACACCACGGGCGTTCCACACTATACACTAGACGATGCGATATCAATCGAATCGGAACGGACAACGCAGTTTTTTAGCTAGCTGCATGCGGATGCCAAATGCGGCGGCGGCACCCAGGTCTAGGGAGATCTCTCTCGGACCGACCTGTACACCTATATACCTGCACCCGGTACCCGCTGCCAGCTCACGGCGTGCGGCGGCATCGCGATCGTCATTCTGCCCCCGAGCTACCAGCCAGATTCTGCATGCATTGTACCCGATTCTCTGTTATTTCAAATGTCAGAAGAAAGGACAGAAACTCCGGGAAAAAGTCAGGAGATTTTGACAAGAAATAGAACTAGAGCCGACGGAGCTGAGTGAAGTTTCAAGAGCGGTTAGGTTAGTGGCCCGTACATGTACGTAATGCAGCAGCGTTAGACAGTCTACAAACTTGTAAATGTATTCTTCGTGTCAGAATGTCTGTGTGGTTACTTCCTGTTACTGTTACCCGGTACCTTGTGTTTGGATCGTTGTCTGCAGTACTCCAGTAGTCTACAACATTTAGGACAAAATCTAAAGGTCTAACGTTAGAATTTAGTAGAAGAGTTCTAACGTTAACGTAGAATTCCTGTAACGTGTTAGGCTGTATACCACTGTAAATAAAATTTACTGTAGAAACTAACTGTTTAGTGTTAGTCGCTCTAGCGGGCTATTGGTTGTCGGTGACAGTGTTGTGTTGATGCCAATCCAGCATGCGATGGCTGATGACTTGACGAGGGAGGGCTCTTCTAATGAAGAAGGGTGGAACATGAACGATGGCTTCTTCGTCATGCAGACTTCTTCAACTGAGACAGGCTCGGACTCTAGTTGAGGCCGTCACAGATGAAAATATCAGGTAAACGTACACTTATGTAGATACACACCACTTCACTTGTAAATATGTAAAGTTGTCTTGTAGCTGCACACTTTTATTTGATATAACGCTAGAACGATTTTTGATACCGTATCTAATCGTGCTTCACAAAAGACTAGAAAATACCTGATTACAGGAAAATTTACCTAAAATGTCGAAAGGTACGCAGTAGACTCTGCAATTGTAAGTCACACCTATTGAAGCAGCCATACAGAATGTCAGCAGTAACACTAACGTTACAGTGTGAAAGTACACTAGCGCCCAAAATGTCTTCAGCTTTCTTGTTCTGTCTTGTTTTGTTTGTGTGTGTGTGTGTGTGTGTGTGTGTGTGTTCGTCTATACAAACGTACTTTTGTCCCATTGTTTGAATCCCAGAGATATCAAACATAACCATAGACATGTGTTCTACCTGTAAGTTGTAACTTATGTTAGGCCTTGCCAGCCCTCGCCCTGTCGCTTCACACGGCGTTTGGTCAGGCTATGATTTTACATCAAGTGTTGTTATGGTACAGATGCATGACATGTACATTGTACACATACGAGTTGGAAATGTGGCTAGTTAAATGGCTCCTCAAGGGAGACATGTACACTCTTCAGTGGCTGCAATCTAATTTCCAGAGTTTACACAGGTTTTTGAGATTTTTTATGTTGGAAGAATCATTTATTGATATTCAAATGGACCCTAGAAAGTGGTAAATTATCCCAGCTCAGAATTGTGTATATTTCTAATGAGTCCTTTAATACAAGCAGGACTTTGTCAGGCACTGTAAAGTGTGCATTTATCAGTGATTTTACAAGCATCGTTACATTTACATGTACATTGCATTTCTCTTGCTATGAAAACAGTTTGATTATCTGCCTGCTGGAGGAGGATGGCGCTGCTCCAAATCTCATCCTGCCATCGGAGGGCGTTAGCCCATTCCATCTTGCTGTAGGATCAGAGTCCAGACATGCACTGCACATGACATTGCTGTTCTTGGAGCATGGTGGAGATCCTAATGTAAGGTACGAGATCCTGCCTTTACAATGTACATAGCCTTAGATCTGCTCTGGCAGTTACAAAAACGTGTAAGATTTCCAAATCCCTGCCCCCCCCCCCCCCCACACACACACACACCCACACACCACCACCACCACCACCACCACCACCACAACCTTCAAAGTTAGATCAGATTGTCAAGTTGCTATACCATCCCAACCAAGTTCCTGCAAATTTCATTTTTTTTTAAATATATCATTGCATTTACAGATTTGCATGCTGTGAAAAGAAACACAAACAACAAAAAACAAGAAGCAAAAGCAGATTATTTCTCTCTTCTCTGAGGAGAGTTTGGTATTTGTTAACTTTTAACATGATTGGGAGCTTTTCAATACCTTCAGTCCCAAAATGATGATGAGGCTAAATGTAAACCTCCCGTAAGTTTCAGAGTGCTCCTGAGTAGAATCTCACATCCTACTCATCAACATAATTAGATTGTTCACTCGCTTTATTATAAAGGTCAACAGAGGGATTGACCCCGGTCCATGTGGCAGCGTCTTGGGGGCGTTTCCAGGCCCTGGAGGTGCTGCTGCGCAACGGTGGGGACCCGTCCCTTCAGGATGAGGACGGGAACACGGCCAGCAGCATGGCCAGGACCAACGGCCACTGGGACTGCATCAATCTCCTCGAGTCTTGGCTCGTCGACTTGGAGGAGGATGAAGAGGAGGAGGAAGAGGAGGAGGAGGCATTGGTAGACACTAGACGGATGAGAGAAACGTTGGAAATGGCGCCATCCTGGCAAACTTTATCTCGCGAAAATAATACATCAGGTAAGTGCTGAGGAAACGAAAGTAATAAAATGCAAACCATCGCCAAAGGAGACTTCACCATACATTTCAAATAGAATGTGTAATCACATAAGAATGTCAAAAATGTATCTTTCAAAGTTACGCTGCCATGGCTATTAGGCCTATGTATTTTGCTGATACAGTACACTCCCGTTACAACGAACAAGGTTATAACGAAATTTCGTTGTAATGAAGTAAATCTTCTGGTCCCAAAATTATCGCCATTAAAGTCTATGGTACAAAATTAGCTTATAACGAACACGGTTATAGCGAAATTTTCGTTATAACGAAGTCTTTTTCGAGCGCCACTGACAAAGAAAAACAAAAGAAATGTGCTCCGTTATAATGAACTGAGGATCGCTTTCGAAAATACGTAGCGGAACAAGCATTTATAGCGTCTCTGCATGGGCGAACCCATCACATCTCTGTGTGTTCGCTTGGTGTGTCACGCACAGTTTCCGAGGGGAACTTGCGTTATTGTAATACAATAATCTGAAATTGAATAATTATTTGTTTTATTGTTCACATAGCTTTCCAGTGTATGACAAGTACTTATATTCAACAAACAGAATATGATATATGCGTGGCTTCCTTGTTTTCGTTATACACGTGTATATTGTATTTGTTCAGTTATAATGAAATTTCGTTATAACGAAAGAAAACTGCCGGTCCCGAGCATTTCGTTATAACGGGAGTGCACTGTAGCATGTATTATACACACACTACATGTACTTACAGTGTGCACAGACATTGTACATGTTGTACAAACCTGTATGTTTCAATGAATGTTTATTTTTCTTATGGAGGTGAGGCAAATTTTTTTTTTTTCCTAAAACAAATTTTTATTAAGTGTGTTCTCATTTGGACTCACAGAGCATACACAAAGACAAACATACGGTAACTTACAAACTGTATCATGCTAAAGTTAGGGTGGGGTCCTACATGTAAATGTGTTATTTCACTCTCAGACAAAAACACTGTAATCATGGTCAAACCTTTGAAATAGAATGACAGTTATGTCTCAAAAAGCCTTCACACAGTACAACTGTATATCTTTTTTCTCTTTTGTTTTGACAAATTTGCCTCTTCCTACCTCCGTGTGAATGTATTTTAACATTTAATATCAACAGTGTTTTGTTTTAACATGCAGTATGAACAGAGCACACATGCTATCATACAGTGTGGCTGATTTACTTGCAAAAACACTTGAATTTTATGACTATGTGACATAAGTGCCAAGTCTGCATTAAAAGATACAATTGCTCACAAGCATGTTGATCAATTGTGACCCGCTACAACAAAAGGATCCTAAAGTCACTGACGGCTGAGCTGAGAATATCGAGTTTGAAGTCAGATCATTAAAGTCAGTCAAAATGATCAGATTTCTGTTTTCGACAAAATTTTGTAGTCTAATGTATCGTCTATCATCTGACGAAATTTGGAAGCTAAAATGATCAAAGGAAAGGCAAGAAATTAGCATTTTTCTGGGCCCAACTTTCAATGGAACAGTAATGTGTCCGAAAATTTGGATTTAGCGCTGCAGATAGACTCCGCTCCTAGCAACGAGGGAGTGATCTTATTGGTCAGTGTGTGGCATCCTGGTTACTGATTGGTTGTGCGTAGACTGCTGGCGCTAAGCATGAATGAACATCGCGGAGGTTGCTAGGAGCATACTTTCTATTGTCAAGAGGTGAAACTGTCTTGCCTCCCCGTAATCATGATAGTGGTGGAAGGAAAACTTTAAAGCCTGTTTTCTCGAAACACTGATTTCCTAAACCCTCGACATGTGCTAATAAAATCACCTACAATGTATATCTCCGCAACGGAGTACTTTTATGAGTCGTGTTATATGTTAAATTAAGGAAGAAGAGTGTGGGAATAATGTCATGTCATTTTTTTTTTAATCGTCTTCCCCTGACTTTCGGATCCTTTTGTTGTAGCGGGTTACAATTAGAAAGATAGCAATAGAATGATATGTAGAAGTGATCTTAACTCTCAATGATTTTTGATGTGCTGATTCTGTTCTGACACTTAACAGGCTTGGGTCCCTACAATGAAAATGACCGGCAGTCTTTCTCAAGAGAAGATTCCACCCGGGGCTGTACGATAGAGACAACTCCTCGCCAGCCTTCTCCCACCTCAAGAAGCAACCAGGAAGCATTCAACTTCACCAAGGATGCAACCTGGAGCCCTTGTTCAGTCACTAGTTCTATCATCAGTTCCACAGACGGAGACACAATGACGAAATCATGTTTGAATGATCTTGACACTGTCAGGGATGAAGATAATGTGGACTGGGAAATAACGTTTCCTAAGCATGAGACTGCCCTCACAGACACGTTGACATCTTCCTACGTAGAAAACACCCTTGATCGTGCACTTGAGTCATTTAGCATCTGTAATTACAGTCTAACCAGTCGTAACAGTTTGTCACCATCAGGGAAAAGTTCAAGTATAAAACAAGGCGTCCAGTCCGAGTGTCTCAGCAATGTGTCAAAGGTTGACGTTGCTCGTGAGTCCCCATACCGTAGTGACTGCAATGACAACTGCCTCTGTGATGATGGGAGTCCACAGGAGAAAGCAATAGACAGAGAGGCAAACATTGACTGTAATGACAGTAATGATTTGTCTGACTCGAATGCGGAAAATGATAACAATGCATCTTGGGGTGATGGAATGCATGGGGGCATTGGTTTGGATGTCACCTCGCCAGATCACACTGTGTTTTTTCCCAAAGCAAAAGCAAGGGACCGGAGGAAAACTATGGCAGCTTCCCTCCACCGTCCTCTGCCACACCTTTCACAACTGGAAGATGATTATGAGGAGGAATCTTGTGACTCTGACTCCAGCTCTGGCCCTGAAGATGTCATCGATGATGAAGAATTCCAGCAGTCAGATGACCCACAAGTTGCAGAGAGAAGTGAGCAGGAAGCTGCAGGATACTTGTGTGCAGAGTCAGGTGAAGTGCCTACAGCGCTAGATCCAACACCTACGACTGAATCAACTGTATCTGGTCGTGAGATTTCAGTCAGTCCTCTCCCAGAAGATAATTCAGGTCCATCAGAAGAGACCCATCCAGAATCATCAGACTCTTCCGCGATGTCCTTCCACACTGCACTTGGTCCTGAGCGAAACCCACAGGAAAGTGCCCAACCATTGGCATCCTCCCATGCTGTGTATCGCGATCGAAAATCTGGCGTATCGCTCATTGAGCAACACTTCCCGCCCGCTTTGGGAAGCGATTCTTCTCTGCTGGACTTTAGCATAATCAGTGACCAGACGGTAGTGTATGACTGGACCTCGTTTCAGTCAGAGAGCCTGGATTCGGACCAGCCAGAGAGACTAGTGGTACCACCGGAACTGGTGAAGCTATCCAATGCAGAGATTTTGGCAAAGTTGAAGGAACTTGGTGAGGACACTGGTCCAGTAACTGCAACGACACGCTCGGTATACCTTAATCTCCTGGCGAGGCTGTTAAAGGACGATGGCAGCAGTGCTGCAGAGCGGTCGAGTCGGAAGCAGGGACAAGGGAAAAACGGTAAGTTAAGACTGGTGTGCTTTTCAAGAACCTACAGTAGAAATTATGCATTTGTCTACTAGATATGCTCAGCAATAATCATACAACATTGAAGTGATTTTGCTGAGCAAATTTACTGTAGTGTAGCTACCATTATGCAGTGTCAGATAACATGTGCCCCACTTGAACAATGGGAAAAAATGTAGTTGTTATGTGGCATGAATACACTAAAAATGAAATTTTCATATTGATATATAGGCCCCTTTTTTCTCAGCAACCCTAGAGATAACAAGTATTCTCCATTTTTTTTTTCTGGAAAATCCTGCCTAGCCACACTTCCACATCTTTAAAACTACAGGTGTGCTTAATGGAGCTTATGATTGATGATTATATTATTATTTCTACACACACACACTCACATATTGTGCATTGATTGGCTGGATCTCTCTCAGACTTTCACTACGAACTTGCTGGGGTGCTGAACGGCACAACGCCCATCCTTGACCGCTGTGGTATGGAGATGCAGATGGTGAGCCAGTTCCAGAAGCCCGATCCAAAGAGGAAGTGGAGGGAGGGCAAACTCAAGTCCTCTTTTAACTACCTGTTGCTTGACCCCAGGGTGTCCAGGGATCTACCAAGTCGGTCAGTGGCCAGTTGTATCACCCCTTTGTCCCGTAGACCAAACAATCCTCCTATTTTAGAGACCCATCCAGTTCATTCCCTGTTTGCAGCTCTTAATATGTAATACAAAACTGTAAAAGCTCTTTACCCTAAGAAGGGGGGGGGGGGGGGGGGGGGGAATCCCCCCCCCCGACATTTGTTACTATAATACTGTAATGTAAAAAGGCATTGTCATGAGACTTCTTGACTTTTGTTTGTTCAAGTCTCGCGCAACATTTAGGACCAAATTTGCAATGTCCGCACTTTCTTTTTTTACAAAGCCACGCACATTTTTGTAACTCCATGTCACCCAAAAAAGGGTTAATTATCCTTGCCGAAAGTGCTATTACTCTTCGTACAGTCCTATATGACTACTATTTATGACAATAATGATATCATTAACACTTGTAATGCTCTGGTATTCATCATGAATAGATGCCCATGGCACAGAGAAAGGCAGATGAAGAGAGATTGGAGAAAAGAGATGAAGGAACTTTCTACATAAAATGCTTGTCTAAAAACAAAAACAACATTAAAAAAAAGGCTTTGAGTGAAATCTTGAAGTTACTACATTGTGAGAGAGGACAGGTTACCTTGTGGGATTCATATGTCATAGAGTGTCCCAGGGTCATCCAAATTGGTCAGTAGTCCATAATCTGCTTCTCTCTACCAGAAAAGAATAAAACAAAACAAATTGTTTGTCTTTGTCTTCCCAGTGGAATTTTTATCACAATTAATTACTAATACAAGCAAATGCAAATGTTTGAAAATTGGTGTCTGCTCACACAGTGCATTTCAAAATGATTCTTAGGACAATGCTCCTTTGCATCGCTGGAAAGCTGTTCATAGTGAACAGTGTTCATGTTTATATTTGTGGTATAGATTGATTGCCAAGATTGTAAATGATGCAATTGTAGACTATAAAAGGACTCACTTTTATGGGGTTGACCAAAAACGAAATCAAGCATGCAGTACAGCATGATGGTGTTTTGAATAACTGTCATGGGTATTGTATTGATATGTACTGTATATATCCAAATTTGAATAAATACAGAGTACCCACCACATGCTATAAGGATTAGAAACAGCACTGGCTGTCAGGCAGAAGCTTGATGGTCTAGTGGATAAGACGCCTGTCCGGTGGTCAGGAAGTTGTAGGTTCGATGCCTGCTCAAATGTTTATGCCCATGTTTTTGTTTTGTTTTGTTTTTGTTTTGTTTTTTTGGTCATGGCTTCGAATAAAACATTATTTATGTCGATGTAGGACAATTTGTCAATCAGTTGGAAAAAGTACTGTGTATTTATCATTGTCTTTCATCAATCACATGTAGATACCCAAAGCTGACTCTCTTGGAGACGTTTACAACATTCGTCTCTGCCATCTTCTACGTGGGGAAGGGCAAGAGGTCGCGACCTTATGCTCACTTTGAAGAAGCTTTGCATCACAAGAACAAGACCATGGCCAAGAAGGTATGACAGTGCATAAAACAGAGTGTGGTAACGTTTCACATGTTTGATGATCAGACGTAAAGGCACGTTATCTCTTTTTTTCTCAAGCTTTTAGGGTGATGGAGAGGTTTCTGTTGTTGTTTGGTTGTCTTTATTCATTGTCATTAAAGACATAGGCTCACATACTTTGTTGGTGCCTGAATAAGAGGCATAGTGGTTGAATGAGAACTGTGCATCCGCATTAAAAAAAAAGCAAAGTTAGTGATTTCATGATACTGGTGTCATAGCAGGCAGTATTTTGGTGTATTGTAAATATCACAGCATCAATCAACGTACGAAAATAGAACCTCCCCAAGATATGTGAGATATGCATTATATTGCTTGTCACTGCAGAATCATGACACCAGGAATATGTGATGGATGAAATAAATATTTTTTGAATGTGATAATCTCTTGAAACTCAGTGGAGACGTACATTGCACAGAAAACATGTTATTAATGGATATTTTTGCTCACTCTCTTGCTGCATTTCATGACAGAGCAATACACAGTTTTGTGGCATAATGCACATGTTTCTCTTGTTCTCTCTCTCTGTCTGTCTGTCTGCTGGCTGTCTCTCTCTCCAGCCGGGTAAGAAAGTTCTCCACATCTTGGACATCTGGTCGGGAGGAATGGGTGTTATATCTCTCCACATCTTCCAGAACGTCATCCCCGTGGAAGCGTACACGAGGGAGGCGTGCATGATCGATGCCCTCGGTGAGTCAGTGGCTCCATGCATGGCACTGAGTTGTATTTCTTCAGGTTGTCCTTGCAAATATTTGAAATTGCATGGCTTTGGCAAAGAAAGAGTTATAAACTAGTGATATGGATCCTGATCAAATAAGTGGCTGAGACCTGCCATGTGACCAGTCTTTTATTTTTTGCCTATAGGCCCGAATATAGCTTTCACCGGGCGTCGGTATACTACTGTCTGCTACTAACGCCTGCTCATCTGCACTCAGTTAAATGGCCTGTGTATTATGAATAGATCGCAATATGCTTTTTGTATAATGTTTGTCATATCACAAGCTATAGTTTCTTCTTTGTCATAAGGCAATAAAAGTATCACTTTGCATAGTCTTGTTTCCAAACTCATACTCTGCAGTCCTTTTTAGCTGCTGAGCAAGCTCTTCTACACGTAGTCAACAGATGCTATGTATGTATCTCATCTATGAAAAGGATAACTGCTTTGTTTTTTAAGTCCCACTGTGAAAGTCTCACTAAGTCCCACTGTGAAATGCTCACCAGAGGTTTTCATTACTGCTTGATTGCAATGGAAAATTGGTTAAAAATCATTGTGAAAAGAAATTTTCATTTTTGACATGAAGTTCCTCTAAGAATTTCCCAGATGAGTACGAAAAATTGATGTGCATCAATAATAATCCTTTCATATCATTAACTTGAGTATGCTAACCAGATACTAGACAGTAAATTAAAAAAAAAAATGTATCCCAAATGTATCCCATTCCATCACATCTATAAATGAAGTTGCATAATTGTGCCTTCACATGTATGTCTTTGGAGTGTCAAACAAAATACTTCAAAATACAAGATGTTATATTCGTCAGATACACTGAAAATATAACAGATTGCATTGAGTTGTGAAATGGAGTGTTTATGTGTTCACATATTAAAATGATCCTACTGACATTAGCATTTCTTTCCTCATCCCCCCATCTTTCTGTCATGCCATCATGCCATAGGATTGACACGACTGACAAATGCCAAGCGGGGTGACTACTACGGCGTCTCTCACTCGTGGACGGGAAGCAAGAAGAGGCAGGTTGGTGTGCACCTTCTCCACAAGGCATGCCAGATATTCCTCATGGAGGGCGAGCGGCAGATCCGACAGTCAGATATCGTCTCAGGCCAGTGAAAATTTTAGCAGTTCGCTGCTGGTTGTGCTACTGTATATGTGACCGTGCACCGCAAAACAAACAAAAAGTCGCACCCCTTGATTTAAGTGAGGACTCAAAAAGGTGAAATGGTTCAACCAAGTTAATCTTGAGTTTTTCATATTTTCTAAAGAGCTATCCTTCTTCTACATTATTCTTCAGTTTGGTATCTTAACATGAATGGCAAAGTGTGTTTTTAGCAGTTTTCTATAACCCTTTTGGGGGAAGACTAGAATGATTAGGTATGTCTAGAGGCCGCTTTTCTTGTCTTGAAATCCATTTGCACACTCTTCACTTTCAAGTCTAATATTTTTTGAAAGGATGATGCTACTGCTTTGAAAGTTAGCAGTAATAATGGGCAGAATGTGCAAATAGAACATGCTCAATTTGATAATCCCTTCATTGTTGTTGCTTTGATGGTTTACATCCTGTGTTTTTTCCCCTTCATGGCACAGCTAGCACGGCTTGGTAAAGATTAAGCGCCTGAATAGACCGTGTACTTCAGATCCTCTTTTCTCATTTTCACACTTTTCCAGAGTGTGTGCTTTCTTTCCAGTATTTAGGTAGGTTAGGGGAGTCCATTTGAATTGAGTTATATATCATTTTAAAGCTTAGAGTCTGCTCTTTCAGAATCTGCTTTTAACTGAAAATCCATGCCTGGCGACTTTTTGTTGGTTTTTTTGGTGCAGGGTCACGTATACACATTGTATTCATGCACATAGTGTACATCACTTGTGGATTGCACACTGTGTGTAATTTGCAGGGGTTCTGAAATACATGTACATGTAGATGTCACCACCATTATTTTTGTTTTCTGTAAACTCTGAAAGTGTATTTGTGAAAACACACAAAACCAGTCCTGCTGAATGCTGTTTTAATAGAAATCATCATGCCTAAAGACCTTGATCAGTTTGCTTTAGTTACTGTGTAGATACCTGTACATGTACAAGTAGATCTTAGTTGTTTATTTTGCCTCTTTGTCTTGCCTCGGACAAGATTTCATCCAGCAGGAATTCTAGGTGTTGCAGCTTAATGATCATTTTATACCGCTGAAAATGACAACACCGCTACAGGCACTGTAATTTCCAAATGCCCAGCATGTCTTTGGCGAATGCCTTTCACACTGTGACAGCACTATTGGGCTCTCATGCAGCAAGTAATTCATGAGTAAATTTTATTGTGTTCCTGTTTGAGGTGTCAACTCTCCTAATTCATGTGGAGTTCTAGGCAGCCAAAAACTCAGAAAGTGTATTCAAGAATTACAACAAATCTTCTATCATGGCTACATTTCTATACATGTAGGACAAAGTTCAACAGCTTGTGGTTAAAACATGATAAATGGAAATACCAATCAAGCTTTTGAAAGAGCTATTTTAATAGTTTTGTCTAAGTGCTAATATTTAGCATTTTTATTTCTTTGTTTCAGTGAAGGATGGTGTGAATGTGCAACATTTTTTTCTATAATTTGTTTTACTTGTGATATATTTTTTTATCTTTTGTCCAAAAGCATTATAGTAGTAGTGTAAATTACTGAGATTGTCACTCTGCCCCATTTTCCCCCTGTGAACTGGATAACAATAACTGGAACCATGTGTCGAAGAATGGTTAATCACCCAAATTGTGCAATGATTGGTAATTGATAGATTTTATTTCTCTTCAGTCTTTCATTCATCTGCTGTTCCATTCCAAAACTTCTGATATACACAAAGATACATCGTATCCAATCTGTGTCAGTACTGAAGTCCGCTGTTTTTCAAAAATAGGTGATCTTGATGGTAGGACTATACCTTGTGAAGTTTGCATTCCATTCTTTACAACAACAACAAAAGAAAAAAAAATCATTAATAACATTATTGCATTTCATGGGACTATCAGGATTGTTCTGTGGTTCACTTTGGAAGCTAATCGTCGCTAGGGTGACAAGACCTTGTATCTGAAATTTTGGTGAAAATGACTTTTTTGCATTAAAGGTCAAATAATGGGTTATGTGATTTCCTGTCCAAATCCCAACTGTCTTACTCCGAAAATGAAGCCACCACAGCATGTCAAAGGAAAGGCTTTCCCATTCGTTATAGTGCTTTGGCCGCCTTGTTTTTTGGCTCTCCTGAACATTTGACATTTTGTAGATACGAGGTCTTGTCGCCCCAGCGACGTTATGTTCTCGCAAAGTAAACTGTACTTTTTAATCAATTAATCTGATAGTTTTCTTGTATCACAAGAAGAAGAAGAATGCAAGCAATTCTATCCAACTACCTGCCTCATAAGGCCAAAGAAAATTGATTTTGGCAAGTAATTTTTCGTCACACTTTCTTTGAATATTGCATGGATGTTCGTCAGTCCAGGCAGGGAGATTTTGGATGTACCACTCGCATAGCTTGAGTTGGTGACACCAGTCCTGTGTGAGTCATTCCCTGTGTGCAGGCAGTGATATGGCAAAGTGAACCGATGCCAGAAAAATGAAAAGAAAATCCAGTGAGAAAGAAAGTTTAATTTGTTGTGGATAACCACATCTCCACAGAGTGACCCATTCAGGGGACTTTCTTTGAGCTGCTTGTGTTTGTGTGTGTGTGTATGTGTGTGTGTGTATGTATACGTGTGTGTCTTTGGCTGTGTTACAAGTGTGCCTATCGATGAGTGAAAGCTTTGTAAAGTGAATAGCCTGTAATTACCTGTTCTTTTGTAAGTACTAATGGAGTTGTGATTATCTAGATAAAATAAGTGGGGTGCCAGGGGAATTGTGACCCAGTGTATTGTATAGAAGAGAATGGCATAATCTTCACTATTATTGTACTAAGTAATGGGCTTCTACTCACAAAGCACCACTGGTTGAGGTAGTGTTGTGTGGACAAGTGCAAACATACTGGCACAGTTCATCGAAAGCTTTGTCCACATTGTGCAAGCTATGATTGCTGTAGATGCTGAATATTTAGAGGGGAGTCATAGTTGTGCAATTTTTTGTGAATTAAAAAACAAAAATGATGAAAATACAACCTGCCAAGATATTGCCCTCTAGTCACACAAGCACAAAGTTTGAGAGCAGTGTGCTCATGCAACATGTAAGCAGATGCCTAGCCTACTATGTGCACATGCACACCTAATAATGTACCAACTGGCATATATGCTGAGTGCATATGTACAAGCAGTACAATACTTGCATTGCCAATTGCAAATTCAACCACTCACAAAATTTTCTTTCAGCTCCTGATTCGCAAATCATTTGACATCTTAGATATTAGAAATTCAATGGCCAGTTTACAATTCAGACATAGTGTATTTAAGTTGTGTGACTCTCATTGGGACATACCTTCAAATGTTCATTGACATTGTATATAGACAGATTGTGGAAAGTAATGACAAACCAGTATTGACATACATTGTACAGTTGTATGCCATACTTCAGAACAATTTCCATGAGATTTGTTGCTGATCTTTAGTGTAAGATATACTGTAAATATTGTTTGGCCAGAACAAAAAGTTGATATATGTTATCATGCAGATAAAAGTGTGTTTCTTGTATATTGATAAGTGTAGGTGAAAGAAAGACTATCTAAGGCTTTTTAAGAAGACAAAGAATGTGTCTTTTATTATGGTTTTATTTTTTTTCTATGTTCATCATGATACTTTCATATGGATTTGATCATGTGTATGTATCCTTTTTTTTAAATCTTTTACCAATGTGCTCACAATCATCGTTCTTCTTGCTTGCCTTTGAACTATAGATGGTGACATCAATGTAAGTAGTGTTCATACAAGTGTCTTCCCAATATAATACAAACTGTAGTGCCAAATGTAGTGATTGCCTCTTCCTTAGTAGAGATATCACAACCCTGCCATTATCAGAGATCTTCCAGGTTTGATGACTTTTTCTTCATATGGGTGGGACTGGGATAGCAGAGCTTATGAAGATTTTATGCAATTCATTTCTGAATATACAACACTAGTACAAAATAATCCACTGACTTTATACACACAGTATTTTTTACTGACAGGTGTTTTGAAATCATCTTGTTTGGAAGGTGCAGTATAATTGTTTTACATGTGTCTTCAAAGATGTTTTACATTATGTCTACAAAAATGTTTTTCAAGTGCCAAAGTGAAATTGTGTCATCTTTTTTTTTTGTACACATATTTTTGTTGCTTTTCTCAAAAGTTACACCTATGAAATGAACTTTACTTGATTAATGAGGTAGCATCTTGAGGCAACAGATGGTAGTACTTTAAATGAACTTGTTGTCATATAGGCCTATTGTTGACTACAAGAAGATAAATATTCAATGATATAAGACAATGTTATAGTACGTTGTATTTTTTGTACATTGTATGTATTGTTTATATCTGTAACCAATACATATGTGTTTGTTTTAAGAGCACTTGTTCGTCAAAATATTTTCATGTCCAGATACATTTTTCTTCATTGCTTTTTTGCTCTTTAAGGCACATGGTCCCATTGTTACCAAGCTATTTCATTGTGATTTTTTTTTGTGTGTGTGTTGTTGTTTTATTTCTTTTATGTGTGTTTGTGTGTGTGTGTGTGTGTGTGTGTACAATATGTACATTGTCATTGTGCCAAAAGTAATGGTCATCATTTGATACATTGTTTCCATGAAAACCTGGCAATATTACATATTTTGTGCAGCGTTGTAATGATCGTAAACAAAAACAGTACAACTGCCTTGTACTCAATTTAATCACACTTACTTTGTAATTGAACTGTACGCCATGCAGCTTGGATCAGTATTAACTTTGATTTGTACTAATATGTAATTTTTAAGTCAAGCATTTTAGTGATTGTTACTTTCTTACAGATTTTTTATTTTTATATTCTTACAGATTTATTAATGCTGTATTTTTGTTTCCTTTTTTTATTTCGAAAAGTGTCTGTTCAATAATGTACAAGGATTGGTGTGTGCTCAGAATTTCAGTGTTTGTTTTTGAAAAGGGGAATGGATGTGGTAAAACATGTCACTAGGAAAGCCTTTTATTATAAAGAGAGTCTGGAGTGGAGCCTAGCAAAGTTCTGAGATTCACACGAGCCGTGATAAATCTCTGTGGGGAATTACAGTAATTTTTGAAGAGACAATACCCTTTGCATGCTCTGAGTGTGAATTAGCACATAAAACCCCTAAGCACTGTACACACTGCCCTTAGTCTCTGGAGCAGAAAGGGTTAACTTTAAATTTCATATTTAATTACTTGTACAATGTGTCTAATGGGCATGGAAGCATAACAATTGTACTTTCTGCTTGTACTTTGCTCTTGCTTTGTATTGCCCACCCAAACTTGATATGGATAACCACCAACTGTCACTCAAACTTTGGGCAATTTTTGTTTTTGTTTTTGATTTTTGATTTTTCGGCGTCTCCGTGATCGATCACTGAGATTTTTTTGGAATTTCAATGAATTGATGTTTCATCAGACTGCAGGGGTTCCCACTATAAGGGAATTTCTCAAGCAGTCTTTTGTTCAATCTTTTCATTTTATAATACTGGCTTTGTACAAAATAAGATGCCAAATTGCCACTGAATATTCTAGGATCAGAGTTGATGCACAGTTGATATCAACTTTATTGTGTATGCCTGTATTATCAATTCTACACATTTTGCATATTTCACTCTGCTAACCACAATCCCAGATTTCATGAATTTGTATAATCTCAAAGTACTTCTAATAAATGGCACCAAATGTTCTCACATGCTTACACCGTGTTCTTAGCTCATGTATTTACTTGTTTTACTGTAAAACGAGAAATGTTCGCGTGCATTTTAATTTCGCGAATTTCGCGAGCGCGAAGATTCGCGAAATTAAAATGCACGCGAAAGTTCTTTTCTACACTATATGCATTGAATACCAGTTCCAGTTCGCGAAAATGTCATGCCGCTAAAAAGGCCGTCGGCTCCAATTCGCGAAAAAATTCATGCCGCGAATATATCATGTTTTACAGTATCATAATAGATGGGGAAAATGTGTTATCAAATACAGTGCACTCCCGTTATAAGGAGCACAGTTGTAACAAAATTCTCATACAAGGAAATTGGAATTCAAGTCCCTGAATTACAATGTGAAGAGTTTGTTTGCAAAAACCGATAAGTACATTTTTGAAGATTTTGAAGTACGATCTCTGTCATAAAGTACAGAATATTACCTTTTAAATGATATATTGGTCACTACATATAAAAGTACATTTTTGAAGTTATGGTCAAAAGAAGCAAAAATTTTCTTATTATTCTCTTTATTTTTCGTGACCTTTAATCGCAAATATCTCCATTTGGCAAATATGGACTTATCGGTTTTTGCGAACAAACCCTTCATGTATACACTATTCATCTATAACGAAATTTCGATATAAAGAAAGAAAACCTTCTGTCCCGAGGCTTTCGTTATACAGTGGACTCCCGTTATGATGAAGTCCTCGGGACCTGCAGTTTTTGTTTTTTCATAATATATTTTGAAATTTCGTTATAACGGAACAATTAAATAGTAAAAAAAAAAATACGTGTATAGGATAGAAAATGTTGAGGCCTTGATTTTTATTTCGTTGTAACCGGAATTTCGTTATAACCGTGTTTGTTATAACGGGAGTGCACTGTAGCGGGGAGTGCAGTGTAGATAACTTGCTTTTACCTTTTTCAAGCTATAATACTTTACTGAAAAGGCATGTCGTGTACATTGTATACAGTTTGCATGTTTCTCAATATGGACATGTACCATGATGGATGTACTGTAAGCCTACATGCTGCCAAAGTTCATGAGGATAATCTATTTTTACACATGCATACTGCGGAGCTGAGGAAATGATTTATACATGAAATTATTTAAGCAGTGGCATAACACATGGGTGTGTGCTCTGTGTGTGTGTTTGTGCACGTACCCATGGTGGAAAACAAGGACATACACACAAACTTTACATTAAAACCGAGAACACACGATGAACCGAGGACGTCCTCGGTTCGCAACCATTCAGACGGTCTGCTTTTGCATTTACAAAGGTGCAGAAGTACATTATTTGTAGGTCCTCGATTAACATTACAGTAACTGTGATATAGGTCCTCGGTTGTATGGTAATATATCATGAATGAGTCCTCAATTGACGAGATTCCTACTATACACACAGGTCCTCAGTTATGTGGTAGAATTCTTGTGGGTAAAACAGGTCCTCGGTTTCTACCATAGATGTGTGTGTGTGTGTGTGTGTGTGTGTGTGTGTGTGTGTGTGTGTGAGTGTGTGTGTGTGTGTGTGTGTGTGTGTGTGTTTGTATTATGGTAACAGCTGTAGTCGTGTGTGTTGGCATCAGTAAGATCAGGGAGGTAAGATGGAAGGTTGAGATTGTAATTCTGTTCAGTAATAGCATTCAGCATGAAGGAATTGAGTAGACAGATGAATTGAACTGGGAGAAGAGGGAGACATGGACGAAATGTTTTTGTTTGTTTATTTATTTATTCATTTTTCCATTTCACATAAAAATACACAGAAAACTTAAATCATGCATGCTTACAAACTGGATG
The DNA here is from genome assembly GCF_040938485.1 of Diadema antillarum. Lineage (NCBI taxonomy): Eukaryota > Metazoa > Echinodermata > Echinoidea > Diadematoida > Diadematidae > Diadema > Diadema antillarum. The sequence goes on along the minus strand of NW_027270889.1, from coordinate 521,864 downwards.
GATTACCCATTTCAGATTCATTATCAGAGAGATTTTGTTCTTCCATGGAGTCCAATACACGTAAATATTGAAAATTAAATTACATATAGTAAAATGATATTATATATTCAAACATACGCATATAAACAATAATAAATATGTCGTAACCTCACTGAAAAAAGCCATAACCATGCTAGTCTTTCACGCTACATATCAGACATGATTATACTATACCATACCATACCATACCATACATATACAATGTACATCATATCAGAATTCACAAACTTTACTAACCTTACTATTAATGAGAGAGAGAGAGAAAAAAAAAGAAAGAGAGAGAGAGAGAGGGAGAGAGGAAGGAGAGTGGAAAATGTGTGGTAAAGGATCAAAATTGAAGAAATCGATAGAATAATTGAATGAACCATGTAGGCAAAACCTCTCCTAATGCCATTATGAAACCCGTTTTATATAACCTATCTTTAGGACCTATAATTAACTGCTCGTATGCCTAATCCGGAAAACTTTTTCCACTGTCCCTCCCCCATTCTTTCCTTCATTTTCAATGTTTTTTTTTTCTTTTCTTTTTTTAATATTTGCTTAACTCTTTGCTCACTCTCCCACCCCCTTAGGAGCATTCCAGCCAGTCGCCATTTTACAGAGGCGTACGTGCCGATTAACTTAATGTAAGCATTCTACCTGTCATCCTACAGGGTAGCCTACTTATTTACCCTCCTGGGTGGAGAGCAGCAATGTGGACAATTTGTCTTGCTGAAGGGCAGGCGTGTCAGACTTCGCGGGATTCGAACCCAGGCTCATGTGATTCAGGAGAGACTCAAAAGAAAGGGAGGCTTTCCAGTCCTTCGGGGGGCATGAGCACTCCTCGATTGAATCCCATTGGGGGCTCACGTACTCACGTAATTCCCATTCTCTCGGACCGCAGGTCTGCCAATACTAGTACCCCATCTACGGCGAGTCAACGCCAGTCGTTTGAGGCCTGCAAACAACAGTGGTGGGGGAAAAGTTCACGAAGGACTGGTGAAATCAAACTTGTAAACGAAGGAAATTCGCTTCTAATTTCTCAGAAAAGCATGGAAAAGGATTAAGGCAGGATTACTATCTAGTTACGCAAGGGACAAACTAAAATTGGTGGCTCGGGAAAAAAATAATATTAATAATAATAATAGTAGTAATAACCTCCTGTTACGACTAACCATTGCATTTTGATGAAACCAGAATATCCGGATTGCTGTATAATTGAGGACCAAGCCAGCCCTGTGAACCTGTTTTTGTAGCTATCTCTGAGAACAACGCTCCCCAGAAAGTGAAACATAAGGGAACATTATTTCTGCTCTCCACATGACAGATAAGAGTTGTGAGAATGATCCTTTCAGAATCTCAATGTTAGATGTATTACGTGCATAGCAAAGGCCTACACGAGAGACAGAGTCTGACGTGGACATAGACATACAGACACACACAAAGTCCCCCCCCCCCACACACACATACACACACACACACACACACACACACACACACACACACACACACACACACACACACATTTCCAGTATAAAGAAATGCTTATGCTCAGAAAATGAGAAAGTTAAGTAATTTCATGGTAAAAAAATAAATAAGTAAATACAGAAATAAATAGATAAATAAATAGATAGATAAATAGATAAATGCTTTATCAGCTTACCAACATACTTCCCCCCCCCCCTCCCTTCGCAAATTGTATGCTATTACGAGCTTTTTTTCTTGTCCTTGCATATTTCCTCTACGGTGCAAATGTATCGGCTTTTCACATTAATTTTGCTGTGAAGGCCCTTTGCAATTTGTATTCAAAACCGAAACATCGTCAATAAGGTGACTAAAGAGGTGCCGATTTTAATCACTATCTGAAAGTGGGTTATCGCGAGACAATCATAGCAAAAGTCTACGTGACTAATAATGTAGACAAGAGGGTAATCGAGCAATCACTCGAAATGATTGTCAAATAGTATTGACACCGTATTCTTATCATTTAACCGAATGAATCAAAGGCATTGTTACATGCTTTCTATACGAGGTGTGTTAGAAAAGTTCCAGGACTGGTGTCATATAAGATTTATTTCAAATCCAAACTACAAACTAAGAGGATTCACCTTCAAAGTAATCTATCTTGAGTATGTAACTGTGATCTTAGCTCTCCACAGCCATCAGAATTTTTTCTACATAGTTTTATATACACATCCTCTGTTTCACGTCGTTCTGTAATGAGCACAAACAACGGACAAACTTGAAGTTTCTGGTAAGGTTGGGGATCTCTGTAAGAAGTGATCAACTTGGAGTCAATATTTAAATCTACTCTTAAGAGGAACTGGTACAGTTTTTTTTTTCTTTCATTAAACAAAGACCAAGAATGCCTCCCGTGGTCTTGTTAATCGTCTTTTTCTTGCTCTGCGAGCCGTTGACCACTTCCTCAACTCCGGAAAGCAACATGACACGTACGTATCTCTGATTTTTTTTTTCCCATTTCCTTCGGATATTTTTGTAGATCCTTCTTGCTTCTCACAATCTGTTTTTATTTGCATGCATGCATTTGTACGACACTCACATACACACAAATATTCTTTATTCTATTTTTCTTTATCTTTGTAGTAATTGAGGCACTGCTTTCTTTTGCAATTTGACGTTCTAATCAATTGAACATTGACGATTTGTTTGATGTAGAAGTACACATTTCCAAACTTGAAATTTGGTACGGAGATGAAGTCAGTATGAAATAGTTAATGTATCACATGTAACAGCAAGCAGTTCCATAGGCCTACACAATGACTGTGAATGGCAGATCACTATACGATTATGAATGCTGAATAATGTTTATCTTTTCACCTGATATAGAGGTTAACATGATATTTACTTGCAATTTTCCATTTGCGGCCGTTCATTACGTCTGCAGATTTGACCCTAAACTGCTCGGGGAAGCCACTGGACCTCGACATAACGTGTGATAGAGCATGCATCGCCAACAGTAGTTGGGTCATACAGGCACCTCTAGGACGGCGATTTTTCATTGAAATTCAGTCTATCAACATTGAGCGGATTGAATTTTTTGTACTGGATATAATATCTAACATAACATTTCGGGCTCATACCCAGCCTCTGCCTCTGCGTGACATAATGCCTTTTCCTGTGCTATCACTCGCGCATCAGATGAAACTGCATATAATGGAACGTGATAATATATACGTTTCCACCGAATTTCAAGATGAACGTAAAGTGTTACGAAGGTAAGTATTCACTAGTGTCTCGTATATTAATGAATATCAGTGTTCATATATTACTTTTCCAACACTTTTCCCTGATCAACGTGCACAAGGATTTGTTTTACTCATTTTTCTTTGGATAAAAGATGGGTTGACTAGAGACTACATGGAATAGTATACCAATAGATGTTTTTAATTCAATTTTACACTGAATATATTCTACACTGTATATGTGACCATGCACCACAAAACGAACAAAAAGTCGCACCCCTTGCTTTTACATGAGGACTCAAAAAAGGTGAAATGGGTCAACCGAGTCAATCTTGAGTTTTTCATATTTTCTGAAAGAACTATCCTTCTTCTACATTATTCTCTAGTTTGGGATCATAACATGAATGGGAAAGTGTGCTTTCAGCAGTCTTTCTACAACGCTTTTTTGGGGGGAGAATAGAATGATCAGGTATGTCTCAGAGTCCCTTTTTCATTTCTTGAAATCCTTTACACACTCTTCACTTTCAAGTCTAATAACTATTCAAAGGACAACTCTCCTGCTCTGAAAGTTGGCATTAATCATGGATAGAATGTGTTGATAAAACATGCTCAATTTCAGTTTAATCTGATAATCCCTTCATTGTTGTTGCTCCGGTGACTTACATCCTCTGTTTTGTCCCTTTGATTGCACGGCTAGCACGGCTTGGTAAAGATTAAGCGCTTGAATAAACCCTGTACTTCAGAGACTCTTTTCTCCGTTCACACTTTTCCAGAGTGTGTGCTTTCTTTCTAGTATTTAGATAGGTTAGGGGAGTCCATTTGAATTGAGTTATACTGTACGAGCTGAAATTTTCGCAGTGGTTTACGTACAGTACACCATTTTAAAGCTTAGAGTCTGCTCCTATCTGCCCTTAACCGAAAATCCATGTCTGGCGACTTTTTTTAGGTTTTGTGATGCAGGGAGGGTCACATATGTTATTATTATTATTATCATTATTATCATTATTACTACTATTATTATTATTATTATCATTATATATATATATATATATATATATATATATATATACATATACATATATTATAATCATTGTGATATCAAACTTCATTTTTTCTTATCACGTACGATGATATAAAAAATGTAGTCAATATTAGAGGATTTTGCAAAACGTGCAATTCCTTGAGATTTCCGCAAATTCTCTTTGTCATAACTACTTTTAATATTACTACTACGTTGCACTATTATAATTTGGGATTTCTGTTGTGCATTATTTCACCAAAAGGAATAGTCATTTCATGAGTCAATAGCCATGTTCTGTCTACGATGATGAGATGGCCCTTTCAAGGACTTTAAAGGAGCAAATTTTATACATGCATTCTTTGAGAAAGAATTCTAAATCAAAACGGCATCGGTTGCACTTCGTTATTCCAAAAGTTTCTTTGTCCGAAAATACGATAAGTTTCGTTGATTCATAGGGCCCCTTGTTTCGAAATGAAATAAGGTTGTACTTTCGAAGATTCGATATAATGCATCTTTTTCTTTGTCGGATTAACAAACCTTAGTGTCATTTCAGACCGAGAACCTTGAGAATAAGTAACCTTCGTAATAACGCCACAAAATGTTCAGAATTAACGGATCCTAAATTTTATTTACGGATTAAGCAACATCTACTTATCAGGAATTCATGGGGAAAATATTCCATTTCTGGAATAACGAACATCACCAAGGGCCTCATATAAATAATTTAAAAAATATATGTATATATATATTTATAAATGGAGTCGGCAAAAACAGACGTTCTTAAATACTAAAGAGGATTTGTCTCGTTTCTTTTGTGTGCGTGTGTGTGTTTTTGTTTTGTTTTGTCTCGTTTGTTTTTGTTTTTGGTTGTTGTTGTTGTTGTTGTTTTGTTTTGTTTTTCTTTTCCCCACTGATACCCACTGAACATGTAAGGTAAAATCAAAGATAATTATCTCATCCAATAACTCATTCCAAAGAAATACGATCGGTGAAGCTGGTTGGCGGACCGTCTCCCCTGGAGGGTTTGGTGTTTCGGGAGTTAGACGAATACGTGTGCTACGATGGCTTTGACGTAAGAGCTGCTGATTCAGTCTGCAGAGAGCTCGGGTTCCCAGCGGTAAAAGATTATTCGGCTCAAATTGTGTCAAGTGCAACAACTTCGAACGGAACTCAATGGTTTTCATATTCTACAGGTAACTGCAATGATGTTGCGGGTATCAATTGAAATGGTACAATGTTTCCACTGAATGTCCTTCATAATATGAAACCGACACCCAATTACAGATTTGGATTGAGTGAATTTAGCAGCAATATTAGTAGAACATATCAGTGAAAGATTGAGAAACATTGGACAATCACTTCAGAAGTTATGAATTTCTTACGCTTCAGTGTTGCCAAATAGTTACATAAGAAGACTATTACAGTTCGTGATGTCAATCTGGAAAACAATTCAAAGATAATAATCATTAAGAAAATCGACATATTTTCACTTTTCTAGCATAATGAGAGAGCGCTTGACCCACCCATTTCAGAAAATAGGGGAATTGCATTATCCTTAAAATGGTTATGTCAGTAACATGTCGATGGAATTTGTACTTTTCATGAAAGATATAGATTTTGTGGAATTCTCCTTATATTTTCTTTATGTTGTTGTCTAGAATGAATTGTAGTAGTCTTCTTATACAAGGATTTACTGCATCAAAACTCTAAAAAAATCATGAGTTTTGAATCAATTGTCTGATTTTCGTCAAACTTTCACTGATTTTTTCTACTGTTTCCATCGGCATGATTGGTAAGAAGAAGCAGGCGATTATCTGAAGGAAATTTGTTCAATTAAATTGTTGAGATGGCTCAATGTAATATCATTGTTGCGAATCCCGGCTCTACCCACTTAGAGCTATTACAGATTTCTTGATAGTAATGTGCAGAGATTTTACAGAGATTTCACGAATTTTTTATTCATACTGCAGATGCGGAGGTTTACTTCGAGTTTATCAGACTTTTAGACAGTTTATAGAATATGATTTCCACGATATCAACGTACAGGTTGTCAGAGTGCAAGAGTAAAGGACTGTCTATGGAAAATAGCTTGGTGTTTCTGGAACAAGGCAGTGAGGCTCAGATGTCGAGGTGAGATTGAACATTAGTCCAAGTGAATTATCATGTATGATATAATAAACTTTGTATATATACGAATTGGGGTAATTTTTGTACGAACAATTTAACTTAGCATATTACCACATTACTCTGATAATGTCGTAGACATCAAGGCCATGAAAAAAGTAAAAAGATATAAGGTGAGCTTAATGAATAGAAATAAATAATCGATACTTAAAAAAAAATAATAGGTGGATAACTTTAAATACCTCCTGTCAGAAAACAAAGCCTTTTGTTGGCTGTGTGTAGCTCGTTGATCAGTGTGTTATTCGAAATGACATATTGTGTGTATTAATGCGTAACCTTCTCGACGCTTGATGTCACCTAAATTGCAAAGCCGAATATCTCTAGACTCTAAAATGGTTACGCACATACGCGCAAATATACATGTATAACATGTATAATGTACAAGTATGTGTGCTTGCAATCTGCATGCGGGTATAGATATACATTTTGTTGTCCTGAAAGAATTTTGAAATTATGTCCTGTGATGGACACTATGCGTAATTAATTTCCGTACGTGAATGACAAATTCACGTTCAAGTTTAGGTCAGTGTAGGTGTATGTGTATAATCATGAATATGATACTGTTATAGCTTAGACTTCTCTCGAAAAATATCCAGACATGTCAGACATATCGCCTTTCACTCAATGAAATAATACATATAACAAAACTTGCGACAGTGTGGACAAAATATCCAATTCCATAACATAAGCATGACAGACAATCTCGATTTCATGTTACACACCTATTCTACTCTATACATGTAGATTTAAAACTCGAATGACATTGACTTCATTCACAAGGGTCAGAATGATTGAAATTTATACTCTTCAAAGATTGCCAAATGCACGTCCTACAGCCATGTCCTGAAAAAGTTGTTAAGCCCCTTTATCTTTAAAACTTGATCATTCCGTTCAAAGGTCATGTCTTTATAGATGTGTGTATAATGTATACTGATTAAAGATTGTTTTGTTTAAAAGATAATTGATCTGCATGAAAGTACGTATCGTCTTAAGTTTAAGAGTGTTTTCATAGTGCTATAAGAATCAAGAATTCATAAACTATTTGTGGATTATGTCACGGGAAACCATTACAAGAAATAATCACTAAATTTTTTGAGCATAAAGAAATCACTTTTATAATTAATTTTATAATTATATCATTCTGTATCTGAGTGCAGAACCTGGATTTCTCGGGTGCTACCTTGACAATCGTCACACTTTTCAGGCTTTATATACATCCGGCTTTATAGCTAATTCTGAAGAAGAGTGTGTGTCTACCTGTAGAGGGAAAATAGGACACCGTGACATTGCCATTGTTAATGACAGGAACTGCGTATGTTATCGATCAGAAGAGTATGCCAACTTCATTTCCAGCGTAAGCTATACTCATTATTGGACATCTCAAACCAAGGAAAAATCCGGCCAGCAAGCCCATTGTTTGTTTAACCGTGAGTATCAAAACCATTGAGAACGACCTATAAATAACTACAAGAAAATTTCCCCATTCTCAATATATTCTCTGTGAATAGCATTATTCTTCATCATGTTGATAACATGTCATTAGTATTGGTACTAGTTCCGGGCACTGGTTTTCAGACTCTGTATCACCTTCATTGACTTACCACTGCTTCTGGGATTGGCACAACCCAAAATTCACTTGTTTGTACTTCAACATGTGCTATCATCACTATCAATGTAAGTTCGCTGCAATTGCGAATTCCGCTGTATTAAGAAAGTTGGAGATGATAAAAAAACCCACCTAATTTACAATACATTGTATACATAAAGCACTACTTTAAATTCTTACATACTTTCTCCCTATACCTAAATAATAAAAGAGTATTCATTTCATATGGGCTTTCATTTGGAGCAATTCATATACTATGTATGTATGCATGTATGCATATTATATGCATATATGCATATATGTATATTTATGTATTATGTATTTATATATATAATTATATAAAATAGCATACATACTTATGATACAGGCCGGCAGTGCATGACAAAAGTTATAGTGCACGTAAAATATAACGATTGCAGACGATAACCCACTATCGATTTGATATCGGTTTTTGCTCCCTCATTTTAATCATCGAGTACTTGAATCCCGCACCTTATCAACGCGATTGCGCCACAACCGCGATATGCTTTGCTCGATATTATCGTTATTCTAAATTCTCGCAGGCTGGCTATGCCAGCAACTTATCTGTGTAGTGGGACTAGACTTTCAGCGGTAGATTTAAACATGGAAGCTGAAATGAACAGGTTCGCTATTTTTAGAGAGACTGATCTATATAAACAGTATCTTAGACAATAAGGACACAAAGGATGCCATCAAATACGCCCTACGAATTTTGGACTCCTACTGTTCTGAAAAAGGAATCAATCCGACGGATATTACTGAGCAAGTCAACCCAAGATTTGTGCCGCTTTCTCCGTACATTCTACGCGGAAGTGCGCCGTGGAAATGGGCAGCGTGTGGTGTGTACAGTATACGCTAAGCGCTCTTTGATCACGCTACGCTATGAGCTTTACTACGACATTCACAACACACTCTCGGAATCCGCATGTGCAGCAATGGGGCCTGGCACGAGCCTTGTGTTTAAATCCAGTAGATCCCTAATCCTACAAAACATCATCTAGTCCTGGTCCTGGACCCACAGTGCAGTAAGTAGGGCGTCTAACGTGTTACTGTTAGTGTTACTGTTAGATCCACGGTAGACCTATTGTAGGGTCAAAATAGTATACAAATATACTTGGCCTTGAGAGTTTCTTGTTAAAACTATGGGCAGAGGTGACTCCAAACCAGTGTTGCCAGATGGTGATTTCGGGAACCAAAAAGGGTGAAATTTGGTGATTTTTGAAGTTGTTTGGTGACAAAATTTTAGCCTGGTAACCAAATCAAAATTTGGTGATTTTTGGTAACTTTTTGGTGATTTTTAGACCGATGAAAAATAATCACACTAATTGAAAAGGAAAATGCATTTTGCCCAAAGTTTTCCCCTTATTTCCTGCAGAAACATAACATGTGCCCCTTTTTTGTCACAGCGACACACACAAACACTCATAGTCATATGTCCATACACATCGTACACATTTTGCACTTAGTGTGTGTGACTACGGCGCGCCGAAAATTGCACCGAGACTCGCGCAGAGTGTTTGATAAAGGTTTATTGCTACAATTTTGTCTTGAAATTAAAGCCTTACCTACGCTTTTCCAAATTTGGTGATTTTTGATGGCTTTTGGTGATTTTTTGCAAGCCTTTTGGTGATTTTACTCTGTTGGGACCTGGCAACGCTGCTCCAAACTAGTACTATTCACTGAGGGGCGCAGCCCCGAAGTGAATAGTGCTAGTTTGGAGTCACCGAGGCCCATAGTTTTAACAAGAAACTCGAAACTAGGCAAAGTATATTTGTTTTATATTTTGGATCAAAAATTTGAATAAAGAGTAAAAATCATTATAAGCTTAGCCTAACCCCGGGACGCTCCGTGTACACAGTCACACTGCAACACTGCGTGTTGGGGCTGGTCGCAGTTTAGCCGCACTGCGGCGGCAGCGCAGCGCCTGCAATACGCAACAGTGCGAGAGACCGGAAATTGAAAAACGTAGCAGCCGTGGCACCGCCAGAGTTGCCCGTCGCATGTATCCAAGCGCTCGTATGGCCGCTGCAAACCTGAACACTAGAATTCGGGACCGGACGTGGACGGACCACGTACACTTGATTGCAAAGAAGGTTGATTGTGACATCATTTTGCAAATAGTATATACTATTTGCAAAATGTCGTCATAAAAGTGACGTCATTTTGCAAATAGTACTTCATGGAGTGTCAAACACACCAACACTCTAAAATAGTTCAAAATACCTATAATCACGTGAAGCTCTTTTAACCAATCAATGGAAGACAAATTTTTGATCCAAAATATAATATATACTATTTGCAAAATGTCGTCATAAAAGTGACGTCATTTTGCAAATAGTACTTCATGGAGTGTCAAACACACCAACACTCTAAAATAGTTCAAAATACCTATAATCACGTGAAGCTCTTTTAACCAATCAATGGAAGACAAATTTTTGATCCAAAATATAATGTTAACTAGCTCTGTCGCTCGTATATAAAGTGACGTACAGTACAGTGTACAAATAGGCCTACGTAGATCTAGATCTAGTATAAAAACGTTAGGCCAGGGCCCCTAGGGCCCTAGACCTAAACTATCGTAGGGCCTAGAAAACGTTAGATATAACCACGTAGACCCTAGACTCTATAGTTGAATTTGGATCTTCAGGATTTTGTCTACACAGGTTCAAAGAAACTGGTATTATTGCTTGTGTAGACACGTGTAACGGTTAGAAATGATCTAGGCTTATCTTGCCTGGGTATGTATGCTATTTTATATATCACATAGTGCATGACATCTTATTGCACTATAACAAGTACCAAGCACCTCCAAATTCTGAATTTGCCCTCAGGCAATTATATTCAATTCGGCCTGCGGCCTCATTGAATATAACTGGCCTTCGGGGCAAATTCAGAATTTGTCGGTGCTTATATTGTTATAGTGCATTCAGCCTCATGCACTATATATATAATATAAAATAGCATACATACTTATGATACAGGCCGGCAGTGCATGACAAAAGTTATAGTGCACGTAAAATATAACGATTGCAGACGATAACCCACTATCGATTTGATATCGGTTTTTGCTCCCTCATTTTAATCATCGAGTACTTGAATCCCGCACCTTATCAACGCGATTGCGCCACAACCGCGATATGCTTTGCTCGATATTATCGTTATTCTCAATTCTCGCAGGCTGGCTATGCCAGCAACTTATCTGTGTAGTGGGACTAGACTTTCAGCGGTAGATTTAAACATGGAAGCTGAAATGAACAGGTTCGCTATTTTTAGAGAGACTGATCTATATAAACAGTATCTTAGACAATAAGGACACAAAGGATGCCATCAAATACGCCCTACGAATTTTGGACTCCTACTGTTCTGAAAAAGGAATCAATCCGACGGATATTACTGAGCAAGTCAACCCAAGATTTGTGCCGCTTTCTCCGTACATTCTACGCGGAAGTGCGCCGTGGAAATGGGCAGCGTGTGGTGTGTACAGTATACGCTAAGCGCTCTTTGATCACGCTACGCTATGAGCTTTACTACGACATTCACAACACACTCTCGGAATCCGCATGTGCAGCAATGGGGCCTGGCACGAGCCTTGTGTTTAAATCCAGTAGATCCCTAATCCTACAAAACATCATCTAGTCCTGGTCCTGGACCCACAGTGCAGTAAGTAGGGCGTCTAACGTGTTACTGTTAGTGTTACTGTTAGATCCACGGTAGACCTATTGTAGGGTCAAAATAGTATACAAATATACTTGGCCTTGAGAGTTTCTTGTTAAAACTATGGGCAGAGGTGACTCCAAACTAGTACTATTCACTGAGGGGCGCAGCCCCGAAGTGAATAGTGCTAGTTTGGAGTCACCGAGGCCCATAGTTTTAACAAGATACTCGAAACTAGGCAAAGTATATTTGTTTTATATTTTGGATCAAAAATTTGAATAAAGAGTAAAAATCATTATAAGCTTAGCCTAACCCCGGGACGCTCCGTGTACACAGTCACACTGCAACACTGCGTGTTGGGGCTGGTCGCAGTTTAGCCGCACTGCGGCGGCAGCGCAGCGCCTGCAATACGCAACAGTGCGAGAGACCGGAAATTGAAAAACGTAGCAGCCGTGGCACCGCCAGAGTTGCCCGTCGCATGTATCCAAGCGCTCGTATGGCCGCTGCAAACCTGAACACTAGAATTCGGGACCGGACGTGGACGGACCACGTACACTTGATTGCAAAGAAGGGTGATTGTGACATCATTTTGCAAATAGTATACAAATATACTTGGCCTTGAGAGTTTCTTGTTAAAACTATGGGCAGAGGTGACTCCAAACTAGTACTATTCACTGAGGGGCGCAGCCCCGAAGTGAATAGTACTAGTTTGGAGTCACCGAGGCCCATAGTTTTAACAAGAAACTCGAAACTAGGCAAAGTATATTTGTTTTATATTTTGGATCAAAAATTTGAATAAGAAGTGAAAATCATTATAGGCTTAGCCTATAAACCCCGGGACGCTCCGTGTACACAGTTACACTGCAACACTGCGTGTTGGGGCTGGTCGCAGTTAGGCTTAGCCGCACTGCGGCGGCAGCGCAGCGCCTGCAATACGCAGCAGTGCGAGAGACCGGAAATTGAAAAACGTAGCAGCCGTGGCACCGCCAGAGTTGCCCGTCGCATGTATCGAAGCGCTCGTATGGCCGCTGCAAACCTGAACACTAGAATTCGGGACCGGACGTGGACGGACCACGTACACTTGATTGTAAAGAAGGGTGATTGTGACATCATTTTGCAAATAGTATATACTATTTGCAAAATGTCGTCATAAAAGTGACGTCATTTTGCAAATAGTACTTCATGGAGTGTCGAACACACTAACACTCTAAAATAGTTCAAAATACCTATAATCACGTGAAGCTCTTTTAACCAATCAATGGAAGACAAATTTTTGATCCAAAATATAATATATACTATTTGCAAAATGTCGTCATAAAAGTGACGTCATTTTGCAAATAGTACTTCATGGAGTGTCAAACACACCAACACTCTAAAATAGTTCAAAATACCTATAATCACGTGAAGCTCTTTTAACCAATCAATGGAAGACAAATTTTTGATCCAAAATATAATGTTAACTAGCTCTGTCGCTCGTATATAAAGTGACGTACAGTACAGTGTACAAATACGTAGATCTAGATCTAGTATAAAAACGTTAGGCCAGGGCCCCTAGGGCCCTAGACCTAAACTATCGTAGGGCCTAGAAAACGTTAGATATAACCACGTAGACCCTAGACTCTATAGTTGAATTTGGATCTTCAGGATTTTGTCTACACAGGTTCAAAGAAACTGGTATTATTGCTTGTGTAGACACGTGTAACGGTTAGAAATGATCTAGGCTTATCTTGCCTGGGTATGTATGCTATTTTATATATCACATAGTGCATGACATCTTATTGCACTATAACAAGTACCAAGCACCTCCAAATTCTGAATTTGCCCTCAGGCAATTATATTCAATTCGGCCTGCGGCCTCATTGAATATAACTGGCCTTCGGGGCAAATTCAGAATTTGTCGGTGCTTATATTGTTATAGTGCATTCAGCCTCATGCACTATATATATAATATCATACATACGAATAGTTTTATCTCAAAACGAGCTAAATCCATTCTTGTTGAGACATTGTGCTTAAAGCTGCTAAAAACAAAGGAAATAATAAGAAAATACAGGATATTTCTAATCATTGACTTCTAGAATATTTCTTTATTTAGAAATTCATACTTTCTTCACGTTGAACCCTGTTGGGATTTGTAATCTCACGGGTTATTGGTCGAATATTCACTTGGGCGATATTATCACCGGATTTGAGGAAAAAAAAGAAGATAGACTCTACTGTTGTGACGGTTATCGGCATTTTTGTAACAGCAGAGCTTTTAAGATTTTTTTTCTTTTGTATTAATATTTTTAGTGTTTTTTATATCTTTCTTTACGTTGTTTTGTTTCGTCTCTATTGTTTTTCAAAAGTTTCTGTCGGATTTTGCCAACATCCCGGCCCTGTGTCTGATGGTTATTGGGATTCTAATATCACGAGCTTTGGATCCGAGATAACTCTTACTTGTGGCGAAGGCTTCGTGCTAATTGGCAGCGCGACACTGCAGTGTGCGGGACTCCCTGGATGGTCGACTTACTTCCCAGTTTGGAACGCATCAGTCCCATCTTGCCGGGCAGTCGAAAATGCAACAAACGGTCTGTCGTACAAATCCATCTTACATTATGTCATATCGAAATTGGAAGCAAAGCTTGTTAAAGGACAAGTTCACCTTCATAAACATAAGGATTGAGAAAATGCAACAATATTAGTAGAACACATCAGTGAAAGTTTGAGGAAAATTGGACAATCGATGCAAAAGTTATGATTTTTTTAAATTTTTGTGTTGGAACCGCTGGACGAGGAGACTACTACAGCTTGTGAGTCATAAGTCATATGCGTACAACAGTATAAAGAAAATATAAAAGAAAATTCAACATATTTTCACTTTTTTCGCATAATATAAGAGCAATTGACTTGCCTCTTTCTAAAGGCAGGGGGAATAATATTACCCATAACATTTATCGGTAACGAGTCAGGGGAATGTGTACTTTTTTCAAAAGATGGAATTTTGTGAAATTCTCTTTATATTTTCCGTATATTGTTGTACGCATGTGACATCTAAGTTATTCATACACTGCAGTAGTCTTCTCATCCAGCGGGTACTGCACAAAAACTTCAAAAATTCATAACTTTTGAACGGATTGTCTGATTTTCCTCAAACTTTCAATAATGTGTTCTACTAATATTGCTACATTCTCTCAATCCTTATGTTTATGAACGTGAACTTGTCCTTTAAGTTGTATAAGTGATGGAAGAGAAATTAGACAGCAGTTACTCTTCTTGAGAAGATTGAATATCTTTGAGTTGGTGGGTATAATGATTCCATTATTCAACTGAGAGCAGCTTTCACAATCCCCATGCACCCCTCCCCCAACACAAACACACACACACACACACACACACACACACATCTGATTTATATTTTCACTTCAGACTTTGGTGAATCATATGATAACAACTCGATCGATAGAACAATATAAAGACAACTTGCTCAACATTTACCTGACTGACTTCTTTATTATTAACAAGAGACAATCCGCATTATTTGTATTCCATTAAATATTACAGTATTTAGTGGCGGATCCAGGAATTCTGTAAGGGGGGGGGGGGGCACAATTTCTGGTGCCACTTCCGGGTTTCATTTCATTTTTTCCCTTTTATTTATTTTGTTTTAAACTGGATCCACCACTGGTATGCAATAGTAAGTATTCACCAAAGGGGATGGTGAAATAGGCTTGTAACTCATGATCGTGATTTGGTTAAGTCATCTGAAAATTGTGCCCCAAAATATAGTTTTGTAACTATACTACGTGTCAAGCGTCGACTCTCTTTCAAGGTGAAGAGTCATTAATACAGATTGAGTCTTCTACCGCTTTAAAATTTTTCCTTTGTAAAATTCTCCTCCCTTAAACACCAATGACCAAGCATGCAGTGAGTGTCCAATGTGCAGCTTTTTTTCGTTGTGTCAAACCTCTCCGAGGGACATATTCTTTTGCTTCAAGAGAGAGACGGAATCTTACGATATTTATCATAATAATATTTTATATACCAATATACTCTGCCATGGATATTATTTTGTATAGTACTTGTTACAATAGTTCAATTGGGGATGTTGGTAAAGGTCTGTGTATTGTTGTGAGTTTTGTTACAGATAATGAGTGGTACGATGACAACATCAGCAAAGCGTCACCACAAATGATATACTCCACTTCAAGTGAGTATTGTAAGGGGCACACTTTGTACGTTACACTAACTGAAATATTCTTGTAAAAGCAAAGTTCGTATCAACAAGCATGTACTTAGACCTATATAAGCCTATTATAGGTCTATTAAGGTGCATACTTTGTACGTTATACTAACTAAAATGTTTTAGGCCCTATGTGTTGTAAATGCAAAGTTAGTATCAAGCATTTACAGTACTAAATAAGGTATGGATTTCGGAGGGGGAGGCTGCAGTATGTCTAGCTATAGCTGATTTATGTACTCACATTGTTATGCACCTGACTCATGGCATAAACCATTGAATAACATTTTCTTCTTATTTGGAAGCACCCCGCCCCTCCCCCGTCCAGTTATTACTGGCAATAAATTTTGAATGACAATAATCTTTTAACTGAATAAGTCTATAGTGAATCAGATTGCGTGTACTTGCAGGTTAATAATCAGCATCGCGTCCGATACCTATATCCCTACAGATTTGTGAATACACGTATGTGGTAGAAGCAAGGAAACATGAGACATGTTGTTTGCAGTCATCATTACCAGCCAGAAACAGAATGCAGTGTTGTGGCAATGTGTCACCTAACCGAAAAGGGCAATAGAAGCTCATTCTTCTTTTCGAATATAGATGGTATAGACGTATAGATTAGCAGGGGAAAATCCGTAATAATGAGTTATCTTGAGAGTGTCCACTTCATCTAATTATCATCTGATGTCTGCTTTTGATTGTCAGACTATACTCAGGTCCCTCAAGAATGGTCGACATCGCAAGAGACATTTGGCACATCTGTT
The DNA here is from genome assembly GCF_040938485.1 of Diadema antillarum. NCBI lineage: Eukaryota > Metazoa > Echinodermata > Echinoidea > Diadematoida > Diadematidae > Diadema > Diadema antillarum. The sequence goes on along the minus strand of NW_027270889.1, from coordinate 505,171 downwards.
CCAGGTAAGCTTCATATTCTACTAATTACCCTTTTGTCAAGGTCCTCTCGCTCTATGATGGCTATAACGGGCTATAGCGAAGCGAGCCCAGCCGAGCGCGACAGCGCGCTGTCTGATAAATTCTGCTGAGCTCGTCTCGTTCGCCCCCATTCGCTCATCGCGATTCATACAGCGAGAGGGCCTTGGCGAAAGGCTACCTTTTTAAAGAGATGGTACAGTATTGGTGGAGGCAAGGATAAGGCTTTTAACTTTTTGTGAGGTTAAAAAAACCCACCAAAACACCACTTATAGTACAGAGCATACCATTCTACGACGAATTCAAAGTTTATTTGCTGAAAATTGGTTTTGGAATGGCTGAGACATCCAAACACAGAGTAAAATAAAGTGATCATAATAAAAGGTTGGTTCCATCTTTCCATAGGATTTCTTTATTTGTGTATCTCGGCCATTTCAAAGCCAATTTTCATCACCTGAAACCTGAAACCTGAAACATAAAAGTTCAGTTCCTCTTGGAATTACATGTTTTTTTCGCATTTCAAAAGAGGTGTCTCACTATCTCACCCAAAAATGTTAGAAACCTGAAGCTATAGGTCTTATGATCCCTTTAATGGAATCACCACATTGATTTGTATTTTAATTTGCATGTAATCTATTTATTAGTGTAGATTTTTACATAGAATTTCTATCTGCTTTTTATGATCGTGGGCTTGTTGATTCAAGTCCTTTCTGGCAGAGTTTTTACATTCCTTTAAATTTGTACATCAAATGGTATGATTGTGTATATGATTTTTCATCATTTTATTCACTGTTTTAATATATCCTTTTCTATCATATTGTTTCATTATATCATACTTAGACTGGTTACTACTGATTTCAATTTAACGTATTGCTCCTTTCAGCTCTGATTGCTTGTTTGATTGTAGTGGTTTTTATGCTTATATTATGTAACATGTTTTTGTAGTTATATAGTTGGATTGTACAGGACCTTGATGTAAAACAGCATTCACTTGCTGATCTTGTTATCCTGTCAAAATATGTTGAAATAAAATAAAACAAATAAATAAAATAAATTTCTCGCTAATCCTCCCTCATTTGTCTTCACGGAGCCAATGGTTTGCAATCATATTTTGCATTTGGAAACGGACACTCTTTTATTATTTTTTTTCTCAGCCAGTCTTTACTGAAGATTTCTTTCTTTGTTTACAAGCAAAGCTGAATTTTGGGTTTATCTGGACTCTCGATTATTCATAATCATGGCGCTCCTGAGAGTAAAAGTGATCTCTACGCGTATCTCTATCTTTCTCCTCCCCGGAGATTTAGACATTTTGCTTTGATTTCCGCCGGCTCTCCCACCAAGATGTCGTTTCAGGATTTGAGTAAAAAGAAATAAACAATCAAACACTTAAATTCCAGTGGCGAATCGAGGGAGGACCGCACCGGCCCCCCTTTATTTGTGACCCGCTACAACAGAGGATCAGAAAGTCGGGGGAGGGCAATTTTTCTGAAAATGACATGACATTTATTTCATTACTCTTCCACTCTAATGCCATACTAACATGACTCATATAAGTACTCGAAGATATCGATGATTTTATTAGCACATGTCGAGTGGTTTAAGAAATCTACGTTTCGAGAAAACCGTCTTTAAAGTTTTCCTTCCCAGAGTATCACGATCAAGGGGAAAGCAAGTCAGTTTTCACCGTTTGACAATAGAAGGTACGCTCCAGGGCCGGCGCAGCCGTGGGGGCCGTTGGGGCTCGGGCCCCCACACTTTTTGTGCACCATACAAAGGAATACATAAGGTGTCATCACTTTGGGCCCCCACACTTTTTTCAACCCTGAAGTACGTAAGTGGCACTAAAATAGAAATAGAGATCTTGAAGTATGGCGGCGGTAAGGTTATGTGTTTTCTCTGAAGACCTTTTTTTTAATAACACCTGGAAATGGGAGGGGAGAGAATGAGTGAGCTGTGGACTTTTTTTTTTTTTTGCTTGTCAGTTGAGGGAACCCGGAAGTGGACGGGGAGAGATGAGCTGAGGACCTTTTTTTTTTTTTTTTTTTTTTTTTTTTCTTTTTTCGCTTGTTAGCTCATGAAACCCGGAAGTGGGCCCCCACACTTTTGAAAACACTGCACCGGCCCTGCGCTCCTAGCAACCTTCGCGACGTTCATTCAAGCTTAGCGCCAGCGGTCTACGTACGACCAATCAGTAACCAGGATGCCACGCACTGATCAATGAGATCACTCCCTCGTTGCTAGGGTTGGAGTCTAGCTTCGGCACAAAATCCAAATCGTCGGTACGTTTCCGTTACGTGGAAAGTCGGAAAATCATGGCCCAGAAAAACGCTAATATCTTGCCTTTCTTCGATTATTTAGCTTATTTATTTCGGCAGATAATAGAAGTTACACATTAGACTGCAAAATAATGTCAATAACAGAAATCCGTACTTTTTGACGGATTTTGATGATCTCACTTCAAACTGGAATACCGAATTCCAGGATGCGCCCCTAAATTCGACATATTTTGTGACATGTACACATTAATCCAAGTGTGGTATTGTCGAGAAAGAATGTTACACATAAATGAACCTTTTATACCTGAAAACACTGTATCTAAGCTTGAAACCTGACTTGACAACTTGAAAATTTAAGCTTAATATTGATCAGACTTTTGAAGCTACCTGTTTCTCTATTCATTGAGGATTGATGTCTTCATATCGATGTAAAATAAAAAACTGTTCAAAATAATCACCCCCACGTCACATTGTCTCAGCAATATGCAACAGAAATGAGGTTGTTGCATATCTCCAGGCATTCAATCTTGAGTTGATAACTAAAGATCGATTTGATTGATTTTTCTTTCTGTTTCTATAGGTCTTGTGACAAAATTCATCATGCTGACTGTTGGAATTCCGGTCTCCTTTGTTGCGATATTACTTGTTGTTTTATCTATGGCTTGGTGCAACCATCAGTGGAAAAAGTGAGTGTGAGCATTTTCTTCTCTCTGAGTATGTTTCCGTGTTTATTCCACTAATATTGACATAATTATACCGATAAGGACTCTTACACTATTTGAGATATATTTTGTGTTTTCCCTAACGTTGCCCCATATACAACGACGAGTCGATGAAAGGGCGAGCAAGTGTGAAAAAAAGTGTTTCAATACATAATTATATGTTTGACAGTAAATATTGGGCAGAACTCATTTTGATATGATTTGAAATATGGGATTTGCAATAAATATGTATATATATATATATATATATATATATAAATTAGCTGAAAGCTCTGCATTTACCTGTGTCATAAATTTCATATGATTCGCCGTTTTATTACAATGACGTATACTGCGTTTCCCAAAAACCTTTGTCTCGTATAATTCTTTTTACTCCATAGAAAAAGTGGGCGCCAAGAAGATTCAAATGAATCAAATTCTCACTCACTGCAATCTGCCAATACCGATGCTTCTGCGGTGCGTCACCCTTTGCCGGAACGTCAGCGCAACAAAACTTGGGACGCCACAGCTGTACAAGAGGGCGTGTATCACGTCCCCCAGAACTCTGCGGAGGTAGTCGCCGTAGATATCATACGGGGGGGGGGGGGGGGGGGGGGGCTGTTTCATCAATTTAGTCAGCGCTGACAAGTTGTCAGTCTCTGACAATTTCAGCTGAAATCCTTGGTTTTGATTGGCTGAGATGTTCTGGTCACTGACTGTTACCATGGTGATTGTCAGAGGCTGACAACTTGTCAACGCGAACAACTTCAATGAAACGTTACCCTCAGTCGTTACTGTAGAATGGAACTCCAAAAAGTATAGTTAAGGTCCCTGCTTCCATATCTTAAAACACACACACACACACACACACACACACATAAGCAATTTGCCTTAATTAGTCAAATATATTCTGTAGCAAGTTTTATAAAAAGTATTTCATACCTGCAAAGTTGGTATATAAACTTTCATTATCAATCACCCTTTTATTATATAGCTGTCAAAGATTTGTAGCATTTTTAGAGGCGAGTTTCCCTGCAAACTGTCACATAGTGTTAAGCGCTTCAACCTTTCTCCAATGTACTGCACTGCGCTGGAATTTATTGCGTGTAGAGTTAAGGCGTTAACCTTGATGTGATATTTCTAATTTATTGATCTGTACGACAATATCCATACCAGTTTACATGATGCAAACGTGATGTTTTTCAAACACATTGTGTTTGTCTGTCTGTTTGTTTGTTTGTTTGTTTGTTTGTTTGCTTGCTTAATTTTCCATCTGAGAATTCAGATGGCGTAGCCCATATTCAGCTGAATTAGCAGTCTTTGCGGTTCTGTTGGATGTGAGGCGGGACCACTTCACCGGGTCATATAAGGCATCAACATGGCATCCTCTGCTCTCCATTTTTTTTCACAGGATCACACTCTTGAAGCGGAAATGATCAACAATTTAGAGGACACGATTTCCTTTCCTCTCCATGACGTTCTACACCGAGATGGTGAAGACATTACGCAGTGTCAAGGCAACACAGGGAATGCCGAGAAAGAACAATACACGGACATGTCAGGAACTGTGAAGAAGAAGGAAGGACAAGTCAAAATTGTTAAATCTATCGACGCCCCTGCAACAGAAAACGACATTGATGAGAACGGTTACATGATTTCCAACGTAAATCCACGCAGAGCTGCTAAAGACGAACCTCCAGAAAGTTTTGAAAATCAAAAGACTTGTGACGACACTTACAGTGCCCAATCCTTTGGACAAGCAATCAGCAGAGATCTGTCCATCCATTCCAGACCGACAGATAACGCTGTTAGATGTGGGGTCTTTGAACGGCCGGTTTACGAAGACATTCCTTCAACTTCCGACCAATCAGCACCCGTCAGAGAACCGCCACATGACCATGAGTACTCGACCATAGAGTGAAATGATAAACGTGACCCTTTTGCGATATGGACCTAAATAATTCTCTATATTCTGTAAGAATACACTCAAGCAAGCGAAGAAGAGAGCGCGAGTTGGATGAAAATGGGTACCTTGTTCTTGATGCATGTGCTGGTGAAATCGTCGAAGATCAGTATGTGGATATGGACAAAGAAGAACCCACCACAACATCTTTATATGAAGATATGTTGTGTTCCTAGAACAAGTCTTCCTAGATCAAAGGACCACAAAGGTCGAATCTAGATTGCAATGTGGAAGAGCTAATTCCTTATAACCTGAAACTATATACAGATGCTTTGACTTCTTTCTACGTATCAGTCTGGAATATGAGGTGGCCACCGCAAGGAAGTTCTGTACTGTATCCATGCACCCGATTTCGGAAGAGGCGATTTGAAAAGACTAGTCTTTTATCGTTGCTGCATCATATTCCAATGTGATCCATGATGCGTGGTTTTCAAAGTATATAGGCACCTATTTAGAAGATACATACCATCGTCATCACGAACAGTGAATACACTGACAAAAGCCCCCATTCCCATGTGAAAGCACTGGAAACTAAAATTGAGCATAATTGCTTTTAGAGAATTCATTTCTTGGCGAAATGACGATTTTTATTCGTCAAGTAGAATCGTTCCATGGGAGACTGAACGGATACTTGAGAGTAGCTGCAAGAGCAGCAGGAATAATGGTAACCAACGATTTGTTTACGAAGGATTCGGACTAAGAGAATTTGTGCATGATAATGTATATACTGTAAAGGCATAGAAATATACAGAAATTGAAATTTAAATTCAATTTCCATTCTTCTTTTTCCAACAAACACAGCACAAAATAAATCAGAAATTACGTAATAAACATAAGATATGGTTTTAGATTTAAGGTAAACTGTGCCATCTCTGAAAGAAAATTTCATTCTGCATTTTTCTTCATTCAGTATAACCCCCTTAATGGATGGAAACTCTTTTAATAGCAAGTATTAAAAAAAACAAGCAAATAAGTCTAATCACATCCAAACTGTCCAAGAGTTGATCAAAAGTTGATCAGAGGCAAAATACGCCAATAGCCTATAATTCCCCGATTGCAACTGTAACAGCACGATTTTGACATTATCTGTAATGCCATCATGTAATACCCTGACGACACTTTGTTAGCAGATAAAATAGAGTTAGGAAGACTGCCTAAAAAGGACCCAACATATGATTACTTTAAAAGCATTATTTACCATTTGCATATGAAACAAAAAACCCAGCTTTACTGCTTCAAAATAATAAGCCAGTTCGTAGTTCCACTTTGCGCATGAGCAGAAACAAGGTCATTCGGACCAACAGGCATAATGGTTTTTAAATTCACTGGGATAAGCATCTGTAATGTAATGATTATTCATGAGATACTTATAAATGCTGCTTGCCAGCACATCCACCTGACAGCAAAAGTGGTATTTGGCAATATCAATAGAAAGAGATTGTCAATACATTCAATGCAAAATAATGAAATGGATGCTTTCCCAAGTTTAAATTGACGGATCGTTCTGCTCATCTGGTCTGCGCAACTCTATTCTTTGTTTGAACAGGATTGTGAATCCCATAAATTGTTAGGCAAAGCTTATGCATTATGTCGCTCTAAAACGAGTGAAATGCCCCTAACCGACTGAGAAAAGAGAAAGGTCATTCGTACCAATGCGCCCATGAGCTAACTCCGAACTAGCTTATTGTAAAATGTGAGTTGGGGATAGAAACAACCTACATGTACACGTATGTAAAAATTTAGTCAGTATAATAAATGTTAAGTATTATAAGATATGCAAAATGTGGACGATAGTTATAATAATGTTTCTAGACCATGTTCAGTTATGGCTTAGGAGTGTGAAAAATAGTGATATCTCCTTTTTATTTTAGGCTTTATTTCAATTGTCCTATATAGTAGAATGTTTTGTGATACAACTGGCCTACACGTAATGCATAATGCTTAATGCATCCCAAATGTAATATATCGAATATTATTTTTATAAATCAGTGCTCCCAATGATAAAAAGTACCTTTAACCTCATTAAGAAAAAGACAGGTAATATCATGAATAACAGCATTAATTGAAAGTTATACATGAATATCATTGTCAGAAAGAGATGTCACGAAATGTCCATGTAATATTGATGGTCACACTGTGAATTTGGAAATACATTCAGGCGATGTCTCACAACTCCAGAAGCAAACTGAACATTAAATAATCGTGTATTTTTGAAAGCATTGATAAGCCCTGATGTTTTGTATGTAAAGATAGTGATGATTGCTAAAGCATATCATCGCCCATGGATAGTATAATGCAGACGATATGATTTCTCATTTTGGTCCCTTTAGATATGGAAATCATTTTTTTTTTTACTTTGTGCATTTTTATAAGTCAATGAGACAATAAATAATCTATTTAGGACATAATGTAAGATACGATTTTTACACCATATTCATTAAGCTTTCCTTAGACGATTATACTGTATCAGGGCGTGTTCTGTTCCAATCTTATATGCTTTGCATAGCATGATTATGATATCTCGGCAATAGGTGAAATACATGATGAATGACGTTATGTTTCGTATTAGACATGCTACCATTTTGATTAAAAAACATCACTATTTTTGCAGTTTAAAATGTCGCAATAAATAGAATATCAACAGTAGCTGCATATATCAGACTATTCTGAGTGAAATAAAGAAATGTTGAAGAAGGTATTTCAATTAAAAACAAAGTTTTTTTACTGTGTTAAATTCGTTCATCGTAGTACCTTTTTTTTTTGTCGATGTAATGATGATTGTGATTATAGCAACCCTCATTTCACATTAGAATAACAAAAGCCCACAAAGTGTTTCTTTAAAGCCATTCAACCTGAAATTTGAAATGTAAGTTGAAATAATAAGCTCTGAATGGACTAGAATCAGAATGAGCAAATTAATTAGAACAGACGTAATCTTGTTTGTAATATTGTTTTCCCGATTCTACGCACACTAAATACGCCTTCACATATTTATTTGTTTGCTTGAGGTTGCCCATGCTCACTCTGAGTACTCCAGCAAATTCTCCAACACATTGTTTCCAGTTACCCGCAATAAGTAACATTGGGTGATATTTTGCATTGGCAACATCATGACCGTTATTCACGAAAAAACAGAGATGAATAAGTGATACTGGGTATACTACATCTCCTTATACTTTACGTTCTATCATAACTATAGATTATAAAAATAACTTTACACACAGAGTGTTTCTAAATGACCGGAACATGACTGTTGCATGGATAGCTCGTCTTAAAAGATAAGCATATTTCTGTGTAACTTGGTGTCTGTAATTATGTGTGTCCGTACTTATATGAAGAAATTTTGTGATTATGCTAAAACGATTACTTACACAATCTACAACGACAACACACACAATTTTCCACCAGAGTAAACAGGTAATCATTATCTTCAGTCACAATGACCACATCTTAAAGGAGCTAATGCAAAAATTCCTTGCTCTCTAGTAGGCTATGGCAATCTTCCAGCTATTTGGTGATTCTAGCATTGTTTGTATATTCGATAATGCTAATGGAAAGAGTGAGTAAGCAGTAACATCAATACCACACTTTCCTATCTATTACAGTTTTTATTGTTTTGAGAAAATATCGCGAATCTCATTGTGTGGAGACTATACAAATCTTGTTTAAGATCGGACATCAGCCCTCAACGTGCAGTATACCCTTCCAGGGTTAAAACTATCGCAGCAGTTTAGATTTCATTCTCAAAACTGAAACCAACGAAGTGGCACTCTCTGTCAGTTCTGAGGATTGTCGTGAGATATAAATGTGAACAATCTAAACATTCGCAATTAAAGGTGATCACGATTCAAACGACAATTGAATATAGATCGAAACAAACTGTTTAGATCAGAAGTGTTTTAAAGGTATAGGACATGATAGTGTTCAATCACGAATAGATAGAAACATTGAAATTAGTTTGGTTTAAGACATTACTTAAAAGGTATCAAAGTAAACCCTTGGAAAGATGAAATGGAAGAGGTAATCATGGCAAAAAGTGTCAAGAGAAAATGATACAGATCAAAATAATACAAAAAGAGGAGAAAAAACGACTATTTAGGAACGTTTTGAATTGAAGCATCTGTCCACGTTAACAAGGGACAAGTTTATGAATGATCCGTTGCACTAAAGTGGACGGTCGAAATTTCATCGCAACTGGAGTTTAACATACAATGAAATTGCTATATATTACTTTTTTTTACTGACTGTGATGTCCGTTGCAAATCATGTATGACAATGCTATCGCTTTATTAGTATTCTACTAACTTGTTCGTAAAATGTATATATATATAATATGTGTGTGCGTGTGTGTGCGTGTGTGTGCGTGTGAGTGTGTGTAAGGAATCTCGCGAAATACAAAGGAGTGAAGTTTTTCCTGGTAATCAGCCTAAACCGAGCAAGTTAAAAAAAGGAGAAGTTACTTATTCATCAACAAAACACTCGTTTTTTATTTTCAATAATCTATGAAATTTTGAACACACCTGTGAGGCGATTACATCCCCCCATCATCTTCCTAATAAATGTTGCGACTACTTTCATTGTTACTTGAAATCATGTCAGGCGTTGATATTCCATAATATTTCAATAATGTCCGACTTTTTATTGTATTTGAAAATCTTGTCCATAAGTTAATAATACTCATGCAAAATTGGACGAACTACAGAGTAACCAACCATTGCGCTCTGATAAAACATGAGTTTCCTTGAGAGCAATGCTCTTAAGGAAGTGAAACAACAGGGAATAATGCCTGCTCTCCATATGACACATAAGAGTTTTGAGAACGATCAATTCAAAACCTCAATGACAGCAGTACATATATAGAGTTGGCCTTCATGAGAGAAAGATACTGACATATTATCGTATATAATAATGGAGATTTATCTTTTCTATAAATTATAGGCCGACATCCCTATTTATATCGAGGAACAGTAGTTCAGTCGTTATGCTGGCCCAAAGAATGCTTTGTCAACATACCAAATACGCATATTTTTTTCCTCATCCTCGCATATTCCCTTTAAGTTACAGATGTACAGATTTTTCACCCATGAATTTTGTACAAGGGTCCTTTACAGTCTATATTCAAACCAACTGAAGTTAAGCTAAAGGACAAATCATGTCAAACTAACAAAAGTCTTTGACCATTTATGATTGCGTGTAGATAAGAGGGAAATTAAGCAATTGACAAAAATAGTTGCGAGGCGGCAGTGACATCACATTCTACCTTTAATCCAATTGATAATAAATAATTAATAATAATGATTAACTGCATTCTTGATTTTTTTTTCTCATAAGCCTTGACTTAACGCCTTCTTGAAGTCTTAGGAAACTGGAATGACATGATGTTATTACTCTTTTGCCGACTCTTTTCACACAACTGCAAATAGCTATAGAGAGTTGCCATATAGATGCGCACGCAAGATCGGAAGTCTCTCGTCCAATGACACCAAAAAATCACTTAGGCTTCACTATTAAACTTTTCCACAGCGCATTGACTGGCTTCAATTTCACCTATACACTCACATGTGTATTGATCTGGGCAGGGGAGCTGCTTAATCGAGTTGGAGTCATTATTTAGATGTACTGCTGAAGAGGGGCTGATAAAGAATTCATTTTTCGCCATTAAACCTAGACATAGACCCTTGTAGAATGCCTCCCATGGTCTTCTTGATCGCATGTTTCTTGCTCTGCGAGCCGTTTATCACTTTCTCAACTCCGGAAAGCAAAACGACAAGTACGTGCCCTTGATTTCTTGTTTTTGTTTTGGATATTCTTGTAGATCCTAAGTGTTTCTCATCCGTCTTTTATATTGCTGAGGCATGCATGCTTTGTGTGACAAACAAAAAAAAATCACTTTACACTGTCACAGTTTGAAACTTTGTACGTTCTATTTTCGTGTCTTTTTCTATTATTTTGCAGTGTTAAGGTACTGCTTTATCTGCAAATCTAACGTTCTAATCAACTTAGTAACATTCTTTGGTGGCTCGTTTAATATATTATCAAAAGTACCCCTTTCAAATCTTGGAATTTGGTCACCAAAAAATAACTCAGTGAAAAATAGCGTACAAGTAACAACAATAATTCTTCCTAACGCAATGTCTGTGAAAGGCAAATACTATCCGATAATAAATGCTGAATTTTATGAATCAATTATTCTCTTTTCACCTAATACAAGATTTAATATCTACTTGGAATAATCTATTCTTTTCGCCCGTTCCTTGCTCCAGCAGATTTTACTCTCAACTGCTCAGGGGAGTCACTGGACCTCGACATACGGTGTGATAGAGCATGCATAGATGACAGAAGTTGGGTCATACAAGCACCTCCAGGACGGCGATTTTTCATTGAAATCCAGTCTTTCAGCAATGTGTGGATGCGATTTGATGTACTGGATATAATATCTAACATGACATTTCGGGCTCATACCCAGCCTCTGCCTCTGTCTAACACAAAACCGTTTCCTGTGCTATCACTGGCGCATCAGACGAAACTGAGTATAGCGGAAAGTACTAGTATAAATACATTTCCGGCAAATTTCAAAATTAACGTGGAGTGTTACGATGGTAAGTATTCATTGTCTCGTATTGATATCAATGTTCATGTATTTTTCCAACATTTTTTTCTGAACACCGTGCACAAGAATTTATTTCATTCATTTTTCTTTCGATAAATATGGGTTGGCTAAAGACAACACATTGAGTAGTATACCAAGAGATGTTTTTAATTCAATTTTACAATGTATATATTTTACACTGTATGCAATTATTATTTCTGTTTTTGTGGTTATCAATAAAGTGAATTTAACTAAGTGATGAACAACAAAAATCTGGCCAAAACTTCATTTTTTTCCTATCACGTACAGTGATATAAAAATTTAGCCAACAATAAGCTTCGTTATTCATAAGGTCCCTTATTTCGAAATCGAAATAAGGTTGTAATTTCGAAGATTTCATATTATGCATCTTTTTCCTTGTGGGTTTAATGAACATTCAGAATGACAGACCTTATGTCATTTTTGGACCGACGAACCTTCGGAATAAGTAACCTTCGGAATAACACCATAAAATGTTCAGAATTAACTAATCCTATGTATTTACGGATTAAGCAACATCTATACGCATCAGGAGTTCATGGGGAAATATTCCATTTCTGGAATAGCGAACATCACCAAGGTAAAACAGACGTTCTTCAACACTAAGGAGGATTTTTTCCCCTTTTTTTCTTTTTGGCTTTTGGCCACTAATGCCCACTGAAAATGTAAGGTAAAATAAGACATTTCATCCAATAATCACCTGATAAGGATCCATATAACCATTTTATAATCATTTACTCATTCCTAAGAAATACAATCAATAAAGCTGGTTAGCGGACCGTCTCCCCTGGAGGGTTTAGTGTTTCGGGAGTCAGACGAATACATGTGCTACTATGGCTTTGACGTAAGAGCTGCTGATTCAGTCTGCAGAGAATTCGGCTTCCCAGCGGTAAAAGATTATTCGGCTCAAACTCTTTCAAGTGCAGCAACTTCGAACGGAATTCAATGGCTTTCATATTCTACAGGTAACTGCAATATTGCGGGTATCGATTGAAATGATATGCAAGTACCATGTTTCTACTGAATTTTCTTCTTAACATGAAACCGACATCCAATCATAGATTTGTATTGAGTGAATTTAGCAGCAATATTAGAAGAAGATATTAGTGAAAGATTGAGAAACATCGGACAATCAATTCGGAAGTTATGAATTCTTACGTTTCAGTGTGGCCAAATAGTAAACATAAGAAGACTATTACAGTTCGAGATGCCATTCTGGAAATTATTTCAAAGATAATAATTATATTAAAGAAAATTGAACATATTTTCACTTTTCTAGCAGAATTATAGAGCGATTGACTTAACCATCTGATATAAACAGGGCGAATAGCATCATCTTTAGAATGGTCATATCAGTAACATGTCGATGGAATGTGTACTTTTCATGAAAAATTAGATTTTGTGGAATTCTCCTTATATTTTCTTTATGCTGTTGCGTAGAATGAATTGTAGTGGTCTTCTTATAGCCTACAACGATTCACTGCATCAAAACTCTAAAAAAATCATGAGTTTTGAATCATGCGTCTGATTTTCGTCAAACTTTCACTTATGTGTTCTACTGTTTCTCTTGATATGAATAAGCATACGATTATCTGCAGGAAATTTGTACACTTATTTTATAAATGCTTCAATTAAATTCTTGAGATGGCTCAATGTAATATCATGGTTGCGAATCCCGGCTCTACCCACTTAGAGCTATTCCAGATTTCTTAAAAGTAATGTGCAGATATGTTACAGAGATGAGACGAAATAATTATTCATGCTGCAGAGGTTAGATAAGTTCATCAAACTTTTAGACAGTTTATAGAATATCATTTCCACGATATCAACATACAGGTTGTCAGAGTGCAAGAGTAAAGGACTGTTTATGGAAAAGAACTCGGTGTCCCTGGAACGAGGCTGTGTGGCTCAGATGTCGAAGTGAGATTGAACATTAGTCCAAGTGAATTATTATGTATGATATATAAACTTCATAAATATGTACATATATATTGGGGTAATTTTTGTACGAACAATTGCTTAACATATTACCACATTATACTTTGATAATGTCGTAGACATCAAGGCCATGAAAAAAGGAAAAAAAATAGAAGGTGAGTTAAATGAATAAAAATAAGAAATCGATACTTCTCAAAATAATAGGTGGACAACTTTAAATACCTCCTGTCAGAAAACAAAGCCTTTTGTTGGCTGTATAATATGTAGCTCTTTGACCAGTGTGTCGTTTCGAATGACATATTGTGTGTATTAATGTGTAACCTTCTCGACGCTTGGCATCACCTAAACTGCAAAGCCGATTACATACATTACATGTATAATGTACAAGTATGTGTGTTTGCAATGTGCGTGCGGGTATATACATTTTGTTGTCCTGAAAGAATTTTGAAATTATGTCCTGTGATGAACACTATGCGTAATTAATTTCCGTACGTGAATGACAAATTCACGTTCAAGTTTAGGTCAGTGTAGGTGTATGTGTATAATCATGAATATGATACTGTTATAGCTTAGACTTCTCTCGAAAAATATCCAGACATGTCAGATATATCGCCTTTCACTCAATGAAATGATACATATAACAACACTTGCGACAGTGTGGACAAAATATCCAATTCCATAACATAAGCATGACAGACATTCTCGATTTCATGTTACACACCTGTTCTACTCTGTACATGTAGATTTAAAACTCGAATGACATTGACTTCATTCACAAGGGTCAGAATGATTGAAATTTATACTCTTCAAAGATTGCCAAATGCAGCCATGTCCTGAAAAAGTTGTTAAGCCCCTTTATCTTTAAAACTTGATCATTCCGTTCAAAGGTCATGTCTTTATAGATGTGTGCATAATGTATACTGATTAAAAATTGTTTTGTTTAAAAGATAATTGATCTGAATGAAAGTACGTATCGTCTTAAGTTTAAGGGTGTTTTCATAGTGCTATAAGAATCAAGAATTCATAAACTATTTGTGGATTATGTCACGGGGAAACCATTACAAGAAAATAACAATCACTAAATTTTTTGAGCATAAAGAAATCACTTGCATTTTATAATCATATCATTCTGTATCTGAGTGCAGAACCTGGATTTCTCGGGTGCTACCTTGACAATCGTCACACTTTTCAGGCTTTATATTCATCCGGCTTTAACGTTCATTCTGACGAAGAGTGTGTGTCTACCTGTAGAGAGAAAACCGAAAATTATGACATCGCAATTGTCAATGACAGGAACTGCTTATGTTATCGATCAGAAGAGTATGCCAACTTCATTTCCAGCGTAAGCTATACTCATTATTGGACGCCTCAAACCAAGGAAAAATCCGGCCAGCAAGCCCATTGTTTGTTTAACCGTGAGTATCAAAACCATTGATATTGACCTATAAATGACTCCAAGAAAATGTTCACATTTTCAGTATTCTCTGTAAATAGCATTATGCTTCATCATGTTGATAACATGTCATTAGTATTGGTACTAGTTCCGGGCACTGGTTTTCAGACTCTGTATCACCTTCATTGACTTACCACTGCTTCTGGGATTGGCACAACCCAAAATTGACTTGTTTGTACTTCAACATGTGCTATCATCACTATCAATGTAAGTTCGCTGAAATTGCGAATTCCGCGGTATTAAGAAAGTTGAAGATGATTTAGAAAAACCCACCTAACTTACAATACATTGTGTACATAAAGCACTAATTTAAATTCTTACATACTTTCTCCCTATACCTAAAGGCGCAATAAAAGAGTATTCATTTCATATGGGCTTTCATTTGAAGCAATTCATATAATAATGTATGTATGCATGTATGCATATTATATGCATATATGCATATATATATATATATATATATAATATATATATATGTAACTAGAACTATCACTCATTGTGATTAATATACCCCCACCCACAACTGAGAGAATTAGCTCAACCAGGACTAATTTATTTTTTTACTTTTTAATTGGAAAAAAATGTTACCGTGGCAATGCACTGTTCAAAAGTGAATAAATGTATTGCTCACTGTTAGTCACATGTCCCACATCTCAAGTCAAGTGCTCAAAAACTGAGTGAGCAAGATATAGACTGATAATTTGTATGGTTTTCATCAAAAACTGTGTTATCATGGCAACACAATGTCGCACATTAAGGAAAAATGAAGTTTGCACAATAGCCATCACATGTGCCAAATTTCAAGCCAAATGATAAAAGGCTAAGGGCCTTAGTTGAATTCACAATATTAGTGTATCATTTTCATTCAAAATATACTGTTACCATGGCAACACATTTTCAACACTAACAAAAGATTGTTTGCACATCTAGGTAATGTAGAGGTAATATGCACCAAATTTGAAGCCAAAATGCTCTCAAACAGAGAGAGTTAGGAGAATCGAAATGTTTGTATGATTTTTCATTCAAAATGCACTGTTACCATGGCAACACATTGTTCAACAATGATGAAATATGAAGTTTGCATATCTCTGTACTATAGTGGTTGCATGTGCCAAATTTCAAGCCAAATGCTCAAAGACTGAGGGAGTTACCTGAATCCACAATATTTTTGCATGATTTTCATTCAAAATATGCTGTTACCATGGAAACTCATTGATCAACAATAACAAATGGTTAAGTTTGCACATCTACGTACCATAGTGGTCAGGTGTGCCAAATTTCAAGCTAAATGCTCAAGACTGAGTGAGCTAGCTGAATCCACAATACATGTATCTTGATATGCTTTTTGATGACAAAAATGTTGTTACCATGGCAACGCATTGTTCAACACTAATGACAGATTAAGTTTGCACATCTATATGTTATAGTGGTCACATCTGCCAAATTTCAAGCCAAATGCTCAAAGACTGAGGGAGTTAACTGAATCTACAATATTATTGCATGATTTTCATTCAAAATATGCTGTTACCATGGCAACACACAGATCAACAATGCGAAAGATTATGTATGCACATCTACGTACTATAGTGCTCACATGTGCCAAATTTCAAGCTAAATGCTCAAAGACTGAGGTAGTTGCCGGAATCCACAATATTTTTGTATGCATTTTAGTGAAAAGATGCTGTTACCATGGCAACGCATTGCTCACCACTGACGAAAGATCAAGTTTACACATCTATACGGTATAGTGGTCACATGTGCCAAATTTTAAGCCAAATGCTCACAGACTGAGGGAGTTAACTGAATCCACAATATTTTTCTATGATTTTCATTCAAAATATGCCGTTACCATGGCAACACACTGATCACCACTGACGAAAGATTAAGTTTACACATCTTTGTACCACAGTGGTTATGTGTGCCAAATTTCAAGCTAAATGCTCACAGACTAAGGGAGTTAGTCGAATCCACAATATTTCTGTATCATTTCTGGTAAAAAAAAACCTGTTACCATGGCAACGCATTGTTTATCATTGACGAAAGATTAAGTTTACACATCCATATACTATAGTGTTCACATGTGCAAAATTTCAAGCCAAATGCTCTAAGACTGTGGGAGTTATCTGAATCCACAATATTTTTGCATGATTTTCATTCAAACTATGCTGTTACCATGGCAACGCATTGATCAACAATGACGAAAGAGTAAGTACGCACATCTACCTACCATAGTGGTCACATGTGCCAATTTTTGAGCCAAATGCTTAAAAACTGAAGGAGTTAGATTAATCCACACATTTTTTTATGATTGGTTAAAAAAATGCCGTTGCCATAGTAACAGATTTTTGAATGCACACACCAAAGATGTTTTGGCACAACTATATTATATCCCAAATTCAAACTGAATTGTTACAAAACTGAGAGAGTAGTTCGATCCACTACATTTTGTAAGATTTTTATGAAAATCTGCTGTTGCCATGGCAACACAGTATGAAATACTCATGAAAAAGGTGTCTTGCACATCGGCCTGTGGTAGCAGTCACACATGCCAAATTTGAAGTTAATTGCTCAAAAAATGAGAAAGTTGTTCGATCCACAAGTTTTTATGAAAATTTGCCGTTGCCATGGCAACGCATTATGCGATATTAACGAAAAACATGTCTTGCACATCAACCTTTGATAGCGGTCACGCATGCCAAATTTGGGGTCAATTGCTCAAAAAATGAGAGAGGAGTTCCATCCACAGCATTTTGCAAGATTTTTTTAAAATTTTGCCGTTGCCATGGCAACTCATTGCGCAATACTAACGAAAAAGGCGTCTTGCACATCTTCCTTTGATAGCGGTCACACATGCTAAATTTGGGGTAAATTGATCAAAAAATGAGAGAGTAGTTCGATCCACAAGTTTTTATAAAAATATGCCGTTGCCATGGCAACGCATTACGCGATACTAACGAAAAAGGTGTCGTGCACATCTACCTTTGATAGTGGTCACACATGCCAAATTTGGGGTCAATTGCTCAAAAAATGAGAGAGGAGTTCGATCCACAAGATTTTGCAACGGACCGACCGCCCGACCGACCGACCGACCGACCGCCCGACCGACCGACCGCCCGACCGACCGACCGACCGACCGACCGACCGACCGACCGATCGACCGCCCGACCGACCGCCCGACCGGCCAACCGACCGGCCACCCGACCTCAGAGTGATTCCTATATACCCCCCCCCCCCTACACACTATGTGTGGGTGGGGTATAATTATATCATATATACGAAAAGTTTTATCTCAAAAGAGCTAAATCCATTCTTGTTGAGACATTGTGCTTAAAGCTGCTAAAAACAAAGGAAATGATAAGAAAATACAGGATATCTTTAATCATTGACTTCTAGAATATTTCTTTATAAGAATTTCATACTTTCTTCATGTTGAACGATGTTGGGATTTGTAATCTCACGGGTTATTGGTCAATTATTCACTTGGGCGATATTATCACCGGATTGAGAAAAAAAAAAGATAGACTCTACTGTTGTGACGGTTATCGGCATTTTTGTAACAGCAGAGCTTTTAAGATTTTTTTTTCTTTTGTATTAATATCTTTATTGTTTTTTATATCTTTCTTTACATTGTTTTGTTTCGTCTCTATTGTTTTTCAAAAGTTTCTGTCGGATTTTGCCAACATCCCGGCCCTGTGTCTGATGGTTATTGGGATTCTAATATCACGATCTTTGGATCCGAGATAACTCTTACTTGTGGTGAAGGCTTCGTAATAAATGGCAGCGCGACACTGCAGTGTGCGGGACTACCTGGATGGTCAACTTACTTCCCGGTCTGGAACGCGTCAGTCCCATCTTGCCGGGCAGTCGAAAATGCAACAAATGGTCTGTGGTACAAAACCATCTTACAGTATGTCATATAGTGTGATCGGAAGCAAACTTTTTTTTTTTCTGTAAAAGCTTATCAGCGATAGTAGAGAAAATAGACAGTTTTTTTAAATCTTGATAAAGGATTTGATAGATAGGCGGTTAGGTCTTGTTCTTCTACATTATGTTCCGCGGTGTACCCATCTTAAATGAGCTCAATGAGCTCGTATTATTTTACTATGTCGCAAATGGTGTTATTTTATCATTCGATGAATTATTTAAGTAAGACTAGATTCTATGACTGATTTTTATTGTCTATATAAACAATAAGTCTTCTTTGAAATTTACTGTTATTCCCATAACCGCGAAGTGCCAACCAAAAGTGATTACACATTGAGCATCTCTTATCCACTCTAAAACTCCCTGTGGGACTCACTCCTTTTGATTCCAGTGCACACGAGAAAACGAATCAAATGACGCGTTACTGTTTCAGATTGTAATACTTTGTCAAAAACATTCATTTCGGTCAATTTCTTGTTGCACTTGTTCCATCGGTAAGTGTTTTTAATTGATTTATTACAGATGAGAGGCACGATCTACAAATCAGCACATCTTCACAAATTACAGTTTCCACTTCAAGTGAGTATTGTAAAACAAACATATATATGCCATCATTGGATTATGAACTACAGTTTCCATGTTGTGTGTGTGTGTGTATGTGTCAGCAGCAGATCTAGAGGGGGCGCATCGCCCCCTCTTCTTAATACTTCTGAAAATAAAAGAAATAAAGATATAAAAAAGTGAAATATGTGCGTGCGCCCCCTTTAATACAAAATTCATTTTCGATTATAGTGGCATCAGAAAATTGCGCTGAAGCCCTTATTTTGTTGTTGTTGTTGTTGTTGCTGCTGTTGTTGTTGTTGTTGTTGTTTAAACCCTGATTAAACCAGAAGTGGCACCAGAAATATTTTTGTGCCGCCCCCGCCCCTTTCGGAATTCCTGGATCCGCCCCTGTTTTGTTTGAATATCTTCGTTTGTCTTTGAATGAATCTGCATAATATTGAACAAAAAGGTTCTAAATTCAGTATACCATGTACTATCGTCATCAACCTCAAACGCTAAATCGTTTACCTGCCGATCAACAAGTGCAAATTCTGCTTTAAGAGAACATAATAGATGAAGAGCGTTATAGGCATTATACCAATATTTGTTTTTCTGAGTGTAAATGGTATATGGCGAGGTTTGGACTATTAAAAAGAAAAGGATAAAGTACCTGGAAAACCAATGTAATTCCTATGTGTGTGGTGAATGTATGTACCCACCAACAACCTGCTGTTCTCCTTGTGAATAGGTAAATTGCAGTCTACTGAAGAACAGATGACATTGCACAAGGGAGTTATAACGACTTCTTCCGGTGAGCTTCATGGCTTAACTATCAAATCGATAATTCCAATTTATAAGTGATAATAACCATCAAACACGTCAAAGGGCTGAAGCTTGGTAGTCTATTGGATATGACGACGTCTAGCTATATTGCGGTTATGTGCTCAATCCAACTCAAGTATATACCCATGATTTTTATCATGGCTGTTCATACTCAAACACTACTTATATTACTTGCTAAAAAAATGTTAATTACGTAAAAGTCGCTGTTTCCGCTATACAGATATTGTATTTGATATTCAGTACCTTTTTAAAGTGATGGGTGAAAATATCCTTTAATGTCCTTTAATGATGAGAGTAGGATTTCTTTAGTTCTGGGAAAATAACCGCATCATCAATTTCTTGAGTGTTAATTTGACGGATCGTGTGACAGAAGTTAAAAAAAAAATATATATATATATACATATATATGAGTATGTATAGTGCGAGAGGATGAGGGCATTCAAGACGTAGCTAGTTCAACGTATATGTAGTTTATTCCCAAGCTTTCGGTCGTATGAAGACCTTCATCAAGGCTGTAAGCGATACATAAATTTTTATGTATCACTTTTTATGATACATTTTATACATCACTTCACAACCCTGGTGAAGGTCTTGAAAAGACCGAAAGCTTGGGAATAAACTATACATATTGAATTGAATTGAATTGAATAACTGAAACTGCACTGGTCTTGCACTCGAGACACAGTGAACAGTTCCAGCACGTTTATTTTCATATTTCACTTGACATCAAAATACATCCAAAAAAAGAATACAAACCAAGTAAGATACAAAATATGTCATACGTCGGGACATGAACAGAAAAAAGTGTGTCAGCATACATAATGTACATAAGACTATTCTCTATAACTTGTGAAATATGATGGAACCGCAAAAGCAAAGCTTGTAAACGCAGGTTCCATGAAAAAATACCGGTGTAAATTTGCTATGCAATCAATGGAGATAGGACACAAAGTAATAATGACGAAACGATTATGAAAGCTAAAATATCAAAGTACAAAGGGAAAAAGAAATAAGAGAATAAAAAGAAAAAGTGAAAAAACAAAACAAAAAACAAGAACCCAAAGAATAAGAACTGAATGAAAATATGGCATATATAATTAGGTACACAAGTATATACATGCACATTATCTATAATCAACTTCATAATGAGTTCAAAATGTTAATACAAATACGGGTGCAGTGATTATAACGGGAGCATAAACCAGAAATATACATTGAACGAGGATACTGCGCATATAACATATTGAAATATTCTAATCAGACTGATTATATTCATTTATTAACATTAATTTCAATTTTTGTTTAAATGTAAACATACTAGAACAATTGATTAAATCGGCGGGAAGATCATTCCAGAATTTAGGTCCGGTAAAAACAATTGTTTTTTGAGCAAGGAGTGTGCGAGTACGTGGAAGGTGAAATGATTCTCTTTGTCTTGTGGGGTAAGCATGGACGACATAGTTTTTCTGAAACATATGAGTAAATACGTCAGGCAAGCCGTTGGCTGATAACTGAAACATAAATGTGCCTAAGTTGTATAAAAACAAGTCAGCAACCTTAAGGAGTCTGTTTTCAAAGAAGAAATAATTCGTGTGACAATAATAATCGGCTAGATTTATTGAACGAATAGCCCGTTTTTGTAGTTTGAAAATTTTATCAACGTATAATTTGGCACAGTTTCCCCAGGCAAGTATTCCGTAACAGAGGTAGGGTAAAATGAGCGTTGAATATAAGTTTTTCAAAATATACTTTGGAAAAAAATGTTTTAGCTTATTTAAAATCCCAGTATTTCTCGAAAGCATTTTAGATAAAAATTCATGTGATATTTCCATGTTAATTCATGGTCAATATGAAGACCTAAAAATTTAAACGATTCAACTTGAATCAAACTATTATTATTCATTTCTATATCGCCAGGCAAATGGATCACAGAATTACTAAATAACATATAAACAGTTTTGTTTATATTAAGAGACAACTTGTTAGCTTGGATCCACATTTGAACCGACTTTAATTCTCTGTTCACTACATCTAAAAGGGTTGTTGGGTTTCGATGGGAAAAAAAGATATTAGAATCATCGGCAAAAAGAAGAAAAGATAAAATATTAGATGAATTTTTGAAATCGTTTATATAAAGAATAAACAAAAGTGGGCCTAAAAGGGATCCTTGAGGGACCCCACAAGATAGTGTTTTTAAGTTGGAACTGAAGCCGTTGATATTTACAAACTGTTTCCTGTTAGTTAGGTAGCTCCTGAACCAGTCCAAGGCCTTTCCACGTATCCCATAGTGCGAGAGTTTGTATAGCAAAATACCGTGATCGATAGTGTCAAAGGCCTTGGACAGGTCCAGGAATATACCAACAGTATGTGACGAGTCGTCAATAGCGTGGGCTACTTTATCGATAAAAGCAAGCACAGCATGAGTAGTAGAGTGTTTTTTCCTAAATCCAAATTGAGACTCACAAAAAATATTGCATTCGTTTAGGAACTTAATTACACGAGAATATATCAACTGTTCAAGAATCTTAGACATCGCCGTCAAAAGAGAAATTGGACGATAATTACTTACATCTTGCTTGTTACCTTTTTTATAAATCGGAACAACTTTAGCAATTTTCATTTGACTAGGCACTACGCCAGTAACAAGGGACAGATTGAATATATATGTTAAAGGAGACAATATTGCCGATATAATATTTTTCAGTAAAAAATTTGTAATACCATCATGTCCAGCACTCTTTTTTGCTTTCAACTTCAGCACTACATCCCTCACCTCGTATTCTTGGATGGGAGTAAAAAACACAGATTGAGGATTTGGATCAGTTAGAAAATAATGAAATTCTTTATCTGTTACTGGGATATTACTAGCAAGACTGGGGCCTAAATCAACAAAAAAATCATTAAACGCATTAGCAACATGTACCGGATTTTGGATCGAGATACCATGCTGAGATATTTCCTTCACTTGTTCCGATTTATCTTTAACTCTGAGAACTTCATTAATCACCTTCCACGTACTCTTGGTATCATTTTTGTAAAGGTCAAACTGCCTCGTGAAATACCTCCTCTTAGCAAATCTCAAAGTTGTTGTAAGAATATTACGATAACATGCATATTTACCTTTCGTATTTTCATTCGGATTCCTCTTATATTTACAAAATAAATTATTCTTATGATTGATAGACTTAAGGAGGGATTTGGTGATCCAAGGCATTCTTGGTGTTTTTTTATAGGTAGAACGGGTGGATTGTCGTAAAGGAATAATTTCATCATAAAGCCGAGAAAATTTATCCAGAAAAGTATGAAATGCAGTTTCTGCATATAATATATAAGTTCTAATATAATAAGTTCTAGGAAGATTAATATCTTTATAATGTCATACCTATATGACTGTTCTGTCCTGACGCAGTAAGACATAAAAAAGAATGTTTCTCATCATATCATGGACTTTGGTAGTGATATGTCGTCTCACCTCCATATATGTCATGATAAAAAATAAGAAATCATGAAGAGAACATGTGAACAATGTTTAAGTTCTCTCCACTTTTTATCAAAGCACTTTGTTCTTTTTTTCATGTGATGAAGATTTAATTTCAATGTCTTGTCATGTTTGAATAGATATGACAATAGGCCTCTACACTCTGGGAACCTTTATATTTGTCGTTCTCATATCGCTTGTCATCTTCTCCGTGGCGTGGTGCAAACATCACGAGAAAAGGTAAAATTTTGCGTATCAAGTATACCTTTTGTGTCTGAGTGTGAAGGGAAGGGGAAGGGGGATGGAACAAGGTGATAGGCTCTTGCTGGCATCCACAAACAATTTTTTCATCGGACATTTTCATCGTACAATGTATAATATCATACTTTTCATGATTGAATTCAAAATGTGTCAATTCGTTTACAAAATGTGATTTTTAAAGGGATGGTAGAGTATTGGCGGAAATGAGAATTGGGCTTCTGACTTTTTGCGAGATACCAAGAAACCACTTATGATATAGTACAGGGCATACCATTTTAAGAGGAATTCAAAGTTTATTTGATGGAAATCAGGTTTGAAATGACTGAAACATGCAAAAACAAAGTAAAACAAAGTGATCGTGATAAAGTGTGGGTCCCACACTCTGTTAGAATCGCTCTTTTTTGGATATCTCGGCCATTTCAAAATCAATTTTCATCAAATAAACGTTGAATTCCTCATAGAATTACTCGCTCTTTCATATTTCATAAGAGGTTTCTCATTATCTCACCAAAAATGTTAGAAACCTATAATTAGGTCTCAACCGAAACTATACGATCCCTTTAAGGTCTCTATAATATTTTGAGTTGTTAATATCCAGTAAAATGATATTATAGCACTGAATCGTATTTCCATAGTTTAGGTCTTGCAAATTTGTTTTTAAAAATCGATTTAATCAATGATTTTTGTTTGCTATCAGACCTTAGAAATTTGAATTGCATTACAATTATTTATCGATTTACTCTTATTCTTTGACAAACAGGCGTAGGCCTTCACAAGCTTCGAACCAGATATTGCAGATGTATCCCGTAGACACTTCGAACCACAGTCCCAGCTGGGCCGATGATGTTGCCTTGAATGCTACCGGTAGCGACGGCGAAACAACTAATTACCCTCTCCCACACCACCCTGGTAACTCCTTCAGAGAAGTCACTGCTCATAAAGAGGACCTATATCACGTATACCACGATGCTACAGAGGCACAGAAGGGGGCTTCCCAACCCTCAAGGGTACAGGAAATCTCACCATGCGCGTTTTCTTCACAGAACCTCAATACCGCCGTCACCCCCTCAAAGGGCTACGAGGAATGCGGGTACCAAGATAAAGATCTTGATAGAAACACTTGTGTTAAAGAAAGCGCATTTGAATCCCCTGGTGGGGTGCGACTGTTTCATGACACATGTTACAATTCCCTAAACTTCGCCAAAAGATCTGACGGTGTTTGTACTCATACTAGGCAGGATTGCAGAATTTCCTCTGTGTCAAATGCGAAAGGGGAGCTGGAAAATGAATTTGGAAAGTCGTGTCATTTTGACAATTTTGAAAGGTCCAGAAAGATTCTGAAAGACAATGACGGCGTTCACGTCAATCATGCATGCCATGACAGCGGAACACAAGTTCGCCGCCCAGCTCATCCATTTATCTGTCCGACACTTGATCCTGATCTTCATTCTAACAGGAAAGAAAATATTCCCTGTTCCAATATAGGTTCACCAACAGCCGCCCGTTCTGAAGATGTTTATTACTTTCAGCGAACAGATCCCGCTGTACCTAAGGACATTGAAACTAGTAACACGCCATATCACCCCGACGTTTTCGACTCGAGTGAATACAGTTTGCTGAATCCTAGAGAAATTTCTATCGATAGCCTTCTCCCTGATGTGAGAGAATTCGGTAAAGTCAGTGAGCGCCACGACACAAAGAGCCCGATTAGCAAGGAACTGTACATACAGGTGAACGAAACGATGGGAACAGCTCTGCCAGGGAAACCGGTAATGTGCGAAGGGTCCCTATATGCACTACAGATGGACAAAACTAACACAGAAAGCAATGTTGACGCAAAAGCAACATTGCCTGAAGAATTGTATATGCGGGTGAATGAAACGAAAGCACAATCTGTGACAGCACATCCGGTGATGTGCGAAGGGATATATGCAAATGTGGTCAAAACAAGTGACTCGTGCATTGCTGACACAAAACCAGCATTGCAGGAGGAAATATACATGAATGTGCAGACATATTAGATTAATAATTATCTTAATATCATCGAAAATGTTATTTCATCAAAGAAAAGAAAACGTCCATTTGAAACATTCCCCATTTTTTTTTTTTACAAAGTTTGTGAATTTCAGGCTCTTAACAGTACAATCGCTGCTCGTATAGTTCGTTGGAATATCTATAGTGAGACGATACTGCAGTAGATAATGTAATATAACATCATCATATTACTCCAGCATCAAACACTATTTTATTATTATTTCACTTTAATTGCACTACAACGTCCTCATGCAATGTTTCGAGAGTTTAACCTTGTTTGTCCAACAGTACTGAGTCTCCACGTGTTTTAGTGATGAGTATACTCACACGTGCGATCAACCAAAATGAGGCCATCGAAATAGTAATGTAAACAAGTATTCTGTATAGCAATGTACCGAATTCTACATGAAAGTGGGTGAGGGACCAGAAATATGGAGATGTTATCATGATTATAGCGATAAGAATATTCCACTATACAGCCATGATTATCTATTTTTATACACAAATCCATGCCTTAAATCGATGTCAAATGTATACAGTTTTACATACACATGCAAAGCCTACCAAAACGTGCTAAGAGAATGCAAAAGCTGAAAATATTTTCCTGTCATGAAATTTCATACCGTAATAGCGCCTTTGAATGTTTCTACAGATAAATGGCGCTATATAAATGCTGTTTCATCATCATCATCAACAGCTGACCAGCAAAAAGGTTTATTTTCCTGAAATTAGAAAAACAGTGAGTACAATTCCTGCAATTCGTATCTGGAAATCAAACAGTCCTACGCGAAATTCGTATTTTTCTTGAATTGAAGATAGGCGGATGAAACAACAATAACAACAACAACGTTTTCGAAAATAGATGCTTGACTGATATGTCATGGAATTAACCACAAGTCGTGTAATTATAAAATCATGAATGAGCTTGTAACCCGGCTCTCCTGTTAATGCATAGACACCGTGCATCCCTATCAACATGGCGATAATCACGTTATTTCCGTGCTCTGATGTAGAAGGTTACAAGATGTTTCTGAAAATGGTTTGCATGGATAGCTAAACGCAATAATATTCACAAATATTTTGGGTACAGATGTATTTCTTGTATTTGTGTTCACTTGATAATCAATTACTAATGCCCATTGCAACTGTAGAAGGTGGTAAAAAAAATTGTTTTTCCTTTTGAAATAACTTTATTTGACAATTTGCCTGCTCAATGTATCTATGCACTTTGTAGAAATAAATGTCAAAGGAGAGTGGTTTCATCAACATTATTGCGATAGCTTTATGATTACTAAAAGGGTGCTTTATATACCATAAGGCATCGATATATCGATTGATGCGGAAACTGTTGAAGGTTATTTATTTATTTATTCAAGATTTCATGCGTGTTCACAAAATAGGAATGCTAACAAATGTATGCAAGTACATCTCATATAGCCAAGACAGAATATATACAATAACTATAGGCCTACATTGATAAGAAGCAGTTACAGGATAGTATACAATTCCACTAAGAGAGCTACATTATTCAAGGTAACGAACACGCAAAGGAATTGCAACATAAGCTTAAAGCTTGAAAATCGCTGCAACCCCCGTGCACACAATCTATATGCTTGCAAATAGTTTAAATGATACTTGATAGGAGTTGGGGGGGGGGGGGGTATTTACAAAGAGAGCATGGGAACATGAGGGGGAAAGAAGAAATGCATGTGTGGTGCCTTGATTTGTCCTGTCGGACATTGACAAGAGAGAGCAAGAAAAAGTTTAAAGTGTCAAGTCATTATAAGCAAATAATACTGATTAAATTGATTAAATTTCTCATAAATCCCAATCAAGTGTCGATTTCAGGGGAAATATATGATCACAGCAAGTTTAATAGTTGATAGTTATGTATAACACATGTCAAATCTGGCAATAATGGATATCAGTGTAAGCAGGAGATATGTCGGTCTCTAAGGTAGGCATGTGTGTAATATCTGGATATTCAACTGAGATGTAACTCGGTCAAGGAATAAAATGCTGTCACTTAAACGTTAAGAGTTAAAAACGATAGCTGAAGATGACCAACCAGCTAGGTAAACTGGCACCTCGTCTACAACCACACTGTCCACTGTTCACCTAGTCTAATGCCATCTCGTCTAAACTCGCTTCGTATACTACCAACTCGTCTACCAACCATTTTGTCTAAATGTCAATTAGTCTAATTGCCATTTCGTCTACTAACCATTTAATCTAATCTCTAATTTGTCTATGTCACATTTCGTCTAATACTCATTATGTCTATCGACCATTTCGTCTATTAATCATTAGGTCTATGAATGAAATAGTCTACAGCTCATTTTGTCTAATAGCCAATTGGTCTACATTCACCTTGTCTAATACTCAATTAGTCTAATAACCAGTTAGTCTACTCCCAACTGGTCTACACCCAACTCGTCTACTCCCAACTGGTCTACTCCCAACTGGTCTACTCCCAACTGGTCTACTCCCAACTGGTCTACACCTAACTGGTCTACTCCCAACTGGTCTACTCCCAACTCGACTACTCCCAACTGGTCTACTAGTTATTTAGGAATTTTTTTTTGTCTACACCAAACTCCTTACTTAAGTCTACTTCATCTAGTTTCCTTTCCCATTGAAATAGGTTGAACACTCTTGGTGCCCCATTTGGTTTAAATTTTTTGTTCTAATTATGACAATTTTATTACTTTTTACACACAAAAAAAATAATGTCTCAGTGTGAAAAACTTGCTGTGTTACATTTGTGCTGGATGTGTAATTTATATCAGAAGCAATCACGCAGCATTTATATGTCCAAATTTCAACACTCCATCCATTCACCTTTGATACACAATCATAGGTATGGTAAAAATACGGCCTGGATGTTGACTGGATAGTCGTGTCTCACCATTAATATGTCTTTATACTCAGCATGTCCGGAATAATTAACAACTTTAAAGGGACATTCCAGATGATTTTCATAATTTCACATCATGTAGTACACAAATCGACAACTCCATGTATAGATTTGTGGAATTTATTGTGGTGCTTGAGCAGAGAAACAATACTTTGAAAAACCATAAACAAATTGCACTGAACAAGGATGATGGCATAGGAGGTTCACATACATGTATTTCAGAAATGTAGCAGTGTAATTCCATTACAATACTGCTTGCTTGCAAGTTCACCTGTGTATAGTCTATCCATGCCTTCTTCTTTTGTTCTGCTTCCTTGAGCCCCAACTCATGCATTCCTATGGTGACTCTGCCATGTCATCATCCTTGTTCATTGCAATTTGTTCTAAATTTTGAAAATATTCTTATTCTTCATCCCAATTATCATGAATTCTGAAACTCTGTCCTCAGTATAACTAATCTATAGTTGTTCAAATGTAAAAATCTGAAAATCATCCGGAGGTCCTTTAAAGAATAGACTATTATTGATTTTTGTACCCAGGCAGGGTTATGAATAGTTCGTGACAGTGAGATGGACTGGACACTAGACAAAGTGGTATATTCATTATTAGCATGACCAGATAGTAATGATCAGTTTGGGTAAATTGTTGAGAGTATACCAGTTGGGAGTAGACCAATATTGGGTATAGACGAGTTGGGAGTAGACGAGTTGGGAGTAGACCAGATGGGAGTAGACCAGTTGGTAGTAAACCAATTAGGTATAGACCAGTTGGGTGTAGACCAGTTGGGAGTAGACCAATTGGGTATAGACCAGTTGGGTGTAGACCAGTTGGGAGTAGACCAGTTGGGTGTAGACCAGTTGGGTGTAGACCAGATGGGTATAGACCATGTTGGGTATGGACGAACTAAGGGTTGGACGATATGATAACTGACAAAGTGAATGTAGACGTGATGACTTGTAGACGAGGTGGGAGTAGACAAAGTGGCAGTAGGCGAAATGGATATTAGACGACATGACAAGTAGACATTGTGAGTATAGACGACTTGGCTATTAGATCAATTGCTCAGTAGACGAAATGCTCCTTAGACGAGTTGGGTATTAGACAGTACGGGTAGTGGGTAAAGTGACTACTAGACAATATGTGTACTAGACAAAACAAGTTGTAGTCCAAATGGGTATTAGACGAATCGGTAATAGACGATTTGCCAGTAGACCAATTGGAAAATAGACAGAGTGGCTGTAGACCAGGTCACTATAAACCTCAAGCTTGACAAAATACCCCAAAAAATTCAACCAAATTCAAGATTCATCTGTTTCTAATCGCTTGTGATTTAGTCTCTGATATCGGGGTCAGGTGTCAGACATCACCCCCCCCCCCCATCATTTGTTTCTATCTGTATCAGGTTGACTATAGACTTCGTCCAGTCTGAATGTTAAAAAAAAAAGTATTACTTTTAATCATGTGTATGAAAAATCTCTCTCTCTCTCTCTTTGTATATATCATGTATATGATATCCATGCATGAAATAAACATTTCTATAGATAGTTAAGCAACTGTGCATTCTCACCTTGTTTACGTTTTGTTAAAGGTATGTTGATAATAGTCTGCATGTATTGTCATTGCTATGACCTGTGTCTGCTCTGTCTCGTTTACCCCTTTAACGTGCAGTCAACTTCACAACAATTTCCAAAGCTGTATCTTACTGCAATACGGCACGCATGAACATTTCTGGATTTCTGGAGGTTGTGAATCTGTAGTCACTGATTATGATCATTTTGATTTTTCTCACCTTTTGGTGAATTAAAACGGAAATTACTTGTCTACTTACCAGATTGGAAGGGGGGAGGGAGGCGCCCGATATGTAACAAGCACGCCCGTAGAGCTCGGAGTAAAACGTGTGAAGTAATGCTGTGTGCGATCTTATTTGTGCACACGGCTAGTTCTTAGAAAACAGTGCATTTTGCAGAATGAGCGATTTTTGTCGATCTGTGGCGTGTGCAGACGTGTAGCTATGTGTGGTGTGCTAAAAAATAAGCAAACACACAAGTCATATACTCTTTAGCACGTGATGATAAAACGTTTATCTCTGATATAGGTCACTAAAAATACAACAAAACAACAAAATTCGACAGAATTACGTGTACGAAAAGCTGCATTAAACTGGGGGGGGGATTTGCTCTAGACATCTCTGAGCCACTTGGAATAGAGGAATAGGGGATCCAGATTCATCTGATTTGTGAATTCGTGTCAATTTCCTTTAGTTCACAATCTGAGTTTCATTTTACCTTGCCTTAACGCGAATCCGCGTCGTGTAGCTGATGCATGTTTCATGTAGGTCTATATACCTGCAGGCCTCGTCAAACTGATGTTGACTCGGCGTAGATGGGGCAATTATCAGTCTCGAGATCCGTCGAGAGAATCATGCTCTATCAGGAACTAGTATGTGGTATGGTGCCTGATTCGTCACACCACCCACTCCATCAGACGCGGTATAGGTAAAATGAAACTCAGATTGTGAACTAAAGGAAATTGACACGAATTCACAAATCAAATTAATCTGGATCCTCTCTTCCTGTATTCCAAGTGGCTCAGAGAAGTTTAGAGCAAATTTCTCCACCTCCCAGTTTATTGCAGCTTTTCGTGTACGCAATTCTGTCGAATGATATGCTGTTTTGTTGTATTTTTAGTAAGCAAACAGTATTTTTAGTGACCTATATCGAAGAGAAACGTTTTATCATCACATGCTAAAGAGTATATTTGTGATTGCTTACTTTTGTAGCACACCACACATAGCTTTACGTCTGCACACGCAACAGATCGACAAAAATCGCAAATTCTGCATAATGCATTGTTTCTAAGAACTGGCCGTGTGCAAAAATTATATCTCACACGCGGTATTACTTCACCAGTGTTTACACGTTTTAGGGACTGTGAAGGCTACGGGCGTGCTTGTTACATATCGCGCGCCTTTTTTTTTTTTTTTTTTTTTTTTTTTTTTTTAGTCTGGTATAAAGCAGACGAGTAATTTCCGTTTCAATTCACCAAAAGGAGAGAACAATGAAAATAACCAAAATCAGTGACAACGGATTCCAAACCGCCAGAAATCCAGAAATTTTCATTCGTGCCGTATTGCAGTAAAATACAGCTTTGCAAATTGTTGTGAAGTTGACTGCACGTTAAAATTGTAAGCCAGACAAAGCAGACACAGGTCATAGCAGATAGGCCTACAATAAATCCAGACTATTTTCAAATCATACTGCTATACACATGATGCACAGGATAGGGTGCGTTAGTGTAGGCGTATAGTGCACTCGAGGGTATTTACAATTGTGAAACATGCACGAGGCGAAGCAGAGTGCATGTTGCACTACATTGTAAATACCCGAGAGTGAGCTACGCCTCCACTAACGCCACGAAATAATCCTGTGCATCATTTGTTTTATAAAATGGGACGAAAATTCGAAAACTAACAGCATTTTTCAGCGTTTTTCACGTACCTTTGTGGGTCAAGACGTCCGAAGATGTTCGTCCCAAACATTTACGCACGTCGCACTCGGAAATCCCGCACATACATAAGTATGATGGGGGGTTGGGTTTCCGGACACCAAGTTCCAGCATAAAAGCTCACTTATTTTACATAGAATATGCACCCTTTACCTTAAAGACTTGATATAGACTCCTCATATAGGCCTACTAGACAACATACTCTGAAAACGGCGTGAGAATTAACCTGCTAAATCGTTGGATTTGCCCTTCAAAGTGACTCCATGTACGCGTCCGGTCCCACAACGCTTGGTCTACTGTACTGTACAAAGTGTACGTAGGTAGAGTATACGTACGCCACGTACATACACGTGTATGTACAAGGGAAGAAAGGAAAGGCCGGCCGGCCGGCAGCCCGAACTAGAAGTTGTTTACAGGATTGACAGCGCGTATGCATGCAATTCAAAGGAGCCGCCGCGCGCACAGACGATCGGCAATAGGATTTAACACGCAGTGCAATGGGACTAGAATAAAGGAAGCACACGTGACTCATTTCAGCGCTTCCTATTGGCTACATTCTTGAACCCATTTTATAAATGCCCTTAACAAAATTTGAACAAGGTGAGAATGAATAGTTGCTAAACTATTGATAGAAATCGTTATTTTATAAAGTTTTGTGTACGTATTTCCAGGAGATATGTATTAGATGATGAAATTCTTGCTTATCCCTCACCATTGACGCTATACAGACTACCATTTTGATGAAAACATGGCAGTACGGTTACAGTGATATCAATTTCAATACATGTAATGTGCCCTATTCCATATTCAAATTTAATGAACTTTCTGTCAAGCTAAACTGTACAGGCCCTATTCTTTTTGAATTCACCGTGAAAGAGAGTTGGAGTTCTATCCAAGTGGCAGCCTTTTTACCTTCTATGTTCTGCTGAACGAAGGAGAAGATTTTGCCGATGAAAATGTTCTCTAAATTCACGGTTTGGGTCTCCAAATGACCACAGCGCCCCGTTTCAAACACTACACATTTCGCTGCCTAAATGTAACATTTGCACCAGGTTTCAATCAAAAGTTCATTCGAGTTAACAACAGGTAGTATCGATTGTTGATATTATTATTCTCTCTTTAGTACTGTACACATACCAAATGGCTCCACTCTTCAAACTTCACATAGGTATCCTAATCATGTAAGTTGTTTACATAACGTTTGCACCAGGCTCAACACCATGAGTATACAATGTCATTAAGTTTACCACAGCTAATAACTATTCATTGAAATGCAATGTTATGAATAAAGTTATGTATTTTTCATTTCCCCCATGTTGTAAATGTACTGTAGCTGAATTCTGTACACTGTATATGTTTTGTTTTTGTTTTTGTTTTTTTTTTGGGGGGGGGGGACTTTGAGAATAACAGTGATTGTAGCAACTGTCAGACCTATCCTAATGAAACCAAACAAAGGAAATAAATGGATAAATAAATAAATAAACAAATAAATAAAAAATCTTATTCTCCCTTTGGTGATATGTATGACTGTATTTCATTTCATTTATTGCTTCTGCATGGCATACACATTGATTCATTATTTCTTATTGCTACTTTGAACATGAGAGATTGAGAGATAAAAAAAGTCTCTTAGTGAGAGAATACAGGCATACCAGGGGAAATCAAACTACCATTTATGCATGAGGATTTGTAATTACTTAAGTCGAGATTGATATTTGGGTCCTGATTAGATACACAAAGCAATAAATATACAATTTGATAAACCATTTGAAGATATATTTCACAAAACAAAACATTAATGGGCATGCATGTATAGGGATGATGCTAAAAAGAATGATGAAAAATAATAATAATAATGATAATACATTACATTTGTAATGCGCTTAATAAAATGTTTCTAAGCGCACATGGAAGGGACAAAAGGAAAGATGAAAAATGAGGGAAAACAGATAGGTCAAAGTACAAGTAAGAATAACATGACATAAATCAATGTGTACCAGTAATTAAACACATACAATAATTGAATTACACTCAACATATTAACTTAGAGAAGGAATCAATATGGGAAAAGATGAATTAATGATTCTACTGATGGGGCTTGTTCGTAGTATATATGTGAATGGGTAGATTGTTCCAAAGCTTGGGTGCAATAACCGCGAATGAGCGTTCTCCGTAGCCGAGTGCGAGGTCCGGGTATAACAGTGTTGAAGATGGGCAGTAGAATAGCATGAGAGCACAGACGTCTAGATGCAGAAGAAGTTGATGAGGATCGGAGAGAGATTAGGTTCTGTAGGTATGAAGGAGCTTGGTTATGGACAGCTTTGTAGACAAGGGGGAGAACTTTGAAGATAACACGTTCCTTTATTGACAACCAATGAAGTGACTGGATGATTGGGGTAATGTGTTCAAACTTCACGGAACGTGTGACTACTCTGGCGGCGGTGTTCTGGATGAGTTGAAGGGGTGCAGTATACGGGGAAAAATAAATAGAAATAGAAAATAATAACTCCTCTTTCACTCTTCAATAATTAATATGATACAAGCAGGTGCTATCACACATTTGGGCGAGGCAACCGAACCAGTCACTTACTTGAAAATCTATAGAGAATAATACATTCCGTGGCAATACATTTCACGTATACTATAGGGCGGGCAAACGATTATAGCTCCATTTTTCAAACTGAGCACATTTCATAGTTTACATAACGTTTTGCACCAGGCTCAACATCACAAGTTTACTAACAGTGCCGACTGCAAAAAAATTATCTCGCAGCAAGCTACTTATTAATGAACAATGCAGGGTGCTGAGCGCAGTGTTTACGTGGATGCCGACTTGGCATTCAGACTGGGTGTTTTGTGATTATGTATTCATCGTTCCAGCCTTGAGTTGTGCGCTTCTTAGTTATTGATGGAAAAGGTCTGTAGTTTGCCATTTAGACTGCAGAATGTTTTGTAACATAAAGAAAGAGAAGATGTGAAATACTCTAAATGATCAGTGTCACTCTATGATTATCCTAATCAATTAAACGCACACCCCCTGCAAAAACATCGGTGTAGGATTTAACATCATGGGTGTTAATTAATCTAAACGTCAATAAAGGACCACACCCACAGGTGTAGAAAGTATGTTATGGTGTTGAAAAGTGTTCACCTGGCACTTTGTGTGTTAAGTTGACACTAGCTGGTGATATATATATATGTATATATATATTTATATATATATATATATGCAGCACCCATCATGTACAAGGCCAAGCCCTACATATATATATATATATATATATATATATATATATATATATATATATATATATATATATATATATATATTGACACTGCGCTGGTGTTAATTCAACAATGACACCGCATGGTACTGATTTGATAATTGTTGGTGTGGATGTCAATAGTATAATACCGGCCCAGTGTCAATGGGAGACCACACCAATTGGTATTACTGTGGTGTAAATGTGTTCACACCTTTTTTTTTTTTAAATCTAGTGCTTTATCGCAAAGTTCTTGGTCGTCTTGTTGAAGTTCAAAATCAACAAACACAACAGTAGCTTAGTAACAATTCAAAACACAATTTTATATCTTGAAGTGACGACAGGAGGTGTTAATCTAAGGCCGTGTTTATGCTTCCCTTTTTCGGGCCAGAATCAGCGTTTTGATAGGCGTTTAGTTCAAAATGCGGTTGCGTCATTGCTACACCACAAATGAGCGGCGGAAATTTAACACGAACTCGGTGTTTCATATTTAACGCTGGAATTTTTTGCTGTGTGGAAAAACAGATACAATATCACTAATCAAATATGATTGTTATTGGTAATTATCATTGATTGTTTAAAGGAACGCTGGAACAAGCACGCAGTAACTTAAATATATAAAGCCATTCGTAGTTTATCACTACAGAGTTTATGCTCCCGTATTACATTAACAAAATATCATTATAATGTACGTAATAATGATAGAATTATATTTTTACCCATACCAAGGACAAATGGTTTAAAGAGATTTCCGTTTTCTAATGCATCTAAGTTATTTGATAATTTGCCCCAAAATATTCGAAATATTGATAATTTTTAAGCTCTTTTACACAAGCAATTTAGAAAGTGAATTTCCAGATATTACATCATTTTTTTCTTGCCGCTCATTTGTAACAAATCTTTGTGTTATTTTGTCTGTTTTAGTTACGCATATCATTTTCGTCACCTTTCGTCAGTTTGATTTTGTTGTTATCGAAATGCACTCTAAGTCATTGTATACTTGTATTCATATTTGTTCCAATTTTAGTTCTGTTCAATGTATGCCACTTATGTTGTGTTTTTTCAGTTTTTTAATCATTATTCTTGTACCTGTACTTCTGTTTTTGATTCAGTTTTGTAAATTCTTATGCACGGCCTTGCTGAAAAGCAGCTTCAAAGCTGATAGCAGGCATTTTACCGTGTTGAAATAAAATCAATCAATCAATCAATATGAGGAAAGACAGAGAACACTCATTGCGTCATGCGTCAGCATGAAAGCCTAATATCGGGATTTTTTTCAGATAACTAATTCGAAAGATGCTAATCTCATATTGAAATATGATAACTTCATTACAAGGAAATTATGTCTTTGAAAGAATTAAACTTAAGAAAAAATGTGAAGGTTACTGCCAAAGTCTGCTTTACGGACACGTTTTCCTTTTATTTTTTTTCAATTCAAAGTTTATTTCATTTTTCGACATAACATATGTTTCACTTCTTTTGATAACAGAGAACAAGGTAAATAGAACATAGTGAAATGAAAAGACTGTACAATAATTGAGGACCTATAGTAATCATACATTGTATAGTAAAAAAGAAACAGAAGTGATCGAAGTGAAGTACATGTATACCGTGCGAAAAACGGAGGGACCCACTAAAAAGACAGAGCTTGTAGTGTGTGGGCCCCTCTGGAAAAGAACATTGATGGAATCGAATCATCGTAGATACAAAAGATAAAAAAGTGGAAGAAGTCTGGATACAAAAGATGATAAAGATAATAAAGTCTGGAAGCCCACTGAAAATTAGATTACCAGATATACACTTTCATAGACGCGAACAAACATGAAACAGGACTAGACAACGAGACAACTACTGAAAAAAAAGGTTGTACAAGACAAACGGGATGGACAAAACTGACAAACTGAAGACAAAATAGCAGACAAGAATGCACAACAGAAACAGAAACAGAACAACAGAAACAGCGATCTTCGGCAGAAGCATGATCTCTGAGTTTATGCGGGTTACGTGATGACACACATCAAACAACTTTATAGTAACAGAAATGTAAAAACCAGCAGAGAGAACGAAATGTTTGATTTACAAAAAGGCACAGAATACTCTTAAGGTTAAAATGACTCTAAAGTACACCGAAAATATATCTGAAGCTTTAAAAATGTGTGGTTGAACCTGCAAAAATTAAAATGCCTGTGGGTGTAGGTCATCAGAAAAATTGTCGACACACACACACACACACACACACACACACACACACACACGCACACACACACACAGAAACACACTCAACAGGGAAATGAAAGGGAAAGAAAGGAGAAAACAGGAAGAAAAGAACGTCAATAGCTATCTATAGTCCTTAGACACATTTTCCTTTGATTATTGAAAAATTGCGTTGTTCGCATTTCCGTCGCGTGTTCTTCGTGTACGCAACTGGCTTTACTTTAGCAATGGTATACCCATGTGTATATACACGACATTCGCGCATACTTCGTGAGCACTTCACACAAACTGCGTAAGAATGTCTTTCGGCTTTATTGTCGGAACACATTTGGAGACAAAACTTCTCCGAATTTTGGATTTTGCTATTCACCTCCTTCGCGCTCCGTGAAATCAAGGGCTGATTAAGGTTGTTTCTATAACATTAACAAAACTAACAAAAGACATGGCGAGGTAACATGAAACTTACGCTTGGTCAAGGAGAGGGTGCATTCCAATATCTTTTGTTCATTCAATTAGTACTTTAACAATGATTGACAGAAAAAGTCACATCCAGAATATTGGTTTGGATGGTTGTTTGTTTGTTTTTTTTTTAATTGGGAGTATCTAAATAATCTGAAGAAAAAAAAAGAAGACAAGTTACCCAAAAATATATCGAGGCAAGAGCGGCACATCAACGGCTAGCTCGTAGACTGCAAGTCTAGCTCTATTTAGTGTGTCGTGGGAATTAGGAGTCGTGCCGCCGTCGCTATTTTTTTTTTTTTTGTAATCATCTGATTTGCACACGAGCCAAATTCAAGTGACTGTGTAATGGCTTTACAGGTGGTGTACTGAGTGCAATAATCAGCCGAAAATCCTTATAAATTCACCACATATCCACCATGTTCACTATTCACTCAAGACTCCGAGTTAGGCAAACGGCAACCATACTGATACGAAGACGACAGATCTACGAAGACGACGCAGAAAAGTACGAGGAGGAAGAAAGCCTATCGACAGACCACTGAAGTAAACGTCCAAATTCTTCACCATGCCTAACTCAAACTGTGCGTGCTGCAGATGCAAGGGTAGGTTTCCTTTTCTTTAGCATAACCACACAGATATTCATTCTAAACCCAAGAGTATACAACCTGTATATTACAATATTTGATTGGTCTTTGGTGTGCGTCTCGCCTCAAAGTTGCACATAATGAAAATGAGAGATTTACAGCCCTTCATCAGACTGAATGTGGTCATACACATTGTATGCCATGATAGAACGCCAAGCTGCACGTATTGGGTTTTCTCCCACTTGTAGTTGCTCGAATATCGAGGAGGCAATTCTGGACAAATGGCCAAAAGAGTAACGCATCTTTAACTTTAAAAGATTTTATTGGAATATGTCACTTTCTTTGTACGTCACATGAATGCTTTAGGTTTTAACCTGAAATGAGAATCGAGCCATACGATTTTGCGAGACGTACACCAACGTGTATACTGAATGACGCCGCAAATATACAGTTGTGCAAACGCACGTGGTTTTGTTTATTGTGCAATGTGTATCATATAGCTTCATGGTTTATTCATGAGGGGAGGAGTCCAACGGAGAAATTATATCACGTACAGGTACATTAATTGTTCGAAGTGTTTTGAAAAGAATGGTAGACAGTACTGAATTATTGTTTAGTGCTTTTGAACTTTCTTGATTCCACTCATTCATTTGCAGAGGGAAGCAAGACCTGTACTGGTTGCAAAGGAAAAGATTGCTGCGAGACTGGCAGTTGCTGTACTAGTGGAAAGTGTGCGTGTGGAGCATGTGCAAGTAAGTCGGCATCAAGCTTTTCTACCAACTAGGTCTTATCTGAGTATCTACAATACATCTACTTTCATGATTTGTGCCCACTGATGCTCGAAAATGCAACCGTCATAAAGGATGGCCTCCATTAATGAGAGACCTATTTTTTTATTTGTCTTTTGATTGATATAAATGAAGTACTTGTATAATAATTGCAAGACCTGAGGTACATATCTGAAGTGTTCCATATTTTGTTCGCATCTTATTGTGCATTGCGTCACAATGGTATACTGCTGAAACTCCGTTTACAAGATTTGTTAACATGCTGCCTAGATGTGCATTTAAAAATGATAGACCAAAGAAATGATTGTATACGTGTGCTTACTTGCTTTGTGTTCTTATTTTTATGTAAATTCGTGTCAATGCTTTCGACACTTGGGAATTGATGCAAGTTGAGCTTATTGAGATTTCTTTTTTGTAACTCGTCACCAGATAAGATTTTTCATATAGTTGCAGAAGAAATCGTGCAACAACACTGTGTAAGGAAGCAGAGAAGAAAATCTGTTCGTCCAAATCTGAAATACGAGTTAAAGAAAAGTTGAAAAATTGCGTTCGAAGACTGAAAAGAAACCCTATACTGCCACAGCCAATGATGAATTTTAAGAACCAAGCTAACTGATCCCCCCCCCCCTTCCCCTTCTAGGCTCTTCAGCATGCACCTGTTGTGACTGTGGCCCAAACTGCAAATGTCCTGCTGGAAGCTGCACGTGTTAGGCGATTCTATCCTTGGTAACAATATGGCGGAGGAGAATTGAGAGCCAGGTATGGAACTGAAGCATTTCATTACAAAATGCAAAACATCTGTCGTTTTATTTTGATTTTCTATCTCCCACATATTCAAGTTCTAATGATGCACATTGGGAATGTTTTGGAAAAGTCACCCCACCCCCCCCCTTTTTTTTTTTAAAACGAAGATAATATTTGCATTTTCCAGACATGACTTGCTATGGAAGCCAGCAAGCCCACAAAAGAATCGTACCGTGAGAAGTGTGTGTGTGTGTGCTCTGTGATTTTTGGACCCAAAGGTTACCTTGGAGGAGGATTTCCGGGAAGAACAGCCCTATTGTCAAACTTCTTGCATTTTACTTGCAAATTCAACAATATTTAAACAGTGAAAATGAGCTATGAAGATCACGTACTAAAAAGGACGAACTTGGTTGTGAGCATGTAACACGAGTGCATACACCAGAACGGCTAAGCAGATTTATTAGACTGACTAGCACTTCGATTTTTGTCCTGTCTTTCGCTTCCATTTTGAGAACGTATCCATTTAGAAAACTAGAGCTTTCCCTACGTTATATGATACGAATTAACACTTCTCTGACCAATAATGCGTATTATTATCCATACAGAGGATTTTTAGAGCCCAAATACAAGGGTTATTTTGTCGACGCACCTCATACCCTCCGACCAACTTAGAAAGTTTGTTGAACTCGACCAATACTTTTTTTTTTGCGACCAATATTCAAAACATTGTTTTTATAAACTGCACCGTGATTTGTTGAGATATACGAGATGACCCGAAATATGAAGTAAAAACGTCTGTGATTGGTCAATCACGAATTAACTTAAATATTTTTTTTCTAAAATTATGTGTTTATGTTGTGTTACTAGACTTGTTTCAAGAACAGAAGATTTGTTTTGGTTCGACGTTGATCTAAGTTTCCCTTGGAATGTACATCAAAATACATAGATCACTGTTTTATCTGGGAATTAAGTGGATTAACTTGCACTGAAGAGTGTACCATATACTCCATGTCAGGATCAAGTACAGTAGGAGTCCAAAGGGTAAGTGATAATATTCTTTGCTAAAATCCTCTGTAGGATAATAATGATGATATTGGTTGTCCTAATTTCGGTCAATACAAGGAGATATTGGACTCGCTAAGCAAAATATTGGACTCGTCTTCGACTCGTCCAATATTTGTGCATCTCGTTCAATATTTCCTTGTATTAACCTCAAGGCCATCCAGTATTATATAACTAGTAAGCCCCATGTTTTCAAAATAAGTACCAGGTTCATGCATTGTCAGTAAAATATATTTAGGAGAAATATTGTAAATCAAGATCCTACGGAGTATAGGGACGGATCTAGGAATTCTGTAAAGAGGGGTGCCTTTGCAAAACTGACGGGTGATCGAGCCCCCCCCCCC
This sequence comes from Diadema antillarum, assembly GCF_040938485.1. Lineage (NCBI taxonomy): Eukaryota > Metazoa > Echinodermata > Echinoidea > Diadematoida > Diadematidae > Diadema > Diadema antillarum. Next base: position 463,231 of record NW_027270889.1, on the reverse strand, counting down.
CCCCACACACACACGCACACATATTTTTTTTATTTCTTTTGTTTGAACTAAAAATAAAGAGGGGGCGTGCGCGCCTCTGGATCTGCTACGTGACTGTAGAGCGATCGTCTTTCATGCTAGGAACAATTAGCAAAGTGCGGTTGTACTTTGTGAGACCTGTAAGTTGTTGTGCATTCATTTTAAAGACAATTACGAAGTGTTGCTAAATTTGAATTAGATTTCATGGACTCAACAATGTTTGTGAAATTTGACAGAGTCCCGACTTTGTAACCTCATCCAGCTACTTTTCCTTATTATAATGCAGTTTAACATTTTGACAAAGATGTACTGATATCTTCTTCTCTTTTTTTTATTATGTGCAGATGTCCATTGAACCTCCTGAGCAGTCTGATCAAGATTATCGCCCAAGACTATAGCCGTCAACATTGGAGATAACCTGTACACCAGTTATCTTATACAATATTTTGCTGTATTACAGTCATGTGAATAATGTAAAATCATTTTGTATGAAATATTTCAACAGTAAACTATTTTTATAATATACAAATCGAAAACAAAACAGAAAATAGAGTGGTTGGAAAGATTACGCTCAACGACTTGGAATTTGGAACTTTTGAGAAAATCACCGTGTGATCTAATTTTGTTACAAAAATTATTTTGAGCAAGCGGTGAACAGCACTTCTATTGGGATTCTAATGGGGTCTTCATAAGGTTAAAAGCTACTTCGTTTCTGATAACTTACTTTTCGGTAATCATTTCCAAACACAGTTGTGACTATGTAAAGAAATAAACAACCGAGGCACAAGAAAATGCAGAAATTGGTCTGAATAGCATTTTTAAAGTGTGCAATATTAGGATTTACTTGGTATAGTAGCTGCAATAACCAGTAAAAGCACAGTAGTGGCTTTACGTATCATATATATATATAATCATATATATATATATACATACATATATATATATATATGATTATATATATGTATACATGTATGTGTGTGTGTGTGTGCGTGTGTATTGTGTATTGTGGATTTGGATTTGGATTTATTTATTCAATACTCCATAAAAAAACCATAAAAACAAGCAGAGAAAATACACAACATATAAGTACAAATACATTACATTCAAATTTATGTCGTCAAGTGTGTATAAAGTAATTGATACGACTGCAACGGATACAAAATATAAACATCAACATAAGAAATTATGAAGCATTAGGAACTTGACAGGAAGGCGGTGCCTTATATGAAGCAAAGTCCGTGACCTTTAACATGTACCAAACGAATGTCATATAAATTACAAAGTTACAAACAGCAGCACAAAATAAAAAAAAAACAACACATAGACACACAAACACATTAAACAACAAGTACATAGTATCGGGCAAACGAGGCTACAGCCGTGGCCGCCTGGAGCATGGTATAAACGCAGCATTACAAAAAGCATCGTGATCCCACGCTTGAAAAGCTGTTGAAGCTGATTGGATAATATGAACTTGGACTACAAATAACAAGGTCCCTGGTTCTATAGTCGAGTTGCTGCAGTGGCTATGCTCCTACGCAGTGTAAAGGATTTGTAATTGTCATCGTTGTCCATTCAATGAAGGGGGAAGTGAAGATGTCCTTCTCGCAGGACCTATAAGCATTCAATGCGCCTTGAGTTCTCACGTAGTAGGATATATAGATCAATTAACTTAATATATAAATGATGGTTTCATATCTTTAAAACAGTGTGGATTTAGAGAAAATGTTTTATTGCTGTTGGCATGGTAATTATACAGTTTACATAATTCGGTATATTACACACGGATGTGTATGTACAATGGTTATCTATATGAGATATGGAGTAAGAGAAAACAGTGCGTATAGCCTTAAATTCCTATTATCTTACTTTTCCTCTTTATGAAAAAAAAAATACATTTGAGAAATTGGTCTCAGGAAGACTTGGTTTTAGGGCTTGGAACGGCAACGCTTTATATGCATTATACATGTATAATAGTACATACATATATATATATATATGGATATAATACATGTGTATTATATGAATGCATTATGTATTATGATAACTTATACATGTATACCCATGTGTGTGTGTGTGTGTGTGTGTCCTTGAGATTGTTGTTTTAAGTCACTTGTTTTGTCTGATGCAAGTGTCTCAATCGCATTATTGCAGTAATAAATGTGTGATATTGAGCCTGGTGCAAACATTACAGACTACGTGGTGTGTAAAGTTTGAAACGTGGAGCTACGGTCGTTTACAAACCCTAGTACACAGTACCAAAGGGATAATATTGACTTTTATATTTCCTCAATTGACATATTATGCTGTTGTTAACTAAAGATAAACTTGTGATATCAAGTTTCATGCAAACATTATGTAGACTATGGAACGGAAGCGTTTGGAACGTGACACTATATCGTCGTTTGGAGATCCTAGCAGTCAAATACGAGAATATAGAAAAGACCGTGTTCAGCCGAGTATAGAGGGTAAAAAAGCTGCTACCTTAGACGGAAATGCAACTCTCTTTCATGCTTATATACGGCGACGGGTACAGTCCGCCGTGACAGAAAGTTCATTAACGGGGGGGGGGGGGGGGGGGGTGGCTAGTAACTGATCAGTGGGAATCAGTGGGAATGTCGGTGATGATTGTTCTTATCCTTGTGAGATTCATTTGAGAGTACATTATATATCTACTGTTGTGTGAAAATTATTTTCTTCAGAATGGTCTCACATTCAAGTAATGTGCAGTTTAATCTTTCCAGGTTAGCATACCTGCACAGTAACGGGGTGGTCTTTAACGGCCCGTTAAAAAGTTAAAAAGTTTCTAGTATGGGAACTAGAAAAAAAATACACTTCCATTTTTCTAAATGTGTTTCCTTCTTGGTACGATTTACCTCTTTAACATGCAGTCAACTTCGCAACATTTTGCAAATTTTAAGCTGCAGGTATCCATCTGCAAATACGGTTCTAGTGGCTTCGATTTGGTAGTCACTGTAAATTTATTCCTTTAATTTGATCTCAGTTTGGTTAACGAAACGGAAATCTCTCGTCTGCGTACGGGGATAAACAGTTTGCGAACGATGATAACAAGCACGCCAGCATGTAGCGTCCCTACACTGCAAAAAGTCCGGTGTTAAATAGTGAACACCGAGCTGGTGTTAAATGTTCGGTGCTCATTTATGGTGTTGAATTAACACCTACGGGTGTCATTTCCAAATTTTAAACTGTTTTTTTGAAGAGTTTCTTAGTAACTGTACTTCTTGTTGATTTTTAATTTAAACAAGACGATCAAGAATTTTACATTAAAATACTAGATTTTTGAAAAAATGTGAAAATAAATTTACACCAAAGTAACACCAGCTGGTGTGGTCCCTTATTGAAGCTGGACGGGTGTTAAACCATTGATATTAACACCAGCAAATATCAAATCAACACCATGTGGTGTCATTTTTGAATTAACACCAGTACAGTGTCAAAATAACACCAGGTACAGTGTCAAATTAACACCACGAAGTGTCAGGTGAACACTTTTCAACACCATCACAGTGCATTTTTAACACCTGTGGGTGTGGTCCTTTATTGAAGTTTGATCGGTGTTAGATTTAAATCCGTGGTGTTAAATCTAACACCGATGTTTTTACAGTGTAGAGTCCCTATACGTGCGAAATAATGCCGTGTGCGGTAAAAATTTTTGCACACCACCAATTCTCTGAAACAATGAATGTTGCTGACTGTGCGATCTTCGTCTATCTGCACGCGTGCAGATGTGTAGCTATACTACGTGTGGTGTGCTAAACAAAAAGTAAGCAAACACAAATTTAGCACGTGATGGTCGAACGTTAATCACCGTTGTCAGTCACAAATTTTACAGCATCACTCGTTATAGCACTGCACACACGATCAACTTCATTAAGGGGGGGGGGGGGGTACTCTAAACGGTTACATGCGGTTCCATGACATTTGCTCCAGCGACAATTGCTTCCATGAAATATCTGCACACTATCAAAACCAAATATTATTCCACCCACAAACACAGCATTTACACTAATCATAACCTTTACATCAAATCAAACCGAAACCCCCATCGTAACCCCAACCCCATTACAAGTCCTCGACGGAGAAAATGAGACCGAAGCGATTGTCGCAGAAGCAAAAATTCTTGTAAGCACTCTAAACATCTCTATTAGGAGCCACTTGGTATATAGGAATAGAAGAAGTTTATTTGATTTTTTTTTCAAACCTTAGTTAAAAGCGAAGTTCCTTTAGTTTAAAATCTGAGTTTGATTTTGATATTTGCTACTGCATGTTTTCTGCAACAGTTATACTGCTGCAGGCTTTGTCAGACTGGTATTGACTCGCCGTATATGGGCAATTGGTTGTCTTGAGATCCGAGAGAATTAGAATGCTCTATTCTTCACACCGCACACCCCTTCAGAAGCTTGTTTTAATACTGAAGGCTCCTAGAAAAGGTCCCTATCATCAGCACTGACAGACCCAGAAGAGATTGAGACTGACTAAGGAAGATGATTTCAAAAGTCCTCCTTAAAGGACAAGTTCACCTTCATGTACATGTGGATTGAGTGAATGCAACAATATTAGTAGAACACATCAGTGAAAGTTTGAGGAAAATCCGACAATCCCTTCAAAAGTTATGAATTTTTTAAGTATCTGCGCAATTACTGCTGGATGAGAAGACTACTACAGTGTGTGATGTCACATACGTACAACGATATAATGAAAATAAAAAGGGAATTTAACAAAATTTTACTTTTTGAAAAAAGTGCACATTTCTCGGACTTGTTACTGATGTATGTTAAGGATAATATTATTCCCCTTGCCTTCTGAAAGAGAGAAGTCGAGTGTTCTTTTGTTATGCAAGAAAAGTGAAAATAAGGTGAATTTTCTTTATACTTTCTTTATACCGTTGTACTCATGTGACATCACAAGCTATAGTAGTCTTCTCATCCAGCCATGACTAAGCAGAAACTTTAAAAATTCATAACTTTTGAACGGATTGTCGGATTTTCCTCAAACTCTCACGGATGTGTTCTACTAATATTGCTACATTCACTCAACCCACATGTCTATGAAGGTGAACTTGTCCTTTAAAGAGAGAAATCCAGTGTAAATATAAGTTAGTCCTGATAAGAAAGAGTAAAATATTTCGAATTCAACGGTATAACTTTGATCGAAATCGGATGAAACATAGAAAAGTTATGACACTTTGAACAGTCAATATGAATATGCAAATGACAAGGTAAGCGTGTCATCCTCTCACAACTTACCATATATTTTGTACACAAAATTTTGGATTTCCCCTTTAAGAAGATGTAAATACCTATCTTTCGGATTGGTTTTCGGACAAAATAAACTATACATCAACAGTTTTGTCTGAGAGTTCCATTATCAAGAGTCCTCACAAACAGACACGGAAGAAAGCATGATCACCATACTGTGTGTCAATTACACATCTGAAGCACTGTCAAATAATCATCAAGGAGATGCCAATTCTATAATATGAACGCCGGGTCCGGCTTGCAAATCCCTCGTCAGCTGGAGAGTGCCAGGGGACTCAACTTATCCGTCTGCCATTACCCCATCTACGGCAAGTCAACGCCAGTCTGCTGACGACTATACAGAAACCAGCTACCATGTACTCTGGAATTTTGCTTCTATTCTCTAAAACACGTCTGGAAATGAGAACTTATTTCAAAGATGGAATTAAAAGCTGGGATCTAAAATATACAGTTATGGGCTTCTGGAATCAGCCGCCCCCCCCCCCTCCCCCAATCCACTCTGTCTACCCGAGCTGTTTCACAAAGATCTCAAAACAAGAGAGAAGTAACTTCTCACTCGTCTGCCCCGCCCGAAAAAAACGAGGGAGTGATTCCCCTCCCACGGTAATGCGCCTTAGCATTTTAAAGTAATTGTGAAATGTGCGATGCGGTGTATACTGAATTTAATATTTTGGCTTATTGTGATAAAAGCATTTGAAAATTGCGAAATGTGTCATGGCGTGTATTGAATTCAATATTTTTCTTATTGTGTAACAACAAATCATGCCTCAAACTATGGAGCTATTTCGCTGGCCTTCTACATTCTCAAACTGTAGCTTTTTGGTGATAGAAAATCAAGGGCTTTGTGTGTGTGTGTGTGTGTGTGTGTGTATGTATGTGTATGTTTGTGTGTGTGTGTGTTTCATACGCAATGTCATATTGTGTACTTTCGTCGGAAATGAAACGAAATGAAATGAATCGAACAGTCATCATAGCTGGACGGGTACAGATAATTACAGAGCTTCACCTATTTAATAATCATGTCTCAACACAGCTTTGCATTTTGAGAATGGAGCACCATTTGACAAAACATTGCCCTTTGAAGTGATCCAAAAACAACCTCGGAAATACACTCACACAAAGTATCATATGTATATATATATATATATATATATATATATATATATAATTAAATATATATATATATATATATATATGTATAAAACACATTATCTTTTGTATATATATATATATATATATATATATATATATATATATATATATATATATATAATGATATAATGAATATTGATTCTACACATAAATGTAATCTTATAACAGCTTATCAAGCCTGGGATCACGATGCAAGTAGATAGGCCCTCATCTTTGTCTACACTTTGCTTCTATCATGGAACTTTGTGTTACATTATGTACACACACACACACACACACACAAAATATATATATACATATACATATATGTACATATATAATATACATACATTGATTCTACACAATAATAAAATCTAATAACAGCTTCTCATATCTGGCGATTATACACTGACATTCTGCACCAGTACTACTTCAGCTTGCACGCACACACAAACACACACACGCATTTACACACGCACACAAGACCTACTACCTTGTCGAAACAGCGACCTACGTTGTCATTGGTTGTAGGTTTATATAAAGGTCTATGATTGAAATATACCGACGTTATACTCGCCTTTCTTTCATGTACTGACAGCTGCCTTATACAAACAACACACACGTACCACTGTACACACACACACACACACACACACACACACACACAAACACACACACGCATACGACCAGTACAGTGCTTTCCATAGCATCTATCATACTATTAGTAAATCCTTAAATCACACACATTAGAAAATACCATTTAGACCAATTTCTGCATAGTCTTGTGTTTTGGTTGTTTGTTTCTTTACGTATTTACAACTGTGTATGGAAATGATTACCGAAAAGTAAGTTATCAGAAACAAAGTAGCTTTTAACCTTATGATGACTCCATTCGAACCCTAATAGCAGTGCTGTCCAACGATTGCTCAAATTAATTTTTGTAACAAAATTAGATCGCCACGGTCACTTTCTCGAAAGCTCCAAATTCGAAATCCTTGACCATTCTTTTCAACCATTTTGTTTTTTTTTTTTGTTTTTTGTTTTGGTTTTGTTTTTGGTTTAGGTATAAAAGGAAAAAAAAATACGCACACATTTCATACAAAATGAGTTTACATTATTCACATGACTGTTATACAACAAAAATCTTGTCTAAGATAACAGGTGTTCAGGTTGTCTCCAATGCCGGCGGCCGTAGTCTTGGGCGATAATCTTGACCAGACTGCTCGGGAGGTTCAATGGATATCTGCACATAATAAAGAAAAAGGAAGAAGATAATTAATACATATTTGTCAAAATGCGTAGATAAAGTATTACACCACTATGTTTAAGTGCATTATTATAAGGAAAGCTGGACAAGGTTTCCTTTTCGAGACTGTGTCAAATTTCACACACACTGTCGAGTCCATGAAAAGAATCGGGCAAAACCTAGGAGTAATTAATCATTGCAGTTTTGTAATTATACATTGTAATTGTATATAAAATGAATGCACAACAACTTACAGGTCTCACAAAGTGGAACTTCGCTAATTGTTCATGGCCGAAAGACGATCGCTCTGTTGGACCTTAATTTACAATCTTTCTCATTATATTTCACTGACAATGCATGTACCTGGTGCTGGTACCTTACTTTGAAAACATGGGGCTTACCACTACATAATATTGGTCAGAAAAGTGTTAATATGAGTTATGTTAGAGAGTGAAAGCTCTAGTTTTCTAAACAAATAAGTTCTTAAAATTTATTTACCATTGATGGATTCACTCTTTTGACAAAAAACAGGGCAGGTAAAAAAGGCGGCGGAGTTGGGCTTTACGTCACTCAGAATTTGAATTATGAACTCTTAGACGAATTCAGTTTAATGTCTGAAGTTATCGAGAGTATTTTCATTGAAATTAGGGTTCCAAATAGAAAAAGTATTGTTGTCGGTGAAATATACAGACCTCCAAATACAAGCCCCACTGAATTTATTGAATCTTTATCCGTACTTTTAGCTGATAAATATTTGGAGAATAAAAGTTGTTTTATCATGGGTGACTTCAACTTAAACCTTTTAGACTGTCATACCAACTCCGCATGCCAAGATTTCCTCAATGTGATGTTATCCGAGTCTTTTTCACCTCTTATAAAGAAGCCCACTCGAATTTCAGATGTCACAGCAACTCTAATTGACAACATCTTTGTTAATAGTTCTCTTTCCAATATCACGTTTGGTGTAATAGTGTCTGATGTATCCGATCATTTTCCGATTTTCGCTGTTCTGCCCAATGTTAACATAAGTAATGCCTCTTTTTATTCGCCCAATTCTGGTTTTCGAGAAATGTCAGAAACTAATCTTAATAGACTTAGGGAGAGACTAGGATCCGTTAATTGGTCAATTGTTAATAACCAAAGCGATGCAAATCTAGCTTTTGAACACTTTTCACAAATATTATCATCCGCATTCAATTCCATTATACCCGTTAAGCCATTTACTCGTTCAAACCGTAAAAAGGTTCCAAAGAAACCATGGATTACGAAATCTCTCCTGAGGTCTATTAACCGTAAAAATGCTCTTTTCTACAAATACCGAAGTGATCCTAACAGTCGAACTCGGTCTCGGTATGTGCATTATCGCAACGTTCTAACATCATCCATACGTTTAGCCAAACGAATGTATTTTTCAAAGCAATTTATCAAGCATAAAAATGACATCAAGAGTACGTGGAAGGTGATAAATGAAGCGCTGAACACTAAAAATAACATCGAACCACCTAGGCATATTATTAATAATGATAAGTACATTGAAGATGAAGCTGATGTGGCAGAAGTATTCAATGAATACTTTGTAAGCATAGGACCTAATCTTGCCAGCAGTATTCCGCATTCAAATACTGATTTTTATTACTTTCTAAAAGACCAGAATCAGCAGTCTCTCTTTTTTGAACCTGTCATTGAAGAAGAAATCAAAGATATCGTGCAAAACTTGAACACTAAGAAAAGCTCTGGATGTGATGGAATCACCAATTTTCTCCTTAAAAACATCATTAATGAAATAGTTATACCATTAACACACATTTTTAATCTATCGTTATCTACTGGCATAGTTCCACAAAAAATGAAAATAGCTAAAGTAGTACCAATTTTTAAAAAAGGACAAAAAGAATCTGTGACAAATTATCGCCCTATATCTTTGTTAACTTCATTTTCAAAACTTCTTGAAAGGTTGGTATATACGCGCACACACAAATTTCTCGAAAAGTGTGAAGTTTTCTGTAACTCCCAGTTTGGTTTTAGGAAAAACCACAGTACGACCCATGCCTTACTCACTTTTATCCATAAAGTTGCTCATGCTATAGATGATGTCTCCCACACTATTGGAGTTTTTCTTGATTTTTCGAAGGCCTTCGACACAATTGACCACGATATTTTGATTTACAAGCTACGACATTATGGTATACGTGGGAAGGCTTTGGACTGGTTTCGAGATTATTTATCAAACAGAAAACAATTTGTGAGTATAAATGGCCGTGATTCTCAGTTAAAGTTAATTTCATGTGGTGTTCCACAGGGCTCCTTACTAGGCCCACTATTGTTCATTTTGTATATTAACGATCTTCCTAGTTCCTCGCCAATTCTTTCCTTTATATGTTTTGCTGACGACTCCAATCTGTTTTTTACACACAGAGATCCTTATACTCTTGTTAACACAGTGAATAAAGAACTTAAATCTGTGCAATCTTGGATATACGCCAACAAATTGTCACTTAATATTGATAAAACTCATTGTATGCTTTTTAGCAATAGTCTTAAAACCCTTCCTTTTCATATTAAGTTTAATGAAACTGAATTAAATCAAGTCAGTAGTATAAAATTTTTAGGGCTTTTTATTGATAGTGATTTATCTTGGAAATCCCACGTTAGTTATTTAAGTAATATTCTTTCTAAAAATACGGGTGTTCTGAATAAACTTAAGAGTGTTTTTCCAAGTCAAATTCTGCTTAATCTTTATTCTACTTTGATTACTCCGTACCTTAATTATGGTATTCTTGTGTGGGGGAATGCAACTAGAAATCTTCTTGATATACTGTTCCGTATTCAAAAACGTGCCATCAGAAATATCAACCATGTCGGATATTTGTCCCACACGAATGATTTATTTTTGAAAAATAAAATACTGAAAATATCAGATCTGTTCAGTTACAACGTCGGCATATTTATGTACAAATTTTCTGCCAACGAGTTACCGGGTGTTTTTACTAGCATGTTCAGAAAAAACTATTTGATTCATAATTATCCTACCCGCCAAAGTGACGCATTTCACCTTCCACGTACTCGAACAATTTTCGCTAAAAAAACGATAATGTATACGGGCCCTAGATACTGGAATGACCTCTCCCCCGAAATAACAAGCTGCTCGTCCTTATATTCCTTTAAACGTAAATTAAAAGAGTTTTTATTGAGTGCATATTTTGCAGACACTGAACAGTCGTAATGTCTTATGTAATACTGTGGTATGTTATTGTCCAATCAAACATTTTGTCAACACGTTGCAGATTCCATTTAGGGTCTTGCCATCGGGCTCTCTGAATTCATCATTAGCAATTCCACATTCTACTTCGTTTCCCTCTCTCCCTCTTTCCCTCTACCCCTCTTTAACCTTCTATGCAGAGCTTGACGGCAGGCACCAAATGGCTTAATAGTTGTACATGTTACTTTTTGTGTCTTACTGATCATATCCTGGTGAAAGTTTTAATGCAACAATAGTTCATAGTATATATACCAAAGTAGGCTGTATAATAATGATGGCTCGGTCACAGTAAGTTCATATTAATGTATAGTTTTTCTTCTTCTTCTTTTTCTTCTTCTTTTTTATGACATAAAATTTGGCAACCTTACATCATCATTCTGGTCTTATCTTCTATCCGTTCTCCGTTTCTTTTTCACAAACACTGATTACTCGGGGCTTACAGCCAAACAAGCTAGCTTTCATGTAGGTCCCGTCATACTTCTCTTTGATCAACCCCATTTCGATTTCGATTTTGACCAGTTATCATTACATGTAATTACTGTGTTATCACCATGTATATTGTTTGTTTTCTGCACATTGTTCACAAGGTAAAAGAACTTGTCTGGTTTCTGTTGTAATGTTCATAAATGAGAAATATGAAAATAAATGAATTGAAATTGAAATTGAATTGAAAAGTGAAGCCGAAAGACACGACAAAAATCGAGGTGTTCGTCAAGCTATAAAAAAAAAATCGTTCTGTTGTATATTTCATTATTGTTACATGCTCATAACCAGATGGCCCTTTTTAGTACGTAATCTGTATAGCTCATTTACACTGTTTAAATTTGGTTGAATTTGCAAGAAGTTGCGAGAACATAGACACTAGGGCTGTTCTCCCCGGAAATCCTACTACCAAGGTAACCTTAGATCCTGAAATCACAGCGCGCGCGCACACACACACAGACACACACACACACACTTCTCACTATACCATTCTTAGGTGGGCTTGCTGGCTTCCATGGCAAGTCATGGAATTTGCAAATATATTCGTTAAAAAAGGGAATGACTTTTCCAAAACATTGCGCTGAGCATCAATGATACTTGAACGTTTAAGACTAAGCAAATACAAAATAAGACGAAAGATATTTTGCATTTTGTAATGAAATGCTTCAGTCCCATACCTGACTGGTAATCCTCCTCCGCCATGTTACTGAGGACAGGATCTAACAGTTACAGCTTCCGGCAGGACATTTGCAGTTTGGGCCACAGTCACAACAGGTGCATGCTGAAGAGCCTAGAAGGTGGGGGAGATCAGTTAGCTTGGTAGTTAAAATTCACCATCGGCTGTGGCTTCTTTCAGTCCTCGAACGCAATTTCTCAACTTTTTTTTTACTCTTATTTCAGATAAGTCATTAAGATGTTCTTCTATGCTCCCTCACAGTACGTGATGTAGCACGGTTTCCCTGCAACTAATCTTACCTGATGACGATTTAAAAAGGAAATCTCCATAAGCTCAGCTTGCATCAGTTCACCAGTGTCAAAAGCATTGACATGAATTTACATAACAATAAGAACAAAAAACAAAGGACACATACAATCATTTCTTTGGTCTATCATTTTCAAATGCACATCTAGGCAGCATGTTAACTGATAGACTTGTAAACGAAGTTTCAGCAGTGTACCACTGCGACGCAATGCACAATAAGATACGAACAAAATATGGAACGCTTCAGTTATGTACCTCAGGTCTTGCTTATACATAAAAATATCAATCAAAATATTAAAAAAAAAACAATCTTTAGTAGATCTATCATTAATGGTGGCCATCCTTTATGAAGGTTGCGTTTTAACCATTAATTGGCACACATCATGGAAATAAATGTGCTGTAGATAATAAGAAAAGGCCTAGTTGGTAGAAAGGCTTGATGCCGACTTACTTGCACATGCTCCACACGCACACTTTCCACTAGTACAGCAACTGCCAGTCTCGCAGCAATCTTTTCCTTTGCAACCAGTACAGGTCTTGCTTCCCTCTATAAATAAATGAAATGAATCAAGAAAGATCAAAATATTGCGTCAGTGAAGCACTCAAACATAATACTGTCTACCATTCTTTTCAAGACGCTTGGACAAATATACCTTGTCCTGTACGTGATGTTATTTCCCCGTTAATATCTTCTCATGCTCAGACTCCTCCCCTCATGAATAAAACATGAAGCTACACAATACATAATAAACATAACCACGTGTGTTTTCACAATATATTCGCGGCGTCATTCACTACGTTTATGGTCTACGTCGCGCGAGGTCGCAATCTGACGAACAACTCTATGGCTCGATCTTCATGTTAGGTTAAAACCTAAAGCATTCTAGTGACAAAAACAGTGACATATTTTAAAAAAAAAATCTAATTCAAGAATGCGTTACTCTCATGGCCCTTATAGTCCAGAATTGTCTCCTTGATAAGTTGATATTCGAGCGACTAGAAGTGAAAATAACCCAATACGTGCAGCGTCATAGCCTGGCGTTCTATTATGGCATCGAATGTGCAAGGGTGTGATTTCACAGAGCACGCGAACGATTTGTGAAGGACGCGAATGGAAAAATCCAATATTCGGAAAAGTTTTTCTCCTTTGCGAAGGAGCCGAGTGGCAAAATCCAACATTCGGAGAAGCTATTCTCCAAATGTGTTCCGACAATGAAGCTGAAAACCATTCTTGCGCAATTTGTGCGAAGTTCTCACGACGTATGTGCGAATGCCGTCTGTATCATTGCTGAAGTATACAGCATGTTACGTACACGAAGAACACGCGACGGAAATGCGCACAACTCAATTTTTTGAATAATCATTGGGAAAAATGTACCGAAAGAGATGTGAGAGCTGTCCCGAGTTGAATTTTTTTTCTTTCCCGTATTTCTCGTAGTTTTTCTCTCATATCTCTATTGTGTGCGTGCCTTGAGTTTTTTTCTAAGGACCTATCTCCACTAGTAAAGCATTTGATTTTTTGTCTTGCAGTTTCTCCAACACAATCTCGAGTTTCAAATGTAATTTTGGCATACTTTAGATTCATTTTAAGTGTATTCTGCGATTGTTTTGCACATCAAACATTTCTTTCTCCTTGCTGGTCTTTGATTCCTTTTTTACTATATAGTTGTTAATAATTGTTTGATATGTAAATATATGCTACGATTTTGATTTGTATAAAAAAATGTAGGTCATACATCTCCCAAACATGCGCTAAACGTTCGTGAGAATGTCTCAAAAGGTACGCAAACAGTATGCGGTTACGTCGTAAAATGATCGGAAAAACTTCGCAGATTTCGCGAAATATACGCGAGACATTCTCCAAAGTTTCCGGATCCTCGCTAATGACGAGGCTTTAAAGATGCTTTCGACAACAAATCAAGAGCAAATGACGACCAAGTGTACGGAAAAGGTTCGCAAGAAATTTCAAAAATTTTTGAAACTCTCGGCAAAGTAAAAACGACATTCGCGAACAATTGACAACGCTTTCGAACCCTCACGATCGTTTGGCGATCTTTTGCAGACTAAAATACGAATGCTGGATTTTGCAATTCGCATCCTCTGCAAAGCGTTCGCGTGTTCCGTGAAATCACACCTTAAAGCTCCATACAGATTGGTGAAGGGCTGCTAGTCTCTGAATTACATTTTCTACAACTTTCAGGCAAGTCGCACACCAAATAGCAATTAAATTTTATCACATACAGGTTTTATACTCTTGGATTTAGAATGAATTTCTATGTGGTTATGCTAAAGAAACGAAAAAAAAAACATTTACCCTTGCATCTGCAGCACGCACAGTTTGAGTTAGGCATGGTGAAGAATTTGGACGTTTACTTCAGTGGTCTGTCGGTAGGCTACTTGAGAGCTTCTTCCTCTTCGTAGTTTTCTGCGTCGTCTTCGTAGATTTGTCGTCCGCGTATCAGTATGGCTGCCGTTTGCCTAACTCGGAGTCTTGGGTGAATAGTAAACATGGTGGATATGTGATGAATTTATAAGGATTTCTGGCTCATAATTGCACTCGGTACACTGCCTGTAAAGCCATCACAAAGTCACTTCAATTTGGCTCGTGTGCAAAACAAATGATGGGAAAAAATAATTTAGTGACGACGGCACGACTCTTGTCAAATTTGCATGGCACGGTAAATAGACCTAGACCTTCATGCAGTCTCGAAGAAGCTAGCCGATGAGATGTGCCGCTTTTGCCTCGTACACCGTGCAGGCAGCAATGGTCTGCATAATGTGTTTTCGTGGATTATTGATATATTAGGACCTAGCTATATTATATACACAGACTGTTTAACACGTGACAGACTTGTCTCTCTGAAAGGTTTTATGACATACAAATGCATGTTGATTTGTGTTGATTCGTGATACCCTCAACATCATTTTTGTGGTGAAACGAATATCTGGGGAAAAATCCATATATTCTTGAATAATTATTCTTTTTCCTCATCAGATTATTTGCATACGCCCTCTAAAAAAACCTTCCAAACCAAGATTATGGTTGTGACCTTGGTTACACCGGAACCGAATCAGCTGCGAATCATCCCGAATACACGTATTCCAGTGGATTCTGGAGCATTCTGTTCTCCTTCCACGAATGGGCAAAAATTCGGGAGGGATGCCGGAACATTCGTTGAGGAATTCGGCTCGTTTTGAAATGTTCAAAACCAGCCGAATATACCTTCCAAAATACTTCCGAGTGTGGCCCGACAAATTTCATTCGGACCACATTCGGGACGTATTCGGATGGAATCTGGTTGGATTCGGGGAGGCATTCGGGGCATTCTAGTCAGATTCGGGCCAATTCGTAGGGATCAGTAGGGGAGTAACGACCCGAATCATCTAGCCAAATATCACGAATAGAGCCGCATCTGCCCAGAATGCCATAAATACCTTTTTGAATCCATCCGAATCATTACCCGAACACAGAGCAGAATTCAGGCGAGTGAGCCGAATGGGCCAGAATACGGCCGAATAGCAGCCGAATAGGTCGAATGAGCGACCAGAATTACCGGAATAGCCTAATCCGGATGATTCCAGCGTATGTTCGATTTCGTATTCGGCACATTTGGCCATATTCGTCCCGATTCGGATAAACATATTCGGGTAGTCATTCGGCTCTATTTGGCTGTAATTGAGCCTTCGGGCCACATTCGGCACAATTCTAGTCACATTTTACTCGATTCTGGTCACTGTTCTGGTCACACGGATGCCCCAAATTGATTCGGTTCTATTCTTGGCGATTCTGCTCTGATTCGAGACCTATTCGGAACATATTCGTCTCTGATTCGGGGAGCTGCCCTAATCAGAGACGAATAGGTTCCGAATCCATCCGATTCAGGCCATATTCCTGCTGAATTGGTCCAAATTTATTCGGAACTCGGAATTCGGTTCTGATGTAACCCTGGCTTTAGCCTCGGTTATCTGTCAAGCATTGCTAAAGTACATGGTGAACAAAAGACTTTGGAATGCACCCTCTCCGAGACCGAGCATATAAACTTTTATTTTTCCTCGCCATGTCCTTTGTTAGTCGCATTAATAACACAGAAACAATCTTAATCAGCAGGCCCGTAGCCAGGATTTTTCAAGGGGGGGTGCGGTCACTAAAAAAACGGACCTTCGGTACCAATACCAATGATGACACACACACACACACACACACACACACACACACACACACAATTATATATATATATATATATATATATATATATATATATTCTTTGGACGACCGAACTACAAAAGTTGTATAAGAATTTGCGCGCGAAGCGCGCCGCAAATTGTGAATTTTGACTGTTATAATGACGTTTTAAAGTCTCGAGGAAATTTGTATTTTTGTCTCAGTGTTGCATGCAATCGCGTTACGGTATTTCATCTAGGAAATAGTAATAACTCATTTTGCCAGGAAGTTGTAAAGTTTAATTGTGTTCGAGACTCTGCGCGCGTAGCGCGCCGCAAAATTGAGAATAGTGATTTTCCTGGTGTTGTTTTAACTTTTATTTTTTCTATTGTATACCCGCGTTAGCAGGCCTGAAGCCAGGATTTTTAAAGGAAGGTTGGATTGCGTTAATTAACAAAACGGTCCTTTGATACTGTCCCGGGAGGGGTAGCGACAATTAAAAGGTGGACACCATGCTCATACATGGACTTTCAAAATGGCCCCTAAACGAGTAATGATCATATGATTTTTTCGGGCCTTAAAAACAAGTATTCCTTAAATGTTTCCTGCACCCTAAAGAAGTACTTCATCATGATTGAACAATATACCATTTTCCCAAATTTCGGCCTTTTTGATACCCTTTGATTACATACGCTCGTACATCACACTTTCCATCTAATCCGTGAGAAAAAACGACCCCTATTACGCGTTTTCTTTAGCGAGTATGGTCACGGTGTCCACCTTTCAGTTGGAGTTTTCCATCCCATTGGATGCTGTTTGGAAGATGAAACATTCACTTTACTATACAGTATATCAGCCGTTGGTATGCGAGTTTGTCAAAAACGAAAATAAATAAGAAAATTTTTAAAACAAAATGAATTGTAAATGTGAACCATTTATATTTTGCCTCCTTGTGGTACTCTCTAAAAAAATCGAGTGAAAATATTCACTCTTGAAGGAGTGAATACAAAAAAGAGTGAATTTAGAGTGAAATTGGAGTGAATTTCGAGTGAAAACGTTCATTTTCACTCATTTTGGAGTGACCTCAGGGATCACTCGAAGATTTTGGAGTGATCCCTGACGTCACTCTAAAACGAGTGAAAATGAACATTTTCACTCGAAATTCACTCCAATTTCACTCTAAATTCACTCTTTTTTGTATTCACTCCTTCAAGAGTGAAAATTTTCACTCGATTTTTTTTTAGAGAGTAGGATATTTCCAGCATTTCCGAACTTTCAAATAATCATTTTAGATTTAATAATATTAAAGGTAGTAGATCCGATTCGCAAACATCTCCAATATCAGTCAAATGTCATATTAACCATCATGCTAAGAAGGTTTTCTTTGTGAAATTTGGAGGTCAGTGAAATTCAAAAATTAAACATCCGTTAGCCATTGGAAGAAGTTGAGTGCAAATTCAGACCTCAGGCTTAGTGCTCAGATGTTTTCCTATTTGATTTGATCTGTCTTACTGTGCACACTAAGATACATACTGGAATGGTTATTTCTTATTTATTAAATTATAGTAGCATATCATTCCTTTACAACATTATTTCAGTTGATTACCTGTGTACAACACGTGTATATAAGCGCCCGATTGCAGACAGCAGGTGGCAAGGTGACCGTTGCAACTACTTACATTATTACCACCTCCGAAGGAAATGCACCAGTCCGACTACAGCCATCATCGAAAAATGAGATGGAATGTGGAATGTATTTGGTCGTTTTTGCTCCCAAACTTAACAGTTATGTTGTCAATAAGGCTGCTACGTATCTAGATAATGTCTCACATACAACTGTATCTGGATATTGCGTTGAAAATGATATTTGGCGAGAAACAAAAGCTTGAAATCACAGGAATTCACACTGCTGACAACGGCAGACAGTGAAGGTCAACGGCTCAAATTTTCGTTGGTAGTCTCGTCAGGTGATAGTTCTGTATGGATTGTACACGTTCCCTATGACAGCAATTGTGAATGGGTAGTCTAGCTTTACTGCAAATTTGCGTCAGGACTGCTCAACCAATGGACAAGATTCTTATGTCACAAAAATGGGCAAAACCTCTACTTTCTGAAACCGTGCGCCCCAAGTTTGTGCGATCTTCCGTTCTCGAGATATCCCGTCTGGAAGAATTGCAAGACGGCAAAATATGCTCAAATTCGTCAAATTTGGACTGTTCGCCATAGACAATTCTACTCATAAGGTACTTTTCTGATCTAATTTGCGTCACTGCTACAAATGTTACAATAAAGATATATACACATAAATAATCCCTAAAGTGTCCACTTTCAGAATCCGGGCGCCCCAAGTTTGCTTCTTAAACAGTTTAAAAGTTATGGCAGATTTTGTGGAAAAATGCGTCGATTTTTGACCCGTTTTACGTGTTGTAGCGTTCGCGCGGAAGCGCGGCTTCGCAGATGACCGAAAGTTTTCAATTTTTTAATAGCTCGCACAAATTGATACATAACATTTGTGTTTGTGTGCATGGGGACGATCCGATGGTTCATACAACAAAAGGGTTTCGTACAATTATTTTTAACATTGTTAAACGTACTCTTCCACATTTACGTAGCATAATGTGTCTTTATATTTATTTGGATTGTTATCTTGAGAATTGCTAAAAACCGTTATTATGAAAAAGTGGACCTTTCAGAATTTGGGGGGGGGGGGTGCGTACGCACCCGACGCACCCCCCCCCCCCCCCCCCCCCTGGCTACGGGCCTGATCAGCCCTTGATTTCAAGGAGCCCGCGAACGATTTCCGAAGGAGCCGAGTGGCAAAATCCAACATTCGGAGAAGCTATTCTCCGAATAGTTCCGACGGTGAAGCCGAAAAACATTCTTACACGGTTTGGTGCGAAGATCTCACGACGTGACAGCCAGCTGTACACGAAAAACACGCGACGGAAATGCGAACAACGCAAAATCATAGGAAAAAATGTTTCTTAGGAGAGTTGATAGCTGTTGAAGTTTTTGTCTTCCTGTTTTTCTCCTTTCTCTTCCTTGCATTTCTCTGGGGTGTGTGTGTGTGTGTGTGTGTGTGTGTGTGTGTGTGTGTGTGTGTGTGTGTTTAGGAGTACTTTAGAGTCATTTTAAGTGTATTCTGTGATTTCTTTATATCAAACATTTCGTTCTCTCTGCTGTTTTTTTTCTGTTACTATAAAGTTGTTTGACGTGTGTCATCACGCAACCCGCTTAAATTGGAAGGCTATTAACTGATCAGTGGGAATCAGTGGGAATGCTGGGGGATGATTGTTCCAATCCTTAATACATCATATCTATTGTTTTGTGAAAATCATTTGCTTCAGATTGGTCTCATATTCAAGTAATGTGCAGTTCAATGTTTCCAGGTAAGCATGACTGTACAGTGTCGGGCTGTTAACGATCGCCCCGACACCGTACAATCATGCAATGTTTCCAGGTTAGCATGCCTGTACAGTGT
The DNA here is from genome assembly GCF_040938485.1 of Diadema antillarum. NCBI lineage: Eukaryota > Metazoa > Echinodermata > Echinoidea > Diadematoida > Diadematidae > Diadema > Diadema antillarum. Next base: position 443,190 of record NW_027270889.1, on the reverse strand, counting down.
CGGGTGATCGTCATGATCGTTCATGATCGCCCCGTCATTGACATCAACACCAACAATATCAAATCAACACCATGTGGTGACATTGTTGAATTAACACCAGCCCAGAGTCAAAAAAAAATGTCACCAGCTACAGTGTCGATTTAACACACGAAGTGCCATGTGAACATCATCACAACATACTTTCTACACCAGTCCTGTGGTCCTCTATTGACACTTGATCGGAGTTAAATTTAACACCCATGGTGTTAAATCTAACAACGATGTTTTTTGTTGTTGCTTTTTGCAGTGGATATGCGTTTAATTGATTACGATAATCATAGAGTGACATCGATCATTTTGTTTATTACACACATTTGTATTTCTTCTGTACCTCATTACGAAATATTGGGCGGTCTGAATACCAAACTACTAGTACTCAGAGTCTTCCATCCACAACAAAGAAGCGCACGGCTCAAGGGTTGGGAAAATCATTACGTAAGACACCCAGTCTCAGTGCCAAGGTTTGCATCCACGTAAACACTGCGCTCAGCACCCTGCATTGTTCAGTTATTAACTCTTAATAAGTAGCTTGCTTTGAGATAATTCTTTTGCAGTCGGCACTGTTAGTAAACGTGTGATGTTGAAGCTGGGATGCAAACATTACGTGAACTATGAAATGCGTTCAGTTTGAAACGTGGAGGTGCGATCGATTGCCCGTCCTAGTATACACGAAAATAATCTATTGCCCGTCCTAGTATACACGAAAATAATCTATTGCCACGAAATATTTTCTCTATACATTTTCACGTAAGTGACTGGTTTGGTTGCCTCGCCCAATTCGGTGAACGCAGCTGCTTGTATCATATCACATATTGAAGAGTGAAAGAGAGTTTCTTTTTTTTCTTTTCCTCTGTTCTTTTTCATCAGCTTTCAATTTTTTAGCATCATCCGTATACATGCATGCCCTTTAATGTTTTGTTTTGCATTATTGTTTCTTGTTTATCTTCAGATAGTTTATCAAATTGTATTGAATTTCATTTCTTTATGTGTCTAATCAGGCCCCAGATATTAAGCTCGAATTATTACGGGATCCTCCTGCATGGTAGTTTTATTTCTCCTTGAATTGTATGTCTCTATGTAATCTCTCTCTATGATTTCTTTATCTCGCAATCTCAGAAATTATAAATAAAATGTAATATTAGCACCGAAGAGAGAATAACACGTAATTCCTATTTATTCATTTTTTCATTTATTTTTTAATTAATTGATTTATTCATTCATTCATTCATTCATTCATTCATTCATTCATTCATTCATTCATTTTCGTTTGTTTCGTTTCATTAGGGAAGCTCTGACAGTGGATACAATCAGTGATATTTTCAGAGGCCATTTGTACATCACAAAATATACATATTGTAGAAACAAAAAATATGTACATTTGTCAGCTACGATACACTTACAACATGGCCACATTGTTGAGAATCGCGGGATATCACTGTATGATTGCTAGCTGTGGTAAACTAAATTCAAACTCATGGTGGTTTAAATAAACAAAAAACATAAAACAAAAAACGTATGGTGTACATGATTATGTGAAGTTTAAAGAGTGCAGCCATTTGGTATACAGTACCAAAGAGAGAACAATAACATCCACAATCGATACTACAGCAACTTGTTGTTAACTCGAATGAACTTGTGATCGGAACTTGGTGCAAACATTACATGCAGACAGCGAAATGTGTAGCGTTTGAAACGGGGCGCTGAATTCGTTTGGGGACCCAAACCGTGAAATAAGAGAACAAGGTCATTTTCATGGGCAAGACCTCTCCTCCGTACAGCAGAATAAAGAAGGTAAAAAGGCAGCCACTTGGATAGAACTCCTACTCTTTTTCACATGTACGGTAAATTTAGGTGGACAGAAAGTTCATCAAATTTTGAAGGTAGAATATAGCACCAAAGACACATCACATGTATTGAAATTGATATCACCTATAGACTGTATTACAATTTTTCATCAAATGGTATTCTAGCGTCAGTGCATGGTGTGGGACAAGCAACAATGTTATCATCTTACTATATCTCCTCAAAATACGTACACAAAACTTATATAGAATAACGAATTCTATCGATAGTTTAGCAACTAATGCATTCTAAACTTGTTCAAATTTTGTGAAAGGTATGCAGTATGATTTGATGATAATCGGCAGGGTATTGTATTGTCTGCTTTGTCTCGTTTTCACTTTTAACGTGCAGTCAACCTCACAACAATTTCCAAAACTGTTTCCAAAGCTTTAAATCCGGTGTTAAATTAATATGAAACACCGAGTTTGTGTTAAAATACCTCCTGGTATCACTTCAAAATATAAAATTGTGTTTTGAATTGTTATAGTTATTGTTCTCTTGTTTTAATTTTATACTTCAACAAGACGACCAAGAACTTTCTGATAAAGCACTTGATTTTTGGAAGAGAAAAGAAGAAGGTGTGAACACATTTACACCACAGTAATACCGATTGCTGTGGTCTCCTATTGACACTGGGCGGGTGTTATACCATTGACATCAACACCAACTTAAATCAACACCATGCGGTGTCATTGTTGAATTAACACCAGCGCAGTGTCAAAAAGAAAAAAAAATATATCACCAGCTCCAGTGTCAACTTAACACACGAAGTGCAAGGTAAACACTTTTAAACACCATCACAACATACTTTCTACACCTATGGGTGTGGTCTTGCATTGACACTTGATCGGAGTTAGATTTAACACGGTCCCATGTTGTTAGATCTAACACCGATGATTTTGTTTTTGTTCTTGTTTTGTTTTGTCAACTTAACACACGAAGTGCCAGGTGAATAATCATAGAGTGACACCAATCATTTGGTTTATTACACACATTTGTATTTCTTACGAAATATTCGGTGGTCTGAATAGCAAACTCCTTAGAACCTTCCATCGTATTGAAGCGCACAGCTCAAGATTGGGAAAACCATTACATAAGACACCCAGTCTCAGTGCCGAATTTGCATCCACGTAAACACTGCGCTCAGCACCCTGCATTGTTCAGTTGATAATAAGTAGCTTGCTGTGAGATTTTTTTTTTTTTTTTTTTTTTTTTTTGCAGTCGGCACTATTAGTAAACTAGTGATGTTGAGCCTGGGGTGTAAACATTACGTAAACTATGAAAGTATTCAGTTTGAAACGTGGAGCTAAGGTTGTTTGCCCGTCCTAGTAATAGTAGTACGCATGAGAATAGTGTATTGCCACGGAATATTTCCTCTATACATTTTCATGTAAGTAACTGGCTCGGTTGCCAATGGCCAATTGGGTGAACGCACCTGCTTGAATCATATCACAGATTGGAGAGTTAAAGAAAGCTTTTTTTTTTCTTTTTTTTCTCCTGTAGCCTACTTTTTCATCAGCTTTCATTTTTTAAGCATCATCCGTATACATGCATACCCTTTTAATGTTTTGTTTTGTGAAATAATTTTCTACAGCTTCTTATATTTCATCAAATTGTATATAAATATTAAATTAATTTCTTTGTATATCTAATCAGGCCCCAAATATTAAGCTCGACTTATTAAACGGGATCCTCCTGCATGGTAGTTTGATTTCTCCTTGTATTGTATGTCTTTATGTAATCTCTCTCTATGATTTCTTTATCTCTCAATCTCTCATGTGGAAAGTAGCTATCATAAATGATGAATCAATGTTTACGCCATGCAGAAACCATAAATGAAAATGTAATACATAACACCGAAGGGAGAATAAGATGTAATTCATATTTGATTATTTATTTTTTTGATTAATTAATTCATTCATTCATTCATTCATTTTTGTTTGTTTGTTTCGTTTCATTAGGGAAGCTCTGACAGTGGGTACAATCAGTGATATTTTCAGAGGCCCTCTATACATCACAAAATACACATATTGTAGACACATAAAAATATACTTTTGTCAGCTACGATACACTTGCAAAAATGGCCACATTGTTGAGAATCGCGGGAATAAAAAGGGCATAGTATTTTCATTTCTGACATTGCATATTACTGTATGGTTGCTAGCTGTGGTAAACTAAATTCAAACTCATGGTGGTTTCAATTAAAAAAAACCCACAAAACAAAAAACGTACATGATTATGTGAAGTTTGAAGAGTGCAGCCATTTGGTATACAGTACCAAATAGAGAATAATAATATCCACAATCGATACTACAGTAATTTGTTGTTAACTGGAATGAACTTGTGATCGGAACTTGGTGCAAACATTCCATTCAGACAGCGAAATGTGCAGCGTTTGAAACGGGGCGCTGAATTCGTTTGGAGACCCAAACCGTGAAATAAGATAATATTTTCATGGCAAGACATCTCCTCCGTACAGCAGAATAAAGAAGGTAAAAAGGCAGCCACTTGGATAGAACTCCAACTCTTTTTCACGTGTACGGTAAATTAAGCTTGACAGAAAGTTCATCAAATTTGAACGTAGAAGAGGGCACATCACATGTATTGAAATTGATATCACATATATAGACTGTGTTACAATGTTTTCATCAAATGGTACTCTAGCGTCAGTGCATGGTGTGGGAAAAGCAACAATTTCATCATCTTACTTTATCTCCTCAAAATACGTACACAAAACTTTATAGAATAACGATTTCTATCGATAGTTTAGCAACTAAATGCAGGGGCGGATCCAGGGAGGACCGCAACCGGCGCACGCCTCCCCCCCTTTTATTTTTTGTTGTTGTTGAAACAAAAGAAATAAAAAGAAAAAATGGGGGAGGGGTGTGTGCCCCCCCCCTTTAATTTTGTAAACGCGCCCCCTCTTTACGGAATTCCTGGATCCGCCCCTGTAATGCATTCTAACCTTGTTCAAATTTTGTTAAAGGTATGCAGTATGATTTTTGCACACGGCCAGGTCTTAGAAACAGTGCATTTTGCAAAATGTGCGATTTTTTGTCGATCTGGGACGTGTGCAGACGGGTCTTAGTAGCTATGTGTGGTGTGCTTAAAAAGTAAGCAAACACACAAAAACTCTTTAGCACGTGATGGTAAAACGTTAATCTCCGACAGTATCAGTCACTAAAAATACAACAAAAACAATAATTATCATTCGACAGAACTGCGTACATAAAAAGCTTCCTTAAACTGGGAGGGGAGAACTTCGCTCTAAACATCTCTGAGCCGCTTGGAATAGAGGATCCAGATTCATCTTACCTGTGAATTCGTGTCAATTTCTTGTAGTTCACAATCTGAGGTTCAGGCATTTTACCTTGCCTTAATGCGTATTCGCGTGGTGCAGCCGCATGTTTTATGTACCTTCAGACCTCGTCAGACTGACGTTGACTTGCTGTAGATGGGGCAATTGGCAGTATTGAGATCCGTCGAGAAAATATATTCTATCATGAACTAAATTTATAATAGATATGATATAGGCCTCACACCTGCAAGTGTATGGAATATCCCTGGCTCCATCACAAAATCGCACCAAAGATATCAAAATATACGGAAAAAATAATTAAAAAAGCAAATGCAGTTTGGCAAAAAAAGGCTGAATAGCTGTAGATATTGAGTATGAATTCTTCTACAAACTGCATTTTGGTTGGAAGATGACAGAATCTCTCATGGAATTTGAAGGAACTATACTCGATTATGAGCATGTACAGAAAATTGTTACTTTTTAGTAGTAAAAAGAACTCGTAGTCTGGCTTTGCGAACCCTTGGACAGAGTTTGAGCTAGAGAATCACCTTTAGAATTTGACGGATGAAAGGGCATACCTCACTTTTTCAGGTTGCCGGAGATGAAACACCTCATTTCTACCAGCTATTTTACAGATTTCTTTTTTTGGCATTTGAATTTTAACACACTTCCCTATGGGGAAATTTTTTCCCGAGTGAGCTCTATAGAGTAAGGCCTATACACGTACACACAAGTCAGTGGAAAGCATTCATCCCATACAAGTTCTGCTTGTTCATGTTGATCTATGCTGTCAACACCCCTCTCTCTCTCTCTCTCTCTCTCTCTCTCTCTCTAACTCTACTTAACTACACTTTGTTTTCTTTAATGTTCTTGTGGTACGAGACCTTAGTAGTTGAATTCATGAACAATAAAGTACACCGTAGTTATTATCACACAAGTTTGAATGATTGTGGTATTCTGATGTATTTCTTTGTTTTGGCTACCACTGAAACATAAGCCAAATTACATTAACTTAATCTGCTTGATAAATCAAAGTCTTATACAGTACTTTGTAGACAATAAGATGACGATGATTATCCCTTAGGCAAGAATAACTGCATGTAGCTTTCATCTTATACAGAACTGTATCAGCACTGCATTTTTTTAAACCCCAGTGTGCATAATTTTTAAAATTGTCCCTTTAAGCAGCTTTACAACCCTTTAATGTGCAATTTCTTATGATGATGTAGGTTAACATAATCATGACAAACACCTCTATGATTTTTTTTTTCAAAATTATTTAAGGAATGCGACCTTTACTAAAGGGCTCACACCTGTAAATATAATGAGTTATACAGCTCACAAGTCATACAGCCCATGGGTTATACAGCGCACGAGTCATACAGCCCATTAGTTCGACACTAATTAAGCTAACATGGCCCACGAGACCGACACATTATGCGCCGTGTTGTATCTATCGAACCATGCAACCCGTGGGCTGTTTTTACCCAGTGTCGAACTCATGGGTTGTATGACTCGTGAGCTGCATGATCCATGGACTTGTCAAAGTCGTAGGCTGTATGACTCGTGGGTGTCGGTCTATAGTGGGATGGCCCCTCTACGGAAAGGCAACGCCAGTTTGAAGAAGCTTATAGGGCTCACACCGACAAATGCTAATGGAATGTCCCAGACCCCTTCATAAATTCGTACCAAAGATACGAAAATAAATGAAGAAAAAATTATTAAAAATTCAATAATGCCGTTTGGCAAAAGAAAAAAAAAATGAATAGCTGAATGTATTGAGTATGAATTCCTCTAGAAACTTCATTGGTTGGAAAATGAAAGCTTTTCTCATGAAATTTGAAGGGACTATAATATTTCATTGGGTGCCTGTACAGAAAACAGGTGACTTTTTGAGGGAAAAGATCTCGTAGTCTGGCTTTGCGGACCTTGGACAGAGTTTGGGCCGATGAACCTGCCTTGGAAATTTGATGGATGAAAGGGTGTATCTGACTTATCCAGGTTAGTGAACATGAAACATCTCATTTCTCCCAGCAATTTCAAAGATTGTTTTTCTTTTTCTTTTTTTATTTTAACCGACGTCTATGGGGGATCATATTTACCCGTTAAAGCCATATAGAAGGCAGCTAGTCAGCGAAGTAAAGCTCCCATGAAACCTGAACATTCGCTTCTAATCTCTCTGAACCATATATGGGAATCATGTGAAATGATTTCATAGAGAAATATTTCATAAATATAGAGAAATCAACATCTTGGATCTAATGTGCAGTTATGAGCATCTGCACTCCCTCCCCCCCCCCCATGAAAAGTTGGAACATAAAGCTGTCAAACTGGGATGTCAAAGTAAGAGAGCAGTTGCCCCCCCCCCCCCCCATCTCCCGCACCCCAACCCGACGTAGTCTAGCTTTTGGACTCTGTTTACATTATGGTTAACTAGTACAAACTCGGAGCAGTGTACGCGACAAGCCGTATGAGGGCGTGACATCCGAGGATTGCGATAGGGCCAAGGCACTGACATCTCAGTGGACCACTGTCGTCCACTGGCGTCGTGGTATAGTCTCGTGATCATTGCCATCTGAAATATTGCGCCCTTGTCGCATTTTGGTAAAAATATCGCACGATGGAAAAAAGGAGTGACAGAAGAATAACAGCATGGGGATCGGTGGATATCCCCCTTCCCTTCCATGGTAAGGAGCTTTAGCATTTTAATTAAGATTGTAAAATGTGCGATGCGATGCATGCTAAATCTAATATTTTGGATTATTCTGATGAAAATAGATCATGCCTTAAACTGTGACTTTTTAGGTGGTAGGGAAACCAGTTTTTGTTAGTGTATGTATGTGGGTGTGTGTGTGTGTGAGTGTGTGTGTCACAGTTTATCTCGTGTGTTTTCTCGCAAATAGCCTCGATTTTTTTTTCTTTTGAGAAGCAATATCATCTGTTATGTCCCCGTTTTGCGGGCTTTTTGCGAGAATATGTGTTTCAAAAAACGAAAAGCAGATTTTGTTTCCTTGGTTAAAAGAGTAACAATATAAGTTTGGCATTAGTTTGCACAGTGTTTGTGTTATTGCATATAGTGTAAGATTGACGTTATGCTGTACATTGTTTGTGTATAATGCAGTTTGGCTTTGTTTAATGTTTTGTTCTTGTTTTTGTAAACGTTTCTGGTTCTGTGATATGAAATTGAAAGAAATTCGAATAAATAATCATTACAAAAAAAAAACTGTTTTCTTAATGTGTGAAGTGAAAAGAAGCTTTTTATCTGTGTGAGCGTGATACAGTCCCATGAGGTGAGTGTCGAGCATCTTAGGTGTGATGGAAGACTTGGTAGGTCTTGGAACACAGTACAATGTATATCATTGCATATACACGATTACAATCATCAAAGGGTGCGTTTATCAACTCCTTTTCTCGGCAGAAACAGGTTATCCAAACAGCTTTCAAGGAATTTTTACGAGTTGATAAACGCAACGCTGTTTTGATAGCCCTTTAGGAAAGCCTTTTACGAAAGGGTGCGTTTATCAACTCTCCTTTCTCGGCAGAAACAGGTTATCCAAACAGCTTTCAAGGGATTTTCACGAGTTGATAAACGCAAAGCTGTTTTGAAAGCCCTTTAGGAAAGCTTTTTCGAAAGCCCGAAATTTGTGACGATCCAAACAGGTTTCCTAAACAGGTTATCAGAAACCTGTTTGTAAACGCCTTTCGAAGTTGATAAACGCAAAGCTGTTTTGAAAGCCCTTTAGGTCGCCCTACTGCGGTCACGCAACCATGCGTTTCCAGTTTGTGAAAAGACGCGCGCCACGTAAAGTGCACACGAGTACGTGTACACAGGTGTATACATACAGCTGTGTGTAATGCACGCATATGCCTGGAACGAGGAGGTGTTTCTTTCACCAACAAGGTTTGAGAAATAGAGTAACAACAGTCTCATTCCCTTTGATCCCATGTCTCATGCTGACACTCAGAAATATGTGCTAAACTGGAGCTGCCTCACAGATAGGAAGACAATTGATTCATGTGCCATTGTATCATGACTCGTCACTCTCAAAGGAAGATATGTCTTTATGATGGTAATAGCTTTTCGCCGTCCCTTCTTAGAAAGCAAGCGGCACATTAATAGTACAGGCAGTCAGGGCTTTGGAAAGGGCTCTCGAAAGGGCTATGGAAAGGGCTATCCGAAGGGCTATTGAAAGTTGATAAACGCAGCCGACGAAAATAAGCGGCACATTAATAGTACAGGGAGTGGACAGGGCTTTCGAAAGGGCTATGGAAAGGGCTTTCGAAAGGGCTATGGAAAGGGCTATCGAAAGGGCTATCGAAAGGGCTTTCGAAAGTCGTTTAAACTGGGGAAAGTTGATAAACGCAGCCATAGAAAGACGAGTGCAGATAACAATCGCGCAGTAATGAAAAGGATCGCCTATGAATAGTTTGTCTCAACACAACTTTACATTTGCGAATGAGACGTCCACATTGGGGACGGGGAGGGGGGTGGACGAAAAACATTGCACTTTGAAGTGACCAGAAAATAACAGTCTCGAGGACACACACACACACACACACACACTCACGAGTATAAGCCGTCATATGCCAAAGACCCGGGTCTGAATAGATTCCCTGTGAAGACAAGTTTTTCAACTTGTTCATCGTTTTTTTTTCCCTTTCAAGCATGGGACGTACCATTTTGTAAGCATTTGTATACATTTTGTAAGCAGCTAAGATCTAATTCATGTCTAAGTTTAGCATGTTTACGCCTGACCTGAACCGTCTGTTTTTTGCTGACTACACCCCCATTCTGCACCTGCCTCAACACACACGCACGCACACAAACTCACTAACATGAACTTGACTTTACTCGTATCACGTTGGGCAGTCTCTCAACAACTCTTTACCTTGTCGCAATAAACCTACACCATCCACATCACCTTTTTTTATTATTTACTGACAGACAGTCATGTAATACAAATACAAACACTCACACACACACACACACACACACACAAACACACACATATACAACCAGTGCTGTGCTTTCCATAGCAGCTATCGTACTAAGTAAATCCTTATTACACACATTACAAAATAGCATTCAGACCAATTTCTGCATTGTCTTGTGCTTGGGTTATTTTATTCGAAACTGTGTTTAAAAATGATTACAGAAAACAGAAAAGTGAGTCGTCAGAAACGAAGTATCTTTTAATATTATAATGATCCCATCTATAATCCCGATAACAGTGCAGTTCACCACTTGCTGAAATCAATTTTTTTATAACAAAATTAGACTACACGGTCATTTTCTCGAAAGCTCCAAAGTCGAAATCCTTGAGCATATTATTCTTTCTAACCACTCTATCTATTTTTTGTTTTGTTTTTGGTTTACATATAAAAAAAATAGTTTACTGTTGAAACATACAAAATAATATTACATTATTCACATGACTATGATACAACAAAAATCTTGTCTGAGATAACTGGTGTTCAGGTCATCTCCAATGCCGGCGGCCGTAGTCTTGGGCGATAAGCTTGACCAGACTGCTCGGGAGGTTCAATGGATATCTGCACATATTAGATAAAGAAAAAGGAAGAAGACAAAAGCGTAATATCTTTGTTAAAAATGCACAGATAAGGTTATGTACCATAAGTTTAGCGGCTGCCGCATTATAAGAAGGAAAAGTAGCTTAATAATTTCACACAGACGGGACCGTGTCAAATTTCACACACACTGCATGTAGAGTCCAGGAAATCTTCCTCGACTAATCGGGAGAAACATATCGGAATAATCAATCATTCCAATTTAGTAATAACTGTCTATAAAAAAGAATGCGCAAAATCTATGTGTCTCGCGAAATGAAACTGAATCAATTTTGCTCGTCAGTTGTTCATATAGCATGGAAGCTGAGCACCGAGCATGTAGGATATTGCTGTGCAATCTTTCTCATATATTTCACTGACAATGCATGAACCTCGTATCTAATTTTAAAACATACCACTATACATCCCTGATAATGGTCAGGATAGTGTTTGTGTGTTTTACTAGTATCAAGTCGTGAAAGCTCTAGGTTTCAATTTTTCAATTCAATTCAACAGTTTATTTCCATCATCAAAAAAAAAAGGAAAAGAGAACATGATTCAAAGCGGTACAAGTTGTCGACTTGTCTTTCATTCGTCTGATAAGGGCCGAGTTCTTTTTTTTCAGATGTAATATAAAGTATATGCACGAATGATGTCATAAAAAGAAACAATGCACTTTGTCATGGCAACAAAAATAGTAAATAATCATAACGATGGAAAACAGTGTCCCACTAAACAGTCAAGCTCTTGTAAGACGTGGAACACTGCATGGAACAAAACAACGATATCACCAATTTGTTATACCAAAATGAAAAGGTTCTCAAAATAGAAGATAAAAGGCAGGACGAAAATCGAAGTGTTTGTCAATCTACAAATTCTGCTCATAATATTCGTCCTTTTCTGCCCAAGTAATTTTCATAGCCCATTTACACTGTTTAAATTGGGACTGCCTGCACCATCAAAAATCTGAATTTGTATGTAAAATGTAATAAATCTCTTGGGTCAGTCATCCCCCGAATTCCTATAACCAAGTTAACCTGGGGTCCTCCAATCACGGAGCACACACACTTCTCACGGTACGATTCTTCATGGGCTGGCAAGTCAGGACATATACAAATATCTTCTTTTTTATGAAAAAAAAGGAAAACTTTTCCAAAATATTCCTAGTGGGCATCAACTATACGTGAGATAGCAAATACAAAATAAAAAGAAAGATGTTTGCATTCTGTAGCTCAATGCTTCAGTCCCATACCTTGTTAGCAATCCTCCTCCGCCATGTTACCGAGGACACCATCTAACACGTACAGCTTCCAGCAGGACATTTGCAGTCTGGGCCACAGTCACAACACTTGCAGGCAGAGTCTGGGGGGGGGGGGGGGAGGGGGAGGGCGGTATTAGTAAGTTTGCTTGTTAAAATTCATCACTGGCTTTAGAGCAACACAAGGCTTCTTTTCTGTCTTCGAACACAATTTTCTCAAATTTTCTTTCACTCTCATTTCAGATAAGACAAAGATTTTCTTCTCTGCTCCCTTACACTGTACGTGATGTAGCACGATTTCTTCCCTGCAACTATATGAAAAATCGTATCTGGTAACGATTTAGAAAGGAAATATCCATAAGCTCAACTCTCATCAGTTCACAAGTGTCAAAAGCATTGAATTTACATAATAAGAACACAAAGCAAAGCACACATACAATCATTTCTTTGGTCTATCATTTTCAAATGCACATCTAGGCAGTATGTTAACAAATAAACTTGTAAATGGAGTTTCAGCAGTGTACCATTGCGACGCAATGCACAATAAGATGCGAACAAAATACGGAACACTTCAGTAATGTACCTCAGCCTCTCAGGTCTTGCTTATACATAAAATATCAATCACAAAAGAAAAAAATAATTTACTTTAGATCTATTATTAATGGCAGCCATCCTTTATGAAGGTTGCGTTTATACCATTAATTGGCACACATCATGGAGGTAAATGTACTAGATAATCATGCAAGGCCTAGTTGGTAGAAAAGCCTGATGCCAACTTACCTGAACATGCTCCACAGCCACACTTTCCACTAGTACAGCAACTGCCAGTCTCGCAGCAAGCTTTTCCTTGGCAACCAGCGCAGTTCTTGCTTCCCTCTATAAATAAACGGATGGAATCAAGAAAGATCAAAATATTGCCTCTGTGAAGCTCTCAAAACATAATACTGTCTACCATTCTTTTCAAAACAATGCACTTGATGTATCGTTATTTTCCCGGTCAAGTTCTTCCTTAGACTCCTCCCCTCATGAATAAACCATGAAGCTACTCAATAATAACATGAATAAACATAACCACGTGCGTTTGCACAACTATCCCCGGAATTCGCGGCGTTATTCACTATACGTTGGTGTACGTGCTGACGAACAAATTAAATCTAGATGGGTCGATCCTCATTTTAGATTAAAATCTAAAGCATTCTTGTGACAAAAAAAAAAAAACCATTAATACATTTCATTAAGATTCTAAGGCCGTGATTGCGTTATATGGTCAATAGTCCAGAATTGTCTCCCCGATATTAGAGCGACTACAATTGAGAGAATGAAAACGCAATTTGTGTACGTGCAGCGTACTGGCCTATAGTATGTTCTAGTCTATATCATGGCATACAATGTGTATAGGTTCGTACAGTCGGTGAAGGGCTGCACGTCTCTCATAATTTACATTTTCTACAACTTTGAGCCGAGCCGCACACCAAAGAGCATTTAAATGTTGTCCTTCAGGCTGCGTTCACATAGAAGTATTTGGTATTCGGTATTCGCTATTCGGTATTCGGTATTCGGGCACGAATACACCATCACCTGCACCGTCAACTCACCATCCCATGCAGTGAGGATTTCTTCCTCCTACATCCCAGCAAATCTTATTAACAATTTCTAAACTGCATCAGAATGTCAGTCTACATGCTTATTTTTGCTAAAGGGCAAATCCAGACCAAAAGTGTCATTATTTCATAAACGAGAGACGGTATACGCAGCAAGAAAATCGAACAAGCTCGATTCCCACTTTGCTATACTATTCGCAGCTATTCGGTACTTTCGAATAGTGCCCTCTTATGTGAACAGGTGTGAGGAAATCCTATCGTTCGATTCAAGCTATTCGCATGCCCTCGAAAAACGAGCCCGAATACCCGAATAGTATACTTCTATGTGAACGCAGCCTCACAGATTTAATACTCAGTGGGTCTAGAATAAATTTCGGACACTGGTTATGCAAAAGAAAAGAAAACTTACCCTTGCAGCTACAGCACGTACAGTTTGCGTTAGGCATGGTGAAGAATTTGGACGTTTACTTCAGTGGTCTGTCGGTAGGCTTCTTGGGAGCTTTTTCCTCCTCGTAGTTTTCTGCGTCGTCTTCGTAGATATTGTCGTCTTCGTATCAGTATGGTTGCCGTTTGCCTCACTCGGAGTCTTGGGTGAATAGTGAACATGGTGGATATGTGGTGAATTTATAAGGATTTTCGGCTGATAATTGCACTCAGTACACCAGCCATTACAACGGCACTTGACTTTGGCTCGTGTGCAAGCGAGGTGATTGCAAAAAATAATTTAGTGACGGCGGCACGACTCTTATTAAATTCGCACGGCACGGTAAAAGAGCTAGCCTTGCAGTCTACGAGCTAGCCGATGATGTGCCGCCCTTGCCTCGTACACCGGTCATGCAGCAATGGACTGCAGAACGCAGTATTTCCATGGGTTATTGATGATATCAGGACCTATACCATTTTTATACGCAGACTGTTTAACACTTGACAGACTTGTCCCGCTTAAATTTTCAAAGGTGAAGTGAATAACTAGATCTAGACACAATTCATATATTTTCATTACTTCTATTTTTCTTTAGAATACTTGGATACCCCCACAAAAAAAAAACAACCTTCCAAACCAAGATTCTGGTTGTGACCTCATCTGCCAATCTATAAAGTACTAATATGATAAACAAAAGACATTGGAATGCACGCTCTCCTAGACCGAGCATAATTTGCATGTTAGTCACATTAGTATCTAAAACATGCAAGTTATGCATAAATATTACTGTTCTTTCATCAGTTTGCGCGTGTCTTGCATTCATTGGAAACGACGTATTATAATTAGTTTGATTAATTTCTGAGATTTACAGATTTCGCCTCATTTCCTCATTATTTTTTCCCAGGAACTAGAAAAGTATTCCCGTTTTCAGGGGTCAAGTTCCTTTATAAATAATAAAATGATAAACAACTGGTGTTCAATCATCAAGTTAGAATTTTGTTCCAGTTCGGCAACTCTGAAAATCAATTAGCTTGTCTCTGTACATACCATTACTATTTTTCGAGTTGCAATTTTTAGAATAATCGCTCGCTGGTTATGACAATCGTGTCTTTTCACTCTTACAAGTAACACTCTGCAGTCTGAACAGCCAGCTGTTCAGATTATGGACATTCATCGCTCGTTTATTAATTCAAACACCTGTTTCTGTGAAAGGAGTCACAATGACATTTTAAAGATGCTTTGATCTCTTTGTGCATCACTGACAGCCAGCCTGGAGTAAAAACAAGATGGCGCTTTGAGATCCCTAAAAACTATAACATGCGCAGAAGATAGTAACTCTCTTGAATCCAAAAAGATGTATGTGCAGTTGTAGTATACATTGGGAAATCATCGCTTGGTTAAAGTTCATTTGCAAAATGTACGTACATTACGAGAGAATGCAAGTATTTCGGCAGGTTGGTTGTAATTTGTAATCGATTTTTTTTTTCATTTTTTGCACATTGTTTCAGAGTAAACATGGACAGTAATGGTAGACGACATGTATGTCTTACCATTAAGCAACGTTACATGCGCGTCCACAAGCGTCCACTTCAGTAATTACTGATTTTGTGACACGAAATTTTGTCATGATTTGAGGTTTGCTTATTCTCATCATTGTCTATTTTCCAAAGGCAGTTAGGTCTAAAAAGTCTTGCACCTCAGCGAAATAAAATCCAAATGAGGGAAACGGTTCCTTTGTCAGTGACGATGAACGATTACATAATCGTCGTTGTCCAAATAACTGAATGTACTCATCAAGGTGCGCATAATCAGGAGGCAGTGATGCAGGTCGGATCAAAGAAAAACCTCCGTTCATATGTGTAGTAGGTCCATGTTCAGATCGCTCCATCCGAACGGTTCAAGGACCTGTGGGGAAAATGCATATTTATAAGCCACTTCAGTCGCGCAGTGCCAAGCGTAGGACTATCCCCCCCCCCCCCCACATACACGTTTGTATCCACACGAGCTCTGCGCTCCGCCCCTTGCATTGTTTACTAATAATGTAGCATGCTGTGAGGCTCTTTGCAATAAGCAGAGACTCCAACTCTCCCGTTTTCGACGGGAGATCTCCCGCCGAAAACCCATTTTTGCAAAATCTCCCGTTCTCCCGTTTGAGATTTAATTTCTCCCGCCCAGGATCTTTGTCTCCCGTTGGAAAGGATTTCTTACATATTTCTATCGTATGATGAAAAAATAAGCCTTAGATAGCACCAGAGAGCATCTAGAACCCTGGGAATTTCGCGCTTCGCACACATCAACTTTGAGTCTCCCGTTTGCTAGGGGTTTCAGGCGGGAGAATCTCCAGATCAGAAGGTACTTTGGGTTGGAGTCTCTGAATAAGCACTAGTGCAAATTGAAGTAATGAACTTGTGATATTGAGCCTGGTGCAAACATTAGACTACGTGATGTGTAAAGT
This sequence comes from Diadema antillarum, assembly GCF_040938485.1. Taxonomy (NCBI): domain Eukaryota; kingdom Metazoa; phylum Echinodermata; class Echinoidea; order Diadematoida; family Diadematidae; genus Diadema; species Diadema antillarum. Next base: position 426,705 of record NW_027270889.1, on the reverse strand, counting down.
TTGAAACGTGGAGCTATGGTCGTTTGCCGACCCTAGTACACAGTACCAAAGGGAGAATAATGACTATTTCTTCAATGACACTAGTGTCGTTAACTACACTAACGTTAACGTTAACGATGGGGCAGCCAACAACTTTATTATGTCATCATCTCCTATAAATATAATTATGTACACAAAATGTTATAAAAACAATGAAAAACGATTTCTATCCATAGTTTAGCGATTTCTATCGATAGCTTAACAACTGCATTCTTGCCTTGTATGAGGTTTCTATGATGACTAGATAAAAAATAATGATAGTTTATACACTTCTATTTTTATAATTTTGTTATTATTATTGTGTTTCCTTTTTGGTATGGTTTACCTTTTTTAACATACCGTCAACTTCACAACATTTTGCAAACCTGTATCTATCTGCATGTTTTACCGGTTTCGATTACTGATAGTCACTGTACATTGATTCCTTCAATTTGATCTCAGTTTGGTTAACGGAAACGGAAATCTCTCGTCTGCTTACGGGGCTAAACGTTTTGCGCCCGAAAATAACAAGCACACCGGTAGCGTTTAGAGTCCCTAAACGTGTGAAATAATGCTGTGTGCGGTATTTTCTTTTCTTTCTCTCTTTTCACACGGCCAGTTCTTGGAAACAATGCATTTTGCAGACTGTGCGATCTTCGTCGATCTTTACGTGTGCATGCAGAGACGTGTCAGCTGTGTGTGGTGTGCCAAAAACAACAACCCCCCTAAAAAAAAACAAAGACACACACACACACACACACACACACACACACTCACACACACTCACACACTCACACACACAATTCACGGGATACCAATATTTACTTTGCACTTGGTACAAAAGTCCATCTCCGATGTCGGTCACAGAGATTACAACAAAATAACATCACTCGACAGAATGGGGCATATGAAGTGCTGCATTAACGGGCGAGGGGTCAGACGTGTAGTTACAATGTATGTGTGGTGTGCCAAACATAAAAGTAAGCAAACACAAATTTTAGCACGTGATGGTAAAGCATTAATCTCCGTTGTCAGTCACAAAGCACTGCGGACACAAAAAGCTGCCTTAAACTTGAGGGGAGGGGGTATTTCCTCTAAAAGGTTCCACGACATTTGCTCCGACAATGGCTTCCATGAAATATCTGTACGCTAAGCCAAATGTTATTCTACCCACATACACAACCTTTACCCTAATCCTAATCCTCACATCAAACTAAACCTAAAACCCTATCACAACCTTAACCCTGACCCAAGGTCCTCAGAGGAAATGAGACCGGTAGGAGCAAATGTCTTTTAACCGCTCTAGGCATCTCTGGGCCACTTGGAATATAGGAGTAGAAGAAGTTCATCTGATTTGTAAACCCGTATTAGAAGCGGAGTTCCGTTATAGTTCACAATGTGAGTTTGATTTTAATACGAGTATTCGCCTACTGAATGGTTTTTGCAACTGCAGCTGCGGGCCATGTCAGAGTGGCGTTGATTCGCCGTAGATGGCGCAATTGGCAGTCTTGAGATCAAAGAGGATAATGCTCTATTCTTCACACCACCCACTTCATTATGCGCTTGTTGTATACTGGAGGCTCGTGGAAAGGATCCATTCTCACTGACAGACTCAGAAGAGATTGAGACTGAGGAAGATGATTTCAAAAGTCCTCCTCAGTAAGACGTGGATACGCGTCTTTCGGACTGGTCTTTCGGACAAAATAAACTATAAATCAACAGTAATAAGCCAGTTCGTAAATGACCTTTCTATATTTTTAGTTGGCTATGCGCTTCTCTCATATTCAAAGCAACATAATGCGTACCGGTAAGTTTGCCTGGCGTAACAATTTATGGAATTCATGTCAAAAAAAAAAAAAAAAAAAAATCTCGCATAGCGACACCAGGTGACCAGTTTCGTCAAACAACCTTCAGGGGAAGCATCCATTTCTCTGTTTTGTATTGAATGCATTAAAACATGTTAATATTCGTATTGCCAAATACCAAGTTTGCAGTCAGGTGGATGTAATGGCAAGTATCATGTACAATGATTGCATAAATAATCATTATATGACAGATGCTTATCTCCGTGAATTTAAAAACTCTTATGCGTTTTGGTACAAACGACCTTTTTCTGCTCATGCGCAATGTAGAACTACGAACTGGCTTATTGTATGAGAGTTCCAATATCAAACAGGACCTTTAAAAACAGAAACGGAAGAAAGCCATGATCACCATACTTTATGTCAATTACACATTATGAAGCACTGCCAAATAATCTTCAAGAAAATGCCAATTCTATGACCGCCGCGCCGGGTCCGGCAAACCCTCGTCAGGAGAGAGTCAGGAGTCAGGTTATTCCTATCACTTATCCGTCTGCCATTACCCCATCTACGGCAAGCCAACGTCAGTCTGACGACGCTTACAGAAACCAGCTATTCTGGAATTTTGCTTCTAATCTCTAAAACACGTCTGGAATGGAGAAATTATTTCAAAGATGGCAAGCTGGGATCTAAAATATGCACTTATGGGCTTCTGGAATCACCCCCACCCCCGTACAAAGCTGGTACACAAAGATTTTATTCAATATTTTGGCTTAGTGATAAAAGCATTTTAAAACTGCGAAAAGTGTGATGGGGTATATTGAATTCAATAGTTTTTTTCTTAGTAAGCGTTTTCACATCAGCCCGATAAAAATCCAAGCTCGAAATATTTTTCGCGATCAGGCGTTTTCACATCAGCCCGATGTTTCGAAATAGCGCGCTATTTTCTGACTTGGGAAATTAAAAAATATCTCGAGCTTGGATTTTTATCGGGCTGATGTGAAAACGCCTAATGGCGAGCTAGCGCGCTATTTCATTTCTTATTCACATCAGCCCGAAGAGAATCAGCCTGAATTTTTGTCGAGCTAATTCGACAGCTGAGTATGTGCAAACGGCATAAGTAATGTATGTGCCCTCTTAAAAATTCCTCGTGATTTGTGTGCAGTTTGCCTCGATCGATCGGGTCACACACGCTAGACATAATGGGATGCATCGCGCTAATTTCTCGGGTCGTTTTCACATAGCGCGCTACTATCCCCGAGTTGGACTCGAGAAATTTTCTCGATCAGAGCGATACAATTAGCGCGTTAATAGGCGTTTTCACATCAGCCCGATAAAAATCCAAGCTCGAGATATTTTTTAATTTCCCAAGTCAGAAATTAGCGCCCTATTTCCAAACATCGGGCTGATGTGAAAACGCCTAGTGTGATAAAAACAAATCATGCCTCAAACAGTGAAGCTACTGGCCTACTACATGCTCAAACTGTGGCTTATAGGTGACATGAAATCAAGGGCTTTCTTTGTGTGTGTGTGTGTGTGTGTGTGTGTGTGTGTGTGTGTGTGTGTGTGTGTGTGTATGTGTGTGTGTGTGTGTTTGGTTCCTCACTGTGAGGAGTGAAAAGAGGCTGGTTATCTGTGTGAGCATGAAGCAGATCCCTTAAGCGTGAATCTGACATCTTTAACGTGTGGAAGACTTCGTAGGTCTGGGAACACAGTATACAATGTATATATTACATCTACACTATCATAACCATCATAGCAAGGTGAATGCAGATTACTAGTATAGCCGCGCAGTAATTTCACAGTTTCACCTATTCAGTTTGTCTCAACACAGCTTTGCATTTACGAATGAGTCACCATCGGACAAAACATTGCCCTTTGAAGTGACCCGAAAACAACTTCAGAGATACACTCACGCAAAGTATAGGAGTAAGAGGAACAATGATTTCAAAGCTATGCACCGTTATATCTTTTCTTATATCTCATTATGTAGGCCTATATGTATCATATCATATATGTTATATATATATATATATATATATATATATATATATATATATATATGTATATATTATATATGTATATATAATGTGAGAAATAATTCCCTGGGTCCCGAACGTACGCGGTGCCGCATTGTTGTATACATATCCGCAATGCAAATAGACATATGAATATGAAATATATGTATAATGATTCTGTTTGTGATCATCATGCCAAGAATTATAAGACAATATGATTATTATATGGCAGCATAATGATATGAGAATTTATTTATGTGTGCGTATGCGGATGTATACATATACGCAATGCAAATAGACATATGAATATGATATATAAGTATAATGATTCTGTTTGTGATCATCATGCTAAGGATTATAAGACAATATGATTATTATATGGCATCATTATGATATAAGAATTTATTTATATATTTTTTGGACATATGGTGTTATTCTGATGATTATTTGAGGTTAGATTGGATATTTGTATTGAATTGAATGATTGATTTGTGTATATAAAGGAAATGATTTAGAAGATTGGTAATATGTGAAATTGCATTATATATTATATGACACATCAGGTTATTCATATAATAATCGTTCTGTTGGTAGGTCCTGACGAAGGCCCAATGACGGGCCGAAAGCTTGACAAATAAAAGGGAGACTAAGATCGAGAGCAACGTCCCGCCTCAGTCCAATTTCTTTCAACTATATATGTATATATATATATATATATATATATATATATATATATATATATTTCACACATAAATAAAATCTTATAACAGCTTTTCAAGCCTGGGACCACGATGCATTTTGTAAGTTGTAAGCCAGGCTCGCATCTTTGTCTATTTTGCTTCTATCCAGGAGCGTCCTCATATCTGCCGATTATACACTAATACTCTGCGCCTACTTCAGCACGCACGCACAAACACACACACACACACACACACACACACACACACACACACACAAATATAAATATATATGTATGCATATATTATATACATGTACATAATTATATATGTATACATCTCATACATACACATTGAAACTCGTGCTGGTACTACATGTACTCTTTCATTGCAGCTATCATACCAAGTAAATCCTTAAAATACACACATTAGAAAAAACTATTCAGACCAATATCTGCATTGTCTTTCGTTTGGGTTGTTTTATTTCTTTACATATTCACAAGTGTGTTCACAAGAGTAAATTATCAGAAACAAAGTGTCTTGTAACCTTATAATGGCCCCATTAGAATTCAAATAGAAGTGCGGTTCACCGCAACTTGTTCAAATGACTTTTTTTTATAACAAAAGTAGAGGTTGCACAGTTATTTTCTCGAAAGCTCCGAATTTCAAATCCTTGAGCGTATTCTCTCCAAACCACATTTTTTTTTTAGTTTAGATATGAATAAAAAATAGTTTACCGTTCATACATTTCATACAAAATATTTTATACATTATTCACATGACTATTATACAACATTTTTTTTACAAGATAACTGGCGGTCAGGTTATTTCAAAGCTGGCTGCCATTTTCATTGAAGATGAACTTGACCAGACTGCTCAGGAGGTCCGCTGATGGATATCTGCACATAATAAAGAAAAGGAAGAAGACATAAGTACACGTGTATATCTTTGTCGAAAATGCATAAAGTAATGGACTATTCAACAGCACTACAGTTCATACTTTAATTTACAAAAAAAGTAATATAACTTTAAAGGGTTACTATTTCATAACTGTTAGCTAGTCAGAGCAAACAGTTTTTGTTGCGAGGGAAAAAAACTCTTCCTCTTTCCACTGGTACTCGGTATACATGAACTTTAAAGACCACAATGACAAATTGCACTTTTTTTTCCAATTTTGAGTGTCACATGAAGGAACAATGAATGTCTCTCACTGAATGAAGAATATCTGTCAATGAAAGTTGTCAAATAAATAGGCCAGGCCTGTACAGATGCATGTCTAAAAAATGTGGGTCTCACCTTAAAAGGGCCTCTCAAGTTGAATATTTCAGTCAAACCCAGTTTCATTAAATAAACTATGAATTCCTCTTATTTCCATCTCCCCAATCAATACTATACATCCCTTTAATATGTGTTTGATACTAGAGTGCAAGCTCTATTTTTCTAATTAGTGTATATTGATTCTCCAAACAGAAGTCAAAAAGACAAAAAAAAAATCCCGTGTTTTTCAATCCTTTAACCTCTGCAAATCACAGTCATGTTACATGCTCATAACCATGTTAATAAATTCAGCACTTGATCTTCATTGCTCGTTTACACTGTTGAAATCTGGTCTGTCTACGCCCTTGAGAATCTGAATTTGCATGTAAAATGTAATTATGTCTCTTGGGGCCAGTCTCTCTCCCTCCCCCCCCCCCCCCAATTCCCAACTAAAGTTAACCTTACAAGGTCCTAAAATCACAGAGCTCACTGTAAGATTCTTCGTGGGTTTTGCTTCCACAGCAAGTCAGGTACAATACAAATATCTTCGTTCACAAAAAAGGGGGCGACTTTTCTAAAGTATTCCCAATGGGCACCAATAATACTCAAATAATGTAAAGGGCTTTTTACACTTGTAAATTTTTGCTTAGCCCCGGACCAACGGTGGGGCTAAGGGGGGCCTTAGCCCCACCGTTGGTACGGGACTATCCTTAGCCCACTTTCTGTTAACACTCGTTTTTGCCAAAGTGGGCTAGCCCCACCGATAGTACGGTACTATCTGGCCCTGCAAAATAGCAGGGGTTAGCACCGCAATTGCGGTGCCAAGCAAGTGAGTGTAAACAGAACGAAAAAATAATCCTGGGCTAAGCGACGGAGACGAAGTCCGACCCTCACTGACCAATCAGAAACGAGGTAATCAAGTGCTGCCGGTGCGTGGGTGTACGTGAACAGTACACAGCGTAATTATGAATATTCATGTGGTTTGGAAAGTCCGGTGCTAAGGAATACGAGTGTAAAAAGGTCAGTTTTCCCTTAGCCCCGGACAAGAGATAGTACGGGACTAATTGGCGAGTGTAAAAAGCTGAAAAAATTGGTACGGGACTAACGATAGTCCTGGGTCAGAGAAAGTCCGGGGTAAAGAAACACAAGTGTAAAAAGCCCTTAAGAGACAGCGAGTACAAAATAAAAAGAAAGATGTTTTTATCTGTGACCGAATGCTTCAGTCCCATACCTGGCTCACAATCCTCCTCTGGCCACCATGTTACCGTGGACAGGATCTAACAGTTACAGCTTCCAGCAGGACATTTGCAGTTTGGGCCACAGTCACAGCAGGTGCATGCAGAGTCTGGAGGGGGAAGGGGAGTGGCGGTATTAGTAAGATTGCTTGTGACAACTCATCATTGTGTAGAGCAGCAAAAGGGTATTCAGTCTTCATACACAATATCATTTCTCAACTTTTCCCTTAACTCCACGTCAGATAAGACATAAGATTTCTTCCAAGCTGCCTTACACTGATGCGTTGAACGATTTCTTCTCCAACTCCATGAAAACATCTGGTGATGAGTTATATAAGCTCGACTAATGGCAGTTCAGAAGTGTTATAAAGCATTGCCACGAATTCACACAAGAATATGAGCACAAAACAAATTAAAAGTGTAACCACGTCTTTTGTCTATCATTCTCAAACGCACGTCTAGGAAGTGTGTCAACAAATAGACATAAATGGCGTTTACAACAGTGCGCAATTGCGACATGATGCACACAATGATAACATATGAACAATAACAACAAAACACCGAACATTTCAAAATACCTCGTGTCTTTTTAAATTGATTTATATGAATCAAAGCACACAATGATAACATTAATTATGAACAAGACGCGCGCCACGTAAAGTGCCCACGAGTACGTGTACACAGGTGTATCCATCAGCTGTGTGTAATGCACGCATATGCTTGGAACAAGGAGGTGTTTCTCTCACCAACAAGGTTTGAGAAATAGAGTAACAACAGTCTCATTCCCTTTGATCCCATGTCTCATGCCGCCACTCAGAAATATTTGAAGTATGTGCTAAACTGGAGCTACCTCACAGATAGGAAGACAATTGATTCATGTGGCATTGTATCATGACTCGTCACTCTCAAAGGAAGATATGTCTTTATGTTAGTGGTAATTGCTTTTCGCCGTCCCGTCTTAGAAAACAAGCGGCACATTAATAGTACAGGCAGTCAGGGCTTTGGACAGGGCTATGGAAAGGGCTATGGAAAGGGCTATCGAAAGTTGATAAACGCAGCCGACGAAAACGAGCGGCACATTAATAGTACAGGGAGCAGACAGGGCTTTCGAAAGGGCTATGGAAAGGGCTATGGAAAGGGCTATCGAAAGGGCTGTCGAAAGGGCTTTCGAAAGTCGTTTAAACTGGGGAAAGTTGATAAACGCAGCCATAGATAGACAAGTGCAGATAACAATCACGCAGTAATTAAAAGGATCGCCTATGAATAGTTTGTCTCAATACAACTTTACATTTGCGAATGAGGGACGGGGAGGGGGCGGACGAAAAACATTGCGCTTTGAAGTGACCAGAAAATAACAGTCTCGGGGACACACACACACACACACACACACTCACGGGTATAAGCCGACATATGCCAAAGACCCGGGTCTGAATAGATTCCCTGTAAAGACAAGTTTTTCAACTTGTTCATCGTTTTTTCCCCCTATCAAGCATGGGACGTACCATTTTGTAAGCATTTGTATACATTTTGTAAGCAGCTAAGATCTAATTCATGTCTAAGTTTAGCATGTTACACTCCCATTCTGCACCTGCCTCAACACACACGCACGCACACAAACTTACTAACATGAATTTGACTTTACTCGTATCACGTTAGGCAGAGTCTCTTCAACAACTCTTTATCTTGTCTCAATAAACCTACATCATCCACATCACCTTTTTTTATTATTTACTGACAGACAGTCATGTAATACAAATACAAACACTCACTCACTCTCACACACACACACACACACACACACACACAACCAGTGCTGTGCTTTCCATAGCAGCTATCGTACTAAGTAAATCCTTATTACACACATTACAAAATAGCATTCAGACCAATTTCTGCATTGTCTTGTGCTTGGGTTGTTTATTTTATTCGAAACTGTGTTTAAAAATGATTACGTAAAAGTGAGTTGTCAAAAACGAAGTATCTTTTAATATTATAATGACCCCATCTATAATCCCAATAACAGTGCAGTTCACCACTTTCTGAAATCAATTTTTTTTAATAACAAAATTAGACTACACGGTCATTTTCTCGAAAGCTCCAATTTCGTGTTTTTGGTTTAAATATAAAAAAATAGTTTACTGTTGAAACATACAAAATAATATTACATTATTCACATGACTATAATACAACAAAAATCTTGTCTAAGATAACTGGTGTTCAGGTTATCTCCAATGCCGGCGGCCGTAGTCTTGAGCAATAAGCTTGACCAGACTGCTCGGTAGTTTCAATGGATATCTGCACATAATAAAGAAAAAGGAAGAAGACAAAAACACATCTTTGTTAAAAAATGCACAGATAAGGTAATGTACCATAAGTTTAGCGGCTGGGGCATTATAAGAAGGAAAAGTAGTTTAATAATTTCACACAGACGGGATCGTGTCAAATTTCACACACACTGCATGTAAAGTCCAGGAAATCTTCCTCGACTAATCGGGAGAAACATATAGGAATCTCAATCAATCATTCCAATCTAGTAATAATTGTCTATAAAAAAGAATGCACAAAATCTATGTGTCTCGCGAAATGAAACTGAATTAATTTTGCTCATTAGTTGTTCCATATAGCATAGAAGCCGAGCACTGAGCATGTGGGATCTTGCTGTGCAATCTTTCTGATATCTTTCACTGACAATGCATGAACCTCGTATCTAATTTTAAAACATACCACTATACACCCCTGATAATGGTAAGAAAAGTGTTTCATGTGTGTACTACTCGTATCAGGTCGTGAAAGCTCTAGGTTACAATTTTTCAATTCAATTCAATAGTTTTATTTATTTCCTTCATCAAAAAAGAAAAAGAGAACATGATTCAAAGCGGTACAAATTGTCGATTTGTCTTTCATGCGTCTGATAAGGGCAGTTTTTTTCAGATACAATATAAAGTATATGCACGAATAATGTCATAAAAAATAAACAATGCACATTGTCATGGCAACAAATATAGTAAATAATCATAACGATGGAAAACAGTGTTCTACTAAGAAGTCAAGCTTGCAAGACGTGGAATAGTGGAACAAACAAACGATATCACCAATTTGTTATACCAAAATGAATAGGTTTTCAAATAGAAGATAGAGGCAGGACAAAAATCGAAGTGTTTGTCAGTCTACAAATTCTGCTCATAATATTCGTCCTTTTCTGCCCAAGTAATCTTCATAGCCTATTTACACTGTTTAAATTGGGACTGCCTGCACCATCAAAAATCTGAATTTGCATGTAAAATGTAATAAATCTCTTGGGTCAGTCATCCCCCGAATTCCTATAACCAATTTTACCTTAGGGTTCTCCAATCACGGAGCTCACACACCTCTCACGGACGATTCTTCATGGGCTGGCAAGTCAGAAAACATACAAATATCTTCCTTTTTTTTTAAAGAACGAAAACTTTTCCAAAATATTCCTAGTGGGCATCAACTATACGTGAAATGGTAAACACAAAATAAAAAGAAAGATGTTTGCATTCTGTAGTTCAATGTTTCAGTCCCATACCTTGTTAGCAATCCTTCTCCGCCATGTTACCGAGGACAGGTCAGATCTAACACGTGCAGCTTCCAGCAGGACATTTGCAGTCTGGGCCACAGTCACAGCACTTGCAGGCAGAGTCTGGAGGGGGAAGGGGGAGGGCGGTATTAGTAAGTTTGCTTGTTAAAATTCATCACTGGCTTTAGAGCAACACAAGGCTTCTTTTCTGTCTTCGAACACAATTTTCTCAAATTTTCTTTCACTCTCATTTCAGATAAGACAAAGATTTTCTTCTCTGCTCCCTTACACTGTTCGTGATGTAGCACGATTTCTTCCCTGCAACTATATGAAAAATCGTATCTGGTAACGATTTAGAAAGGAAATATCCATAAGCTCAACTCTCATCAGTTCACAAGTGTCAAAAGCATTGAATTTACATAATAAGAACACAAAGCAAAGCACACACACAATCATTTCTATGGTCTATCATTTTCAAATGCACATCTAGGCAGTATGTTAACAAATAAACTTGTAAATGGAGTTTCAGCAGTGTACCATTGCGACGTAATGCACAATAAGATGCGAACAAAAAAATATGGAACACTTTCAGTAATGTACCTCAGGTCTTGCTTATACATAAAATATCAATCACAAAAGACAAAAATAATCTACTTTAGATCTATCATTAATGGCAGCCATCCTTTATGAAGGTTGCGTTTATACCATTAATTGGCACACATCATGGAGGTAAATGTACTAGATAATCATGCAAGGCCTAGTTGGTAGAAAAGCTTGATGCCAACTTACCTGAACATGCTCCACACCCACACTTTCCACTAGTACAGCAACTGCCAGTCTCGCAGCAAGCTTTTCCTTGGCAACCAGCGCAGTTCTTGCTTCCCTCTATAAATAAACGGATGGAATCAAGAAAGATCAAAATATTGCCTCTGTGAAGCTCTCAAAACATAATGCTGTCTACCATTCTTTTCAAAACAATGCACTTGTACGTGATGTATGTTATTTTCCCCGGTCAAGTTCTTCCTTAGATTCCTCCCCTCATGAATAAACCATGAAGCTACTCAGTAACATGAATAAACATAACCACGTGCGTTTGCACAACTATTCCCGGAATTCGCGGCGTTATTCACTATACGTTGGTGTACGTGCTGACGAACAAATTAAATCTATGGGTCGATCCTCATTTTAGATTAAAATCTAAAGCATTCTTGTGACAAAAAAAAAAAACACAACAACTTTAATATATTTCATTAAGATTCCAAGGCCGTGATTGCGTTATATGGTCAATAGTCCAGAATTGTCTCCCCGATATTAGAGCGACAACAAGGGAATGAAAACGCAATTTGTGTACGTGCAGCGTTCTGGCCTATGTTCTAGTCTATATCATGGCATACAATGTGTATAGATTCGTACAGTCGGTAAAGGGCTCCACCTCCACGTCTCTCATTTAATTTACATTTTCTACAACTTTGAGCCGAGCCGCACACCAAAGAGCATTTAAATGTTGTCCTTCAGGCTGCGTTCACATAGAAGTATTTGGTATTCGGTATTCGGTATTCGCTATTCGCTATTCGGGCACCCAGTACACCATCACCCGCACTGTCAACTCACCATCCCATGCAGTGAGGATTTCTTCCTCCTACATCCCAGCAAATCTTATTAACAATTTCTAAACTGCATCAGAATGTCAGTCTACATGCTTATTTTTGCTAAAGGGCAAATCCAGACCAAAAGTGTCATTATTTCATAAACGAGAGACGGTATACGCTGCAAGAAAATCGAACAAGCTCGATTCCCACTTTGCTATACTATTCGCAGCTATTCGGTACTTTCGAATAGTGCCCTCTTATGTGAACAGGTGTGAGGAAATCCTATCGTTCGATTCAAGCTATTCGCATGCCTTCGAAAAACGAGCCCGAATAGTATACTTCTATGTGAACGCAGCCTCACAGATTTAATACTCAGTGGGTCTAGAATAAATTTCGGACACTGGTTATGCGAAAGAAAAGAAAACTTACCCTTGCAGCTGCAGCACGTACAGTTTGCGTTAGGCATGGTGAAGAATTTGGACGTTTACTTCAGTGGTCGGTCGGTAGGCTTCTTGAGAGCTTCTTCCTCTTCGTAGTTTTCTGCGTCGTCTTCGTAGATATTGTCGTCTGCGTATCAGTATGGCTGCCGTTTCCCTAATTCGGAGTCTTGGGTGAATAGTGAACATGGTGGATATGTGGTGAATTTATAAGGATTTTCGGCTGATAATTGCACTCAGTACACCAGCCATTACAAAGGCACTTGACTTTGGCTCGTGTGCAAGCGAGGTGATTGCAAAAAATAATTTAGTGACGGCGGCACGACTCTTATTAAATTCGCACGGCACGGTAAAAGAGCTAGACTTGCAGTCTACGAGCTAGCCGATGATGTGCCGCCCTTGCCTCGTACGCCTGTCATGCAGCAATGGACTGCAGAATGCAGTATTTCCATGGGTTATTGATGATATAAGGACCTATACCATTTTTATACGCAGACTGTTTAACACTTGATAGATTTGTCCCGCTTAAATGTTCAAAGGTGAAGTGAATAACTAGACACAATTCATATATTTTCATTACTTCTATTTTTCTTTAGAATACTTGGATACCCCCACAAAAAAAAATCCTTCCAAACCAAGATTCTGGTTGTGACCTCATCTGTCAATCTATAAAGTACTAATATGATAAACAAAAGACATTGGAATGCACGCTCTCCTAGACCGAGCATAATTTGCATGTTCATTGTTAGTCACATTAGTATCTTAAACATGCAAGTTATGCATAAATAATACTGTTCTTTCATCAGTTTGCGCGCGTCTTGCATTCATTGGAAACGACGTATTATAATTAGTTTGATTAATTTCTGAGATTTACAGATTTCGCCTCATTTCCTCATTATTTTTTCCCAGGAACTAGAAAAGTATTCCCGCTTTCAGGGGTCAAGTTCCTTTATAAATAATAAAATGATAAACAACTGGTGTTCAATCATCAAGTTAGAATTTTGTTCCAGTTCGGCAACTCTGAAAATCAATTAGCTTGTCTCTGTCTGTACATACCATTACTATTTTTCGAGTTGCATTTTTTAGAATAATCGCTCGCTGGTTATGACAATCGTGTCTTTTCACTCTTACAAGTAACACTCTGCGGTCTGAACAGCCAGCTGTTCAGATTATGGACATTCATCGCTCGTTTATTAATTCAAACACCTGTTTCTGTGAAAGGCGTCACAATAACCGTTTTAAAGATGCTTTCCTGCTTTGATCTCATTGTGCATCACTGACAGCCAGCCTGGAGTAAAAACAAGATGGCGCTTTGAGATCCCTAAAAACTATAACATGCGCAGAAGATCGTAACTCTCTTGAATCAAGAAAGATGTATGTGCAGTTGTAGTATACATTGGGAAATCATCGCTTGGTTAAAGTTCATTTGCAAAATGTACGTACATTACGAGAGAATGCAAGTATTTAGGCAGGTTGGTTGTAATTTGTAATCTATTTTTTTTTTGCACATTGTTTCAGAGTAAACATGGACAGTAATGGTAGACGACATGTATGTCTTACCATTAAGCAACGTTACATGCGCGTCCACAAGCGTCCACTTCAGTAATTACTGATTTTGTGACACGAAATTTTGTCATGATTTGAGGTTTGCTTAATCCCATCATTGTCTATTTTCCAAAGGCAGTTAGGTCTAAAAAGTCTTGCACCTCAGCGAAATAAAACCAAAATGAGGGAAACGGTTCCTTTGTCAGTGACGATGAACGATTACATAATCGTCGTTGTCCAAATAACTGAATGTACTCATCAAGGTGCGCATAATCAGGAGGCAGTGATGCAGGTCGGATCAAAGAAAAACCTCCGTTCATATGTGTAGTAGGTCCATGTTCAGATCGCTCCATCCGAACTAGGCCATGGGGTGAAGCTGAAAAAGAGGCTTAGAAAATGGGTTTCGTTCCAGCAACACTGGCACTACTTTCTGAATGCGGAAATGTGATGTTTTGTACATCCTAAATATACTGTAAAAAGTTCTCCTCGAAATATCCTGCAGTTTTTGCGAAAATCCATATTTTATAAACTGCGACCAGCAGCCCAATACACATATCGTAATGGGGCTGCGGATTGTAGCATTTAGGATCATGACAGGGAAGTATCGCGGACAAATGTCAACCTTAAATCGAACAAAAATTCTCCAATTTGAAGACTTACAAGTAAGGTTGAAGTATTGACAACAGGGTTCGTGCAAGGTTTGGTTCTACATATAGTCATTTTCTGTTCGATTTGATGACTTAATATGACTAGGTCGAGAGGAATCTGGGAGAGCTACGCTGAATTGACGGTCAGCGCAGGCGCACACATCACTGCGCACAAATTTCGTATCCATCGACTAGATATTAGATGTCTGTATGTGCATGCGCTGGCCGTCAATTCAGTGTAGCTCTCCCAGTTTCCTCTCGACCGAGTCACATTTAGTCATCAATTTGAACAGAAAGGAACTATTTGCAGAAGCAAACCTTGCACGAACTCTGTTATCAATACTTCAAATTTATTAATAAGTCTTCAAATTGAAGATTTTTTCCCGATTTTAAGTTGATATTTGTCCGCGATAAAATATCCGTCATGATCCTGTATGCTACAGTTCACAGCCCCATGACGCTATGCGTATGGGGCTGCTGGCCGCAGTTATGCGTATGGGGCTGCTAGCCACAGATATGCGTATGGGGCTGCTAGCCGCAGTATAGTTCCCATAGTGTTTCTAAGCTGAAATGCATATACACATTTGTAAAGCACTGCTTTTAGCCATATACCTAGAAAAAAAAAGTGAAGATTTGGTTTAATAGTTGCATTATATCTCATGTTTCAGCTTTTCCTGATGCTGGCTATGCAAAGGAGGACAAGAGCAAAGTGGTTCAAGACCATATGAGAGAGAGCACTGACTGACCGTCAGAGGTCAAGGCAAATGCCTTATATTCTGTTCAAAGACATGTTATTAATCAAATGACTAATCATTCAAGGCAAAAAAAAAAATCATTGTGTTTGTTTGTGTGTGTGTCCGCGTGCATGTGGGAGAATCTTATTGTACACACACACACACACACACACACCGTCACATGCACACACACATACGCACACACATAGTTATGAAGATTCAATATACCCAAGTGTATTAAAATATTATTCTTCATGCCTTGGCCATTTATCACATCAGCATCATAAAAAAGATTATCATAAACATGAACACACACAATGATATAATACATGTACTGATCAGTGCATTACACATACACAGGTGCATAAAAACGCTGACATATTGTATACACTCACACGCACACATACAAACTCATTGACACACATGAGACATTACTATTAAACAGATCATATTGTTTATCAGTAAACATGTTTTTCTTTTCTTCTTCTTCTTCTTAAGAAGCTTTAATATACTTAGATCACATAGCAATCACGTTGTTCATGAAATATTATACATTACTTTAGCACTAGAAAATTTAATCTTCATAAAATTTCCTGAAGTTTTCATTGCTATCATTAGGTTACAACATGGTGGGACACTACCTCCTTTCATGTAAGATAGCTCAAAATGATAATCATTAGTCAAATTTTCTAGTTTTAATAAATTTCCTGGAACATTCCATGGTCCAAATATCCTTGAAAGGGTGTAAAAGTTTTGAAAAATGCCAATATGTAAAATAAAGGCAAAATTATAGTTTACCCATTCATGAGTGAAAACTGTTGGATTCTGCATTGGAGGCAATGTGTACCTGAAAATCTTGGAGAGAATAAAACAGGTTTGGCATTACAAATTATGATAACATTGCAATTAACATCCAATATCAGAGGATCTGTGCAAACCTGACTCAACTTATGCACAATTTTCATTTGGCTGGTGTGTATTAGTTTTAGCAAACTGATTTTGTACTCACACCTACATTGTACTGACCTTTCTACATGAACATTCTGTTTCAGTATTAATAATAGTTACATATTTTTTTCCCCAGAGTGGGAGAAACAAATTTTAATCGCAGTCATTCAGTTTTATGAAAAAAAAAAACACACTTAGGAAAACATCTTTGTTCTTAGAATAATTCAACCCTAATCAAATCATAATAGTGGGCAGAAATGTTTGCTAAAGGGCGAACAATCACATACTGAGGCAAGGAGTCAAAACATGTTGCATAAACATTGGCATTCAAAATACAGGAAGCAATCTGTATTACAAAGATATTTTATCATGCACAACTTTGGTAAGATGTCAATTCTTGAATATCAATCACATTGACCAAAGCATTGGTGCATATACAGTACATTCTGTTGTTTCTGAACTTTGCACTGAAGTTCTTTGTGTATGTGTGTGAATGTTTCAGTGGTGTATAGGCCTATATATTGCTCCATTTTATCAAGGACAACTTATAGTAACATGACAATGTTTTCATGCTTCAATATCAATCATATTAACCTATTTCCCTTGGCAAGTAATGAGCAGGTTGACTCTGTTGCAAATGATGCATTTCACAGGCAACACAGCAGAAACTGAAGAGCTTCCAGAAGAAAATCTTGATCTTGATGTGAGCGTCTTAGGGGAGGAAACAGATGCTCCTGCTGACGGACCAGGCTCCTCCTTCAGCTTTCGTTTCCTAGCGAGATTCAGGCGTTTGCTATCTATAAACCTCTTGTAGCACGTTTCATGGAATCCTATTTAATACAATGGAGAAATGAACAGCAATGATTAGCCGTTGGATTTTGTTAGGGGGAAAAAGGCTAAATGCTAGAGGGAGGGGTTGAACATTACACTCAATATATCATTAAATGTATGGTAGACTATTGACTGCCAATATTTGAATCTTGTAATTACCAATACACAGGCCCTAGTACTATGCCAGGTAATCATGAACACCTCATGATCATTGTCATCATCAACTACTTCAACTTGTACTTGCAGTGCAATTACTGATTTTAAATTACATCTACAGCTTTCAGCACCTGATCACATGCAATATCAATTATCATAATTATGAATACAACTGCCTTATCACCATTAATACTAGTAATCCTTGGCCTTTCACTATCACCACCACCCACTGCTTTATAGTTTGGCACAACATAATGGTAATCATATGTTTTAGGGAGTTTAATTGTTGCAATTATGTTATTGTCATTGTTGGTCTTTTAGAGATCTATTTATATCAAATATTAATAAGTTAATTTAATAATAATAATAATAATAATAATAATAATAATAATAAGGTCTTATTTACCCAGGGTAGCCTCTTCAGTGTTGCCACTGCTCTACCAGAGGGCCCTGCTATTATTATTACCCTAGCGTTGCCAGGTACCCATTTTACACCTGGGTCGAGAGGGACATTGTGGGTAAAAACATCTTGTCCAAGGATGCAAGCACTGGGCGGGATTCGAACTCACGGTCCTCCGTTTGGGAGTTGGGAGTCTTATCCACTATGCCACAGCGCCCCCACACAGAGATGCTAAATGCGTGTTTTGAGGGAGGATTTGCCAATTTCGGGGCGAGAGAAACAGGATGGATTTTTAATATTAATACTCCATGGCCATGATTATGAAAATATAAATTTACATGCAGTTTAGACCTTTTTCAATCCAGTCCTGTGTGTCAAGACTTTTACAAAACAATATCACCGATCAGCTACATCAACCTAACCTGGGCTGTACATAGAACAACATGTAAAATTACATCTAGGCGACATTTTATAACGGCGCTATGCCATGCCAAGGTGAAATTCAAGATAATTTATCTAAGTAACAGACAGTACGCTAACGGCTAAGCTACTGCATTAGCGCCCATTATAACATACACAAGCAACGTTCATAACATAGCTATTAAACGTTGTACAATTGTACTTGTAGTCATCGTGGTCATTAACATTATGAGTGAGACTGCACTGCAGTGTCGACTGCTACGACTCGACTGTACGCACGTAAACTAACCTGTAAATTATCCTACTACCTGACTACGTAGGTTGCAGTCAGTCCCCCTGAGCAGCTGAATCACTTCGTTCTGGTCTGCGATTTCACGGTCTCCCCCACTCAATTTGATCCACTCTTTGGCACACAAAATAGGTTTCGTCTATCTTAGGTTTGTCATAGCCGTGAAATTTTCAAACTTTATCGATGTTACATGCATAATAACGCATAATAAGTTTCGGCTGAGCAGACGACGTAGACGCGTCGACAGGCTCACAGGGGGCGGCCATTTTGACTCGTAAACAATAATTCTCGATTCGGATTGGATAACATACATCACATGATCGTTCGCGAATGAATATCGTACACGGCAAAGTGTACATATTCAGCTCCTCAGTGACAAAAAAGTTCACTGTTTCCCCCTAAATTACCAAAATACTGCAGGAGGGTTTGTGTCGAACTTTTTCCTGTAGCCTTTTTGGTCATTTGTTTACACGTAGCTGTGGAGAAATTTTAGTGCCGCAGTTGTCGGAACGAAACAAGCGAAAAAACCAGCTCACCCCATGGCCTAAACGGTTCAAGGACCTGTGGGGAAAATGCATATTTATAAGCCACTTCAGTCGCGCAGTGCCAAGCGTAGGACTATCCCCCCCCCCCCCCCCATACACGTTTGTATCCACACGAGCTCTGCGCTCCGCCCCTTGCATTGTTTACTAATAATGTAGCATGCTGTGAGGCTCTTTGCAATAGGCACTAGTGCAAATTGAAGTAATGAACTTGTGATATTGAGCCTGGTGCAAACATTAGACTACGTGATGTGTAAAGTTTGAAACGTGGAGCTATGGTCGTTTGCCGACCCTAGTACACAGTACCAAAGGGAGAATAATGACTATTTCTTCAATGACACTAGTGTCGTTAACTACACTAACGTTAACGTTAACGATGGGGCAGCCAACAACTTTATTATGTCATCATCTCCTATAAATATAATTATGTACACAAAATGTTATAAAAACAATGAAAAACAATTTCTATCCATATCGCAGATTAGCGATTTCTATCGATAGCTTAACAACTGCATTCTTGCCTTGTATGAGGTTTCTATGATGACTAGATACAAAATAATGATAGTTTATACACTTCTATTTTTGTAATTTGTTATTATTATTGTGCTTCCTTTTTGGTATGGTTTACCTTTTTAACATACTGTCAACTTCACAACATTTTGCAAACCTGTATCTATCTGCATCTACGGTTTTACTGGTTTCGATTACTGATAGTCACTGTAAATTGATTCCTTTAATTTGATCTCAGTTTGGTTAACGGAAACGGAAATCTCTCGTCTGCGTACGGGGCTAAACGTTTTGCGCCCGATAATATAAACACACCTGTAGCGTTTAGAGAAACGTGTGAAATAATGTTGTGTGCGGTATTTTCTTTTCTTTCTTTCTTTTCACACGGCCAGTTCTTGGAAACAATGCATTTTGCAGACTGTGCGATCTTCGTCGATCTCTACGTGTGCACAGACTTGTCAGCTGTGTGTGGTGTGCCAACAACAACAACCCCCCTAAAAAAAAAAAAACCCAAGACACACACACATACACACACACACACACACACACACACACACACACACACACACAAACAAACACACACACTCACGCACACACACACACACACACAGACTCACACACACACACAATTCACGGGATACCAATATTTACTTTGCACTTGGTACAAAAGTCCATCTCCGATGTCGGTCACAGAGATTACAACAAAATAACATCACTCGACAGAATGGGGCATATGAAGTGCTGCATTAACGGGCGAGGGGTCAGACGTGTAGTTACAATGTATGTGTGGTGTGCCAAACATAAAATTTTAGCACGTGATGGTAAAGCATTAATCTCCGTTGTCAGTCACAAAGCACTGCGGACACAAAAAGCTGCCTTAAACTTGAGGGGAGGGGGTATTTCCTCTGAACGGTTCCACGACATTTGCTCCGACAATGGCTTCCATGAAATATCTGTACGCTAAGCCAAATGTTATTCTACCCACAAACACAACCTTCACCCTAATCCTAATCCTCACATCAAACTAAACCTAAAACCCTATCACAACCTTAACCCTGACCCAAGGTCCTCAGAGGAAATGAGACCGGTAGGAGCAAATGTCTTTTAACCGCTCTAGGCATCTCTGGGCCACTTGGAATATAGGAGTAGAAGAAGTTCATCTGATTTGTAAACCCGTATTAGAAGCGGAGTTCCTTTATAGTTCACAATGTGAGTTTGATTTTAATACGAGTATTCGCCTACTGAATGGTTTTTGCAACTGCAGCTGCGGGCCATGTCAGAGTGGCGTTGATTCGCCGTAGATGGCGCAATTGGCAGTCTTGAGATCCGAGAGGATAATGCTCTATTCTTCACACCACCCACTTCATTATGCGCTTGTTGTATACTGGAGGCTCGTGGAAAGGATCCATTCTCACTGACAGACTCAGAAGAGATTGAGACTGAGGAAGATGATTTCAAAAGTCCTCCTCAGTAAGACGTGGATACGCGTCTTTCGGACTGGTCTTTCGGACAAAATAAACTATAAATCAACAGTAATAAGCCAGTTCGTAAATGACCTTTCTATATTTTTAGTTGGCTATGCGCTTCTCTCATATTCAAAGCAACATAATGCGTACCGGTAAGTTTGCCTGGCGTAACAATTTATGGAATTCATGTCAAAAAAAAAAATGATCTCGCATAGCGACACCAGGTGACCAGTTTCGTCAAACAACCTTCAGGGGAAGCATCCATTTCTCTGTTTTGTATTGAATGCATTAAAACATGTTAATATTCGTATTGCCAAATACCAAGTTTGCAGTCAGGTGGATGTAATGGCAAGTATCATGTACAATGATTGCATAAATAATCATTATATGACAGATGCTTATCTCCGTGAATTTAAAAAACTCTCATGCGTTTTGGTACAAACGACCTTTTTCTGCTCATGCGCAATGTAGAACTACGAATTGGCTTATTGTATGAGAGTTCCAATATCAAACAGGACCTTTAAAAACAGAAACGGAAGAAAGCCATGATCACCATACTGTATGTCAATTACACATATGAAGCACTGCCAAATAATCTTCAAGAAAATGCCAATTCTATGACCGCCGCGCCGGGTCCGGCAAACCCTCGTCAGGAGAGTCAGGAGTCAGGTTATTCTTACCACTTATCCGTCTGCCATTACCCCATCTACGGCAAGTCAACGCCAGTCTGACGACGCTTACAGAAACCAGCTATTCATGTATTCTGGAATTTTGCTTAGCTATAATCTCTAAAACACGTCTGGAATGGAGACATTATTTCAAAGATGGCAAGCTGGGATCTAAAATATGCAGTTATGGGCTTCTGGAATCACCCCCACCCCCTACCAAAGCTGGTACACAAAGATTTTATTCAATATTTTGGCTTAGTGATAAAAGCATTTTAAAACTGCGAAAAGTGTGATGGGGTGTATTGAATTCAATAGTTTTTTTTTTTTCTTATTGTGATATAAACAAATCATGCCTCAAACAATGAAGCTACTGGCCTACTACATGCTCAAACTGTGGCTTATTGGTGACATGAAATCAAGGGCTTTGTGTGTGTGCGTGTGTGTGTGTTTGGTTCCTCACTGTGAGGAGTGAAAAGAGGCTGGTTATCTGTGTGAGCATGAAGCAGATCCCTTAAGCGTGAGTCTAACATCTTTAACGTGTGGAAGACTTCGTAAGTCTGGGAACACAGTATACAATGTATATATATATATATATTATTACATCTACACTATCATAACCATCATAGCAAGGCGAATGGAGATAATAGTCGCGCAGTAATTTCACAGTTTCACCTATTCAGTTTGTCTCAACACAGCTTTGCATTTACGAATGAGTCACCATCGGACAAAACATTGCCCTTTGAAGTGACCCGAAAACAACTTAAGAGATACACTCACGCAAAGTATAGGAGTAAGAGGAACAATCATTATTCAAAGCTATGCACCGTTATATCTTACCTTATATCTCATTATGTAGGCCTATATGTATCATATCATATATGTGTTTTATATATATATATATATATATATATATATATATATATATATATATAATATATGTATATATAATGTGAGAAATAATTCCCTGGGTCCCGAACGTAGTGGTGCCGCATTGTTGTATACATATACGCAATGCAAATAGACAAATAGACATATGAATATGATATATATGTATAATGATTCTGTTTGTGATCATCATGCTAAGAATTATAAGACAATATGATTATTATATGGCAGCATAATGATATGAGAATTTATTTATGTGTGCGTATGCGGATGTATACATATACGCAATGCAAATAGACATATGAATATGATATATAAGTATAATGATTCTGTTTGTGATCATCATGCTAAGGATTATAAGACAATATGATTATTATATGGCAGCATTATGATATAAGAATGTATTTATATATTTTTTGGACATATGGTGTTATTCTGATGATTATTTGAGGTTAGATTGGATATTTGTATTGAATTGAATGATTGATTTGTGTATATAAAGGAAATGATTTAGAAGATTGGTAATATGTGAAATTGCATTATATATTATATGACACATCAGGTTATTCATATAATAATCGTTCTGTTGGTAGGTCCTGACGAAGGCCCAATGACGGGCCGAAAGCTTGACAAATAAAAGGGAGACTAAGATCGAGAGCAACGTCCCGCCTCAGTCCAATTTCTTTCAACTGCATATGTATATATATATATATATATATATATATATATATATATATTTCACACATAAATAAAATCTTATAACAGCTTTTCAAGCCTGGGACCACGATGCATTTTGAAAGTAGCCAGGCTCGCATCTTTGTCTATGTTGCTTCTATCCTGGAGCGTCCGCATATCTGCCGATTATACACTAATACTCTGCGCCTACTTCAGCACGCACGCACAAACACACACACACACACACACACACACACAGATATAAATATATATGCATACATATAATACATATATATATACTAGGTGTTTCAAAAAACATTTCCCACTTTTGATCATTGATAGCTCAAAAACTATTCATTCGATAAAACTGTCATTGATATAAATAATAGCTGAATAGTGTACAATTTGGTTGAAGGTAATTTAAATGTGAAAGCATAAATAAGTTTCATTAAATCTAAGATTGATTTTGAAGTAAGGTTTCAGATTTTGATCAAATTTTAACCCTCTGTACAAAAATGAACTTTGCACAGGAACCAATGATGTGTATGTGAGTGTGTGCCGACAATGGCCCTGAACAATAGACATGCCTGAACCACCTGTTGACTAGGCGTCAGTCTCGTGCTCCCTGGCACATGAATGCTTAATCAATAATTCATGTGGATTGCCCAGGGCACTGCTAGTCTGGATTCATGCACGGTAAAGGGTAAACTGCATGCACATGGAAAAAGTAAGCACATGTTTCCATGTGCTTCCAAACACCACATTCCGTTCCAGCTGGCAATCATTTTCAATTTTTGCTTCACATATCACTAAATTTGGGATATAAATAAGCATGAATGATCTAAAGTTCCTCATTTTAATACAACTGTCTACTAATTAAATAGTCAGACAAATTTTTCGCTTTTTGATAAAAAGAAATCATTTTTGATAAAGAGTTCAGCAGCATTTATCATTGGGGCGATATGTTTCACAGTAGATTTATTTAAGGCTCCATTTACACAAGTGTATACTCTAATTGATTTTCTTTGCTTCCTGTCACCATGTTTACGATAGAACAGAAGGTATTCATTGTAATTTCGTTTTTCAGAAGTAGGGAGAGCACCTATCGAGACCCAACGACAGTATCTGCAGGCGTTTGACTTTACACAGATACTGCCAGAGGCTGAATAAAGACTAGTTGTGATAGTGGAATTTCTCATGAATAAATAATGAAGCATTCAAACCCTAACCATTGTTTAGGACCATTGTCAGGGTGTTAACCACACACTCCCATACACACCCATTGACCCCTGTGCAAAGTGAAATTTTGTACAGAGGGTTGAAAATAGAGCAAAATCTGGAACCTAACTGTGAAATTAATCATGGATTTCATGAAACTGATTTATGTTTTCATATTCAAACCACCTTCAACCAAATTGTACACTATTCAGCTATTACTCATATCAATGACAGTGTTATCTGATATATAGTTTATGAATTATTAAGAATCAAAAGTGGGAAATGTTTTTTGAAACACCTAGTACATGTACACAAATATATATGTATACATCTAATACATATACATTGAAACCCGTGCTGTACTACTCTTTCATTGCAGCTATCATACCAAGTAAATCCTTAAAATACACACATTAGAAAATACTATTCAGACCAATATCTGCATTGTTTTTTGTTTGGGTTGTTTTATTTCTTTACATATTCACAAGTGTGTTCACAAGAGTGAATTATCAGAAACAAAGTGTCTTGTAACCTTATAATGGCCCCATTAGAATTCAAATAGAAGTGCGGTTCATCGCAACTTGTTCAAATGACTTTTTTTTATATAACAAAAGTAGAGGTTGCACAGTTTATTTTCTCGAAAGCTCCGAATTTCCAATCCTTGAGCGTATTCTCTCCAAACCACATTTTTTTGTTGTTTTTAGTTAAGATATGAATAAAAAATAGTTTACCGTTCATACATTTCATACAAAATATTTTATACATTATTCACATGACTATCATACAACAAATTTTTTACACGATAACTGGCGGTCAGGTTATTTCAAAGCTGGCTGCCATTTTCATTGAAGATGAACTTGACCAGACTGCTCAGGAGGTCCGTTGATGGATATCTGCACATAATAAAGAAAAGGAAGAAGACATAAGTACACGTGTATATCTTTGTCAAAAATGCATAAAGTAATGGACTATTTAACAGCATTACAGTTCATACTTTAAAAAAAGTAATATAACTTTAAAGGGTTACTATTTCATAACTGTTAGCTAGTCAGAGTAAACAGTGTTTGTTGCGAGGGAAAAAAAAAACTCTTCCTCTTTCCACTGGTACTCGGTACATGAACTTTTAAGACCACAATGACAAATTGCACCTTTTTTTCCAATTTTGAGTGTCACATGAAGGGACAATGAATGTCTCTCACTGAATGAAGAATATCTGTCAATGAAAGTTGTCAAATAAATAGGCCAGGCCTGTACAGATGCATGTCTAAAAAATGTGGGTCTCACCTTAAAAGGACCTCTCAAGTTGAATATTTCAGTAAAACCAAGTTTCATAAAACAAACTATGAATTCCTCTTATTTCCATCTCCCCAATCAATTAAGACTATACATCCCTTTAATATGTGTTTGATACTAGAGTGTAAGCTCTATTTTTCTAATTAGTGTATATTGATTCTCCAAACAGAAGTCAAAAAGACCAAAAAAAAAAAATCCCAAGTGTTTTTCAATCCTTTAACCTCTGCAAATCACAGTCATGTTACATGCTCATAACCATGTTGATAATTTCAGCACTTGATCTTCATTGCTCGTTTACACTGTTGAAATCTGGCCTGTCTACGCCCTTGAGAATCTGAATTTGCATGTAAAATGTAATTACGTCTCTTGGGGCCAGTCTCTCTCTCTCCCCCCCCCCCCCATTCCCAACTAAAGTTAACCTTACAAGGTCCTAAAATCACAGAGCTCACTGTAAGATTATTCGTGGGTTTTGCTTCCACAGCAAGTCAGGTACAATACGAATATCTTCATTCACAAAAAAGGGGGTGACTTTTCTAAAGTATTCCTAATGAGCATCAATAATACTCAAATAATGTTAGAGACAGCGAGTACAAAATAAAAAGAAAGATGTTTTTATCTGTGACCGAATGCTTCAGTCCCATACCTGGCTCACAATCCTCCTCTGGCCGCCATGTTACCGTGGACAGGATCTAACAGTTACAGCTTCCAGCAGGACATTTGCAGTTTGGGCCACAGTCACAGCAGGTGCATGCAGAGTCTGGAGGGGGAAGGGGAGTGGCGGTATTAGTAAGATTGCTTGTGACAACTCATATCATTGTGTACAGCAGCAAAAGGGTATTCAGTCTTCATACACAATATCATTTCTCAACTTTTCCCTTAACTCCACGTCAGATAAGACATAAAGATTTCTTCCAAGCTGCCTTACACTGATGCGTTGAACGATTTCTTCTCCAACTCCATGAAAACATCTGGTGATGAGTTATATAAGCTCGACTTATGGCAGTTCAGATTTGTTATAAAGCATTGCCACGAATTTACACAAGAATATGAGCACAAAACAAATTAAAAGTATAACCATTTCATTTGTCTATCATTCTCAAATGCACGTCTAGGAAGTGTGTCAACAAATAGACATAAATGGCGTTTACAACAGTGCTCAATTGCGACATGACGCACACAATGATAACATATGAACAACAACAACAAAACACCGAACATTTCAAAATACCTCGTGTCTTTTTAAATTGATTTATATGAATCAAAGCACACAATGATAACATTGATTATGAACAACAACAAAAAAAAAACCCCGAACATTTCATAATACCTCATGTCCTTTTAAAGCAATTTATGTGAATAAAAAAGAAAAGAATAGCAGCTCTATCATAAATGACGAACGTCCTTTATGGATGTGAGGGCCAATTATACATATCAATCGCCACAGATCAGCGTAGTAAATTCATTGTAATGTAAGTTCTAAGGTGGTAGAAAAGCTTGATGCCAACTTACTTGTGCACGTTCCACACGCACATTGTCCACTAGTACAGCAACTGCCAGTCTCACAACAAGATTTTCCTTGGCAACCAGCACAGTTCTTGCTTCCCTCTGCAAATAAATAGATGGAATAAAGAAAGATCAAAATAATGCGTCAGGGTAAACGCGCCAGCAATATACTACAGAAGGTCTACCTAGCTTTTCAATACGCTCGGGCCATGTACCGGTAAGTGATCGATGTTATTGTCCTGTGATTTTCTTCCCACGCTCAAACTCCTCCCCTCATTAATAAACATAACCATGAGCGTTTACACATCCCGGAATTCGCGGCGTCATTCACTTGTAATTACCTACTGTACCTTGTACCAAGACGCTATTCTGAAAAAAATAGCTGGGTCCTCATTTATCTTTAAGGTTACAACCTAGTACTAAAATACAAAGGACATTACACTTCTAAATGCGTAAGTGATATGAATGCGTCGCTCTTGTAACATACATTGTAGCCCTCGAGCGACAACAAAATGAAAAAAAAACCAATAAGTGTAGAGTCATGTAGTTTAACTTTCTAGCGCATAGGCTGATGGTATAAGTTTACTTTTATTTACATTCCTACAATTTTCAAGCGTCCTGTACGCTAAAGCAAGAGCAATTAAATATGAAAATTATTTAACGAATTATTTAATGAATTTCGGAGTGGTTATATGCAAAGAAAGAAAACTTACCCTTGCAGCTGCAGCACGTACATGTTGAGTTAGGCATGGTGAAGAATTTTGAGGTCGACTTCAGAGGTCTGTAGGTTTGCTTCTTGGGAGCTTTTTCCTTCAGGTGATATCGTCGCCTTCGAAGATTTGTCGTGGTGGTAGAAGTATGGCTGCGGCTTGCCTGACTCGGAGTACTACCTCTCGATGAATAGTGAACATGGTTGTTATGTGGTGCTTTTATAGGGTTTTTCGCTGAGAATTGCACTCGGTACATACATCACCTGTAAAGCCGTCACAAAGGCACTTGAATTTGGCTCGTGTGCAAACCAGATGATTCTAGAAATACTCGACGGCACGACTCTCAACTCGCACGGCACGGTACATGTCAATGTGTGTACCGTGTGAGCGACGCAGCCGGTAGTTGAGCGTGCCGTGTGCAAAATTTGCTTCTGCGCATGATCAAATCCGAGAAACGCTCCGTCCTGGAGAAAACGAAAACGGTACTCGGCCAAAATAGCGCTCGGTCCCCATGCTGGGTTGACTTGAGCCATTCAGCCATTCAGCCAATCAGCGATCCTATTGCAACGTCTTCGTCCACACAGGAAAGCGAAACTGGCTTAGATATGGGGACCGGACGGGAGACCGAGTGCAGGGACTGTCACAGATGATTGCTTCCGCATACTCGCTGTCTTCCCGTCGTGTGACGAAAGCTCCAATAGTCTATGAACTAGACAGTGATGTACCGCTCTTATTAATTGATACTAGGACCTACACCCAGACTGTTTAACACGTGAGTGTTATTCCATTGACAACGACAGACTTGTCTCTCTTATGATAGTTATATACTCTCTTGCCCACTTGCCCACTTTGTAACTTTTGACTGTCATACCAACTAATATAGGCATACTTGTAAAAACATGCTAATGATTAAAAAAGAACAAGAAAAGCGTTTTGGAATGTGATTTTAAGCGACAGTATTATATGGATCGTTTTGTAGCTACCATTGTCTCCCAGCGACTATATCCAACTGAGTTGCAAACTTCCTCCAGAACATGTATCTATTGTTCTAATGTGAGGGAAAAAACTACATTCTTCTCATCATCGAAAGCATAATGATGTAATACATCATCTCCTCATAAAACCCAGCAGAATATAAGCTGGACCATTATTTTTTTTCCTATTAGAGTTTTGTATAGAGATTGTGTTTTAGAAGAATTTCGGTTAAAATCATCCCCAAAGCACGAAACAAAAACAGGAGTATGATATTATATTTTCCACTGAAAAAGATTATAATTTTTTATAATGTAATGTCTCAGCATCAAGTAATTGAGGGTGTGACAACCCCCTCCCCCCAGCTTGTATAGCAGAGTGCTTCAAGAGATCGGTGGAGGGAGGGAGGGGTAGGATGGGCAGAGGTTTTTCACCTATTCACAGGTGAGTGGTACTTTTATTATGGTATTACCACACCTGTATACAGTGTCTCTACTCGAATTGCTCGTGCTATCATAGGTGATCTGGAAAAATGATGTCTGGCGGTCAACTCAGTTCACCTCCCTGGTCAATTTAACAAAGCAGAGAAGGAAAGGCTCGTTTGTGTAGTTGTCAAAGTCACAGGAAGACGCTTTGGCAAAGAAGAACGGAATTAATGGAGACTGAGAACAGGGTGTTTTTGCCATATTGGCTTTTTATCTAACTAAACCATCTGTTTAAACAGACATAACATTCTCAACCAAGGATCGCCATGTGGTAAAAATAATTGGTACTAGTGCTACCTATATATAGGTGTTACAAAAAACACATTTCCCACTTTTGATGCTTAATAGATGTAGTTCGAAAACTATAAATATCAGAGAAAACTGTCATTGATATGAGAAATAGCTGAATAGTGTACAATTTAGTTGGAGGTGATTTGAATATGAAAACCTATATTAGTTTCATGAAATCTACGATTAATTTCAAAGTTAAGTTCCAGATTTTGGTCAAATTTCAACCCTCTGTACAAAACTTGAACTTTACACAAGGACTGATGATGTGTATTCGAGTGTGTACTTATAATGACCCCGAACAATGGACATACCACCTGTTCAGAGCTCTGCTTCAAGGCACATGAATGCTTTACGTATCAGTCATGATGGATTGCCCTGGGCACTGCTAGTCTAAATTCATGGCAAAAAGTGAAATGCATGCACTTGAAAAAAAAAAGTAAGCACGTGTTTCCATGTGTTTTACATATAGACCACATTTCAGAATGAATCAAAACTAGCTGTAAAAATGGAATTCCTCATGAATAATGGAGGATTCAAATCCTGGTCATTGTCCAGGATCATTGTCTAGGTGTCAACGACACACTCCCATACACACCAATGGACTTCTGTGCAAAGTTAAAGTTTTGTACAGAGGGTTGAAAATAGAGTAAAAATTTGAAAACTAACTAAAAAAAATCAAGGTTTGATTAAACGAAACTGAATCATGCTTTCATTTTAAAATTGCCTCCAACAAAATTGTACATTATTCAGCTATTGCCCATATCAATGTCAGCGTTTACTGATGTATAGTTTTTGAACTATTCAGGATTAAAAGTGGGAAATGTTTTTGTAACACCGTATACTATAATCATTAATGCACTAGGAGAACCATACAGAAACATGGGTTCTAGCCAGGACATTATATGAATAATAATTATATATATTATACATGACAGTGTGCGTGTAAGAGAAAGAGAAATTAATTCCATAAGAGGAAAATTCGTGTCATGTAAATAATCAACTTTATTACATTAGAGTTGTCTTGGGTTCATCTCGAATAACCCACTATGATGAGCTTTATCTGTTTTTTTGTTTAGATTTACAAATTTCCCCTGATTTTTACAATAAACTATATAGAGAAATACACTCGCTCTCAGGTGTCGAGTACCTTGGTCAAATCATAAAATTCAAAACAACCAGTGTTCAAACACCAACTTCAGTGTGCTTCTAGTTTCCTCTCTGAAAGTCAAATAGTTGGTCACTGCCTGTACACATCATTGCTATTTTCCGACTTGCATCTTGTTGGGATAATCTCTTACAAGAGATACTGGTCTTTTCACTCTTTGAACACTTTGCGGTCTGAGTAGTAGACTAGTCAGATCTCTCCGCCCACGATGAGAAGCGCACGGTTCGTCAAGGTGGAGAAAAATGCATATTCATAAGCCACCCAGTGGACGTGCCAGGCGCAAGATTGTTTTGTTTGGTTTTGTTTTTTCTCCCACGTACGTGTAGTGTTTCCACGTGGACTGTGCGCTCCGCCCCTTGCAGTGTTTACTAGTACAAAGTGCATGGAGCGTGCTGTGCGGTGTTCTTTGCAATTGGCACTGTAGTAAACTGAAGTAACTGAACGCATGTTGGATCTGGTGCAAACATTAGATCACGAATGTCTAAAGTTTGAAACGTGGTGCTTTGGTTGTTTGCCTAACCTAGTAAGGTATGTTATACAGCACTAAAGAGAGGATAATAATCATTTCCTCAAACGACATCAGCTATCCAGCTGTTCAGCTGTCGTGAACTTAAAATTGTCACAAATGTACACACTAGTAGTTATGTACATATGTATGATGTACTGTATGCATGGCTGTTTTAATGTGTATGTACACAGGTTGACCAGATTAATGGAGAACATTCTATGTGGTATAGATATAGTACATACAGGCTGACCAGATCAGTGGAGAATTTTCTAGGTGGTATACAATGTAGATATACAGTACATGCATGTAACAGGAAATACATTATAGCTCACTCAATCCAGAATGATTTCACCCATTCCAGAATGTTCTGGGAAGTGCTTACATGTTTGGCTGAGTGAGGCACTGTCCCTGTAGCCCAATGTGATTGGTAGTTAATTTTGGCAATGATGTTTTGTACATAGTTAGGCAGTGAGTCATCCAGGTTTCCTGGAACTTGGACTGGCTAGTAGGTTGGAGAGAGTTATAGAATGTGCTAGAAGGGGGTGAATGGATAGTATATAGGCCAGAGGAATTCTGCAGTAGGCAGAGTACCCAACACCTCTGCTCTGAGAGTTACGTCACTTCTGGCTCTGAAGTGACTTGTTATAGTCAGTCCTGTGTTACCTGCTGACCTGTTATGTTTGTGGAGATACTTGGCCTGGGAGACATTTTGCCTGCAGAGAATTAATGTGCCTTCATTGGACTCCATATTTTAATGTCAACGGACATAGCTACGGCAAAGCTGTGACGGGCTGGATTCCTAGCTGGACAATATAAAGTGAATCATCATTCAACGCATCGACTGGACGTGGTCGTTGGATTCTGCACATTTTGCTGGGAACATTATACTGTGGATCTACTGTGGACATCTATGTACCCTGGAATTATAACGCGGACTATTGTAACCTGTGCCTCTGGATTTACGTCGCAGGAATCATTCATCGGTGCATCGCGGATCATTCATTTGTGCATCGAACATCGTATCTGGACACTAGCAGGGAATTGTAGCGACTTTGTGATAGTTTGGATGCATGTAAGTGATTCCATTACCGATTTGTAATTGTTTCTATTGATCATTGTTGTACTGATATGACGCCGATTACCCGTCTGTACCCTCAATATCACTGTTAATAAACCGCCTGAACATCAGTTGATTGTTTCTTTTGTGCGATCATTCTCAGAGTGATTTTGGTCGTAACAAAATTGGGGGCTTGTGTCCGAGAAGTGAATTTAAGCCAAAACTTAGAATTTGGAACGTTCCGGAAGCCAGAATATTGGTACAGACAAAATATCAGTTGAGTTGATTGTTCAATTGTATATTGTGTGTAACACATTGTCACAATGTCAATCAGTACAATGGATGTTCAGGCATTTGTTCAGAGGACAGATTTGTCCCTCAAAGATTTGCAAAGGTTACGCAAATGTGATTTGACTGCTATTGCACAGCATTTGAATGTTGATGTTCCACAAGGTGCAAGAAAGGCAGAGATTCTTGACTTAGTAGCTGGTCACATGGAGCTCAAAGAAGAAATTGACACTCCAGATCGAGCTCAAATTTCAGATCAAACACGGCTTGAGCTTGCGAAATTAGAACTGGAGAAAGAGAAGATGAGATTAGAAATAGAAAGAGAACAAAGAGAAATGGAAATGAAGAAATTCGAAATGGAGCAGCAAATGAAATTGCGTGAGATGGAATTGACTCATGCACAGACTGTTGGAAATTGTGAAAGGGCTCCCTCTGAATTTGATTTGGCCAAGAACATTCGATTGGTGCCAAAATTTGAAGAAAACAGAGTTGATGCATATTTTGTGTCATTTGAGAAGGTGGCTAACAGTTTGAACTGGCCACAGGAATTTTGGCCCTTGCTCCTTCAAAGTGTGTTTGTCGGCAAAGCAGCCGATGTGTACTCATCTCTCTCTGAAGAGCAATCACGTGACT
This sequence comes from Diadema antillarum, assembly GCF_040938485.1. NCBI lineage: Eukaryota > Metazoa > Echinodermata > Echinoidea > Diadematoida > Diadematidae > Diadema > Diadema antillarum. Next base: position 393,298 of record NW_027270889.1, on the reverse strand, counting down.
ATGCTACAGTCAAGAAAGCAGTGTTGAATGCTTATGAGTTGGTGCCAGAGGCGTACAGACACAAGTTCAGAAATTCGTACCGCAAACCAGGCCAGACACATGTTGAGTTTGCTCGTGAAAAAGAAATGACGTTTGATAGGTGGTACAGATCCCTGAAAGTGGATCAGGATTTTGAAAACCTACGTGAGGTTGTTCTCTTGGAAGAATTCAAAAAGAGTGTTGCTTTCAGTGTGAGGTTGCATCTGGAAGATCACAAAATGACAAGTTTGCATAAAGCAGCCTTTATGGCTGATGAGTATGAGCTCATCCATAGAAATGAGAACAGACCACCTTTCAGGAATTTCTCTGGAAATAAGAGAGACAAAAATCAGTCGAGCAATCCAAAGAATGCTGGTTCTGAAAAAGGCACGAGTTCTGAAACTTCATCGGCACCAAAGCCTCAATCTGACAAAGGGTCCAGTACAAGTGCAAATGTCATCAAATGTTTTCACTGTAACAAGACAGGGCATGTAAAGTCACAGTGTTGGAAGTTGCAAAACAAAACAAAGAAGGACTTGGGATTTGTTATGTCAAAAAGTGTCCTACCCGAAAACAGTGTCCCGTTCAGTGAAACACAGGCCATTGAAAGTCAATCTCCCAAATTCAAAGATAGGATGAAGCAGGTGGATGAGAGCTATCGTAGCTTTTTGTTTGATGGTGAGGTGACCCCATGTACTTCTGGTGAGGCAGGTAAGCCAGTGGTCATCCTGCGGGATACGGGGGCCTCTCAGTCATTGATGGTGGATGGTGGTATGACTTTTCCACCAGATAGTGCAGTGAATGCAAAAGTCTTGATTCAGACTGTTGATGGCAGTTATATGTCAGTACCACTGTATAGAGTGGATTTGAAGTGTGACCTAGTTTCTGGTCCTGTTACTGTTGGAGTTGTTCCTGAGTTGCCCATGGCAGGCATTGACTTCCTGTTGGGGAATGACTTGGCTGGGGACAAGGTGGTTGCGTCTCCAGTTGTTTCGGATAAACCAGTGGTGGTTGCTGAAACTGAGCAGTTGCAGGAGGAGTTTCCTGGGATTTTCCCAGATTGTGTTGTGACTAGGTCTCAGGCTCGTAGAGCTGTTCAAGATGATGCGGATTCTGTTGATGTGGAGGAGAATTCCGGTGTTTGGTTGGCAGAAACCTTTTTCAAGGATTTGAATGATGGGGTTGCTGTATTAGGCTCCGAGGCTAACAGCGATGGGCTGTTTAGCAAGTCTTCCTTGGTTGAAGCACAGCAGGCAGACTCTGAGTTGAAAGGCTTGTCTCAGACGGCGTGTTCTGAGGCTGAGGCTGAAAAGGTCCCTGAGTGCTATTATGTCAAAGATGGCATTTTGATGAGGAAGTGGAGACCTCCCCATAGGCCAGCTGATGAGGATTGGACGGTGGTCCGTCAAGTTGTTGTCCCTCCTAGTTACCGCGGTGAGATCTTGAGGATTGCTCACGAGTTACCTGTTGGCGGCCATTTAGGCATCAGAAAGACAAAGGATCGGATCATGAGGCATTTCTATTGGCCAGGGTTGAATGTGGATGTGGCTGAGTTTTGCAAGACTTGTCACACATGTCAGGTGGCTGGTAAACCACAGCATTCAGTGAAGCCGGCGCCATTGATTCCGATACCTACGTTTGAAGAACCATTCAGTCGGGTTCTAGTTGACTGTGTTGGACCTTTGCCTAGGACTAGGTCAGGTCACAAGTACCTCTTGACAATCATGGATGTGTCTACACGGTTTCCAGAGGCTATCCCATTGCGAAATATCACTGCTAAGACTGTGGTAGATGCTCTAGTGCAGTTTTTCACTAGGTATGGGTTGCCCAAGGAAGTGCAGTCTGACCAAGGGTCAAATTTCATGTCAGGCATATTTCAAGAGGTGATGTATCGTTTGGGTGTGAAGCAGCTGAAGTCGTCAGCTTATCATCCCCAATCCCAAGGTGCGTTGGAGCGCTACCACCAGACCCTAAAGACAATGATTAGGGCATTTTGTGAGGAGTATCCCGAGGATTGGGATAAGGGCATCCCTTTCCTGCTGTTTGCAACGAGGGACTCCCCAAACGAGTCGACGGGTTTCAGCCCATTTGAGTTGGTGTACGGTCATGAAGTCAGGGGCCCACTGAAGCTCATCAAAGAGAAATTCATGACGGAGGATGATGAGGTCCACCTACTTGACTACGTGTCAAAGTTTCGTGAAAGGCTTTCAAAGGCTTGTGAGGTAGCTAGGGAACACTTGAAAGTGTCACAAGACTCTATGAAGAGAAAGGCAGACAAAAATGCCAAAGCCCGAATTTTCGAACCAGGTGACAAAGTTCTTGTACTGCTGCCCATACAAGGTGAACCACTGAAAGCCAAGTTCAGTGGTCCATACTGTGTCAAAAAGAAACTCAATGATGTGAACTATGTGATCAGTACGCCAGACAGACGAAAAGATCAGAGGGTGTGTCACATAAACATGCTGAAAGAGTACTATGAGAGAAAGGCTAGTCAGCCGGTAGGCGTAGCTCAGGTGGTAGAAGAGGAAGTAGAGGAAGAGGGGGAAGCTCAAGATGAGCATGGAAGTGAGCCCTCTAGTGCCAGGCTGTCTAACTCAGAGATGTTAGGGAAAGTAGATGAGGCACTGAACTACCTACCTGAAAATCAGAGGAAAGATGTGACTAGTCTGTTACATGAGTACAAAGAACTGTGTAAAGACAAACCAGGTTGCACCCCTCTGGCTGTACATGATGTTGATGTAGGAGATGCTGATCCTATCAAGCAAAACCCTTACAGACTAAACCCAAACAAACTGCAAAAAGTAAGGGAAGAGGTTCAATACATGCTAGACAATGACATAATAGAACCGAGTAAAAGCAGTTGGAGCTCCCCAATCGTCATGGTGCCCAAACCGGATGGGTCTCAAAGATTCTGTATAGATTACAGAAAGGTGAATGCCGTGACGAAAACAGACTCTTTCCCCATTCCCAGACTAGAAGACTGCATTGACAGGGTCGGAAATTCTGCATATGTCAGTAAAATAGACCTTCTAAAGGGATACTGGCAAGTGCCCTTGACCGACAAAGCCAGAGAGATTTCTGCCTTTGCTACACCAGATGGCTTGTTCCAATGCAAAGTAATGCCATTCGGCATGAAAAATGCTCCAGCCACCTTCCAACGGCTGACAAACCAAATCATTGCCGGACTTGACAACTGTGTAGTATACATTGATGACATCCTAGTGTACAGTGACACGTGGGAGGAGCACATTACACACTTGCGGCAACTTTTTGATCGACTCAAGGAGGCCGGATTGGTGATTAATCTGGCAAAGAGTGAATTTGCGAAGGCCAAAGTGGTGTATCTCGGGCATGTAGTCGGTCAGGGACAAGTATTGCCAAGAGAAGCCAAGGTAGAGGCTATACTAGGCTTTCCCATCCCCCAATCCAAGAAGGAGTTGCTCAGATTTCTGGGCATGGCTGGTTTCTACAGGAAATTTGTACCGAATTTCAGCACTGTAGTCACCCCCCTAACAAACCTGCTGAAGGGCAAGGCAAAGTACACCTGGACTGATGAGTGTCAAAGAGCCTTCGAGAAACTAAAGGCAGTCCTTGCTAATGAGCCTGTTTTGGCAGCTCCTGACTTCGCAAAGCCATTCAAGGTGGCAATAGATGCTAGCGATGTAGGAGTGGGAGCGGTTTTGCTCCAAGAAGATGAAGAAGGCACTGAACGACCAGTTAGCTACTTCTCCAAAAAATTGAACGCATACCAGAAGAAGTACTCCACAATTGAGAAGGAGGCTCTGAGTCTCATCCTTGCCCTCCAGCAATACGAAGTGTACTTGACAAATAGCAAAGGGGAGATCACGGTCTATACTGACCACAACCCCTTGCTCTTTTTAGACCGGTTCAAAATGAAGAACAACAGGTTGTTCAGATGGAGCATGATGACGCAGCCATATGCACTCAAAATCAAACATGTGGCAGGCAAAAACAATGTAATTGCAGACGCTCTGTCAAGAGTGTAACATGAAGAGAGTATCAAAGGTGAAAAGTTTTCACCGCATATCATTTCCAGTGTATGTGTTTAGCATATTCATTAATGTGTGCAAAACAGTTTGATATGATTGTATAAGCTCTGAGAATCCAAGCAATATCATTGTAAATGGTATCCATGAAAAGAGAACATGGAATTAATACAGCTATCCAAAAGGCATGTGATAGTATGTGATTATTGTTGCTTGACTTGGATTTTACCTCACATTCATTGTAAATAATAATGAGAAATTGTGAAGGTAAAAGAAACCCTTGCTACGGCAAGGCTTTCTTTTTCCCATGGGGGATGGTGTCACAAATGTACACACTAGTAGTTATGTACATATGTATGATGTACTGTATGCATGGCTGTTTTAATGTGTATGTACACAGGTTGACCAGATTAATGGAGAACATTCTATGTGGTATAGATATAGTACATACAGGCTGACCAGATCAGTGGAGAATTTTCTAGGTGGTATACAATGTAGATATACAGTACATGCATGTAACAGGAAATACATTATAGCTCACTCAATCCAGAATGATTTCACCCATTCCAGAATGTTCTGGGAAGTGCTTACATGTTTGGCTGAGTGAGGCACTGTCCCTGTAGCCCAATGTGATTGGTAGTTAATTTTGGCAATGATGTTTTGTACATAGTTAGGCAGTGAGTCATCCAGGTTTCCTGGAACTTGGACTGGCTAGTAGGTTGGAGAGAGTTATAGAATGTGCTAGAAGGGGGTGAATGGATAGTATATAGGCCAGAGGAATTCTGCAGTAGGCAGAGTACCCAACACCTCTGCTCTGAGAGTTACGTCACTTCTGGCTCTGAAGTGACTTGTTATAGTCAGTCCTGTGTTACCTGCTGACCTGTTATGTTTGTGGAGATACTTGGCCTGGGAGACATTTTGCCTGCAGAGAATTAATGTGCCTTCATTGGACTCCATATTTTAATGTCAACGGACATAGCTACGGCAAAGCTGTGACGGGCTGGATTCCTAGCTGGACAATATAAAGTGAATCATCATTCAACGCATCGACTGGACGTGGTCGTTGGATTCTGCACATTTTGCTGGGAACATTATACTGTGGATCTACTGTGGACATCTATGTACCCTGGAATTATAACGCGGACTATTGTAACCTGTGCCTCTGGATTTACGTCGCAGGAATCATTCATCGGTGCATCGCGGATCATTCATTTGTGCATCGAACATCGTATCTGGACACTAGCAGGGAATTGTAGCGACTTTGTGATAGTTTGGATGCATGTAAGTGATTCCATTACCGATTTGTAATTGTTTCTATTGATCATTGTTGTACTGATATGACGCCGATTACCCGTCTGTACCCTCAATATCACTGTTAATAAACCGCCTGAACATCAGTTGATTGTTTCTTTTGTGCGATCATTCTCAGAGTGATTTTGGTCGTAACAAAATGAACTGTGATGATTGTACTTTGTGCAAACAGCTAATTGGTCTAACATGAATGTGTAATGTTTGAAACGTGGCGCTATAATCTTTCGAGCATCATTCAGTAGATTAAGAGAATGATGTTTTCATGGAGGGAATCTTATTCTTTTTCACCAGAAATTAGAGGGTAGAAAGGCTGCTATACTTAAGATTAAATCGCAACTCCTTTTCACGTTTCACTGATAACAATGTGATTCAACACGGCAAAAAGTTAACTATTGAAGAGTTTGTTCGCAAAAACCGATAAGTCCATTTCTGAAGATTTTGAAGTACGGTCTTGGTCATAAAGTACAAAATAATACCTTTTAAATGAGATATTGGTCTCTACATATAAAGGTACATTTTTAAAGTTATGGTCAAAAGAAGCAAATATTTTCTTATTTTCTCTTTATTTTTCTTGTCTTTTAATCGCAAATATCTCCATTTGGCAAATGTGGACTTATCGGTTTTTGCCAACAAACTCTTCTATTGTAAGTTTGATCATGGAATTGGAGACGTTAAGTGTATAATCATTGGCATCGATATCACCCACTGTATAAAATGTTTTCATGAAACAGTGGTGTTAGTGTCAACGATGTAGGACAGTCAACAAGTGCAGTATCTCATAATCTTCTAGGAATTTTTTACATAAAACATTATAAAATTACGATTTCAGTCAGTGATCTAGCATCTATACACTCCTATCCTTTTTAACGATCATGATTATTTGATTACATTACAATTACTCGATAAAAAAAAGTTTACATCTACTTTTCTAGAGTGCTTTTTGGTTGTTGCTTGTTTGTATGATTTCATCCTTTTGACGGTTCTCAACTTCAAAATATTTTGCAAATCTTTATCTTTCTGCAAATAAGAAAAATGAGAATTTCTAGACTTGTGGTGGTTTCGATTTCCGTAGTCACTAGATATTGACTCTCAAACACTGTAAAATTCTCCTTTATGTTTCTGAAAACGGCGTACCAGCACAGTAATAACCGCTTTGAGTCCGTAAAGCGTGTTCAAGGGATGATATAGTTTTGGTTGAGGAGAGCTATTAACGTTTTGCAAGATACTTAGAAACCCCTTTCTGTAATGTTAAAAAGTATACAATAATTATGAGAGGAATTCAAAATTTATTACGGATGAAAATTGTTTTTAAAATAGAAGAGATATCCAAAAACAAAGGAAAACAGCAATGGAATAAAAATAATAATATAAGGTTATATTATTATGTCCCTTTGTTATGATCGCTTTGTTTTTTCATATCTCAGCCATTTCAAACCAACTTTTCATCAAATAAACTTTGAACTCATCTTAGAATTGCTCTTTCAAAGTTCAAGAGGTATCTCATACCTTAAAAAAAATCATCATAAAAAAATACACGTTGGAAACCTCAAGCCCCATCTCTAATGAAACTATTCCACCCTTTTGATAATGCCATGTATGATAGAATTTTTGCCCACGGCCAGTTTTGGGAAACGATGCACTTTGCAAACTGTGTAATCTTCGTCCATGCGTGTGAGTGTGCAGACGTGTTAGTTTTTGTAGCTGTATGTGTTTTGTCAAAAAAAAATGAGCTGAAATAATAAGTCTATTTCGCAGGTGGTAAATTCATCTAGGATGTTAATCACAAAGATTACAGCAAAATAGCATTTGATATCACTCTACAATATTGCGCACAGGAGAAGCTGTTTAAACCGGGCGGGGGTCAAATCCCTCATCTCTGAAATACTTAAATGGAGGAAAAACGATGCTCACGTGATTAGTTAATATTCCGGGGGTGAATTTCCATTAGTTCACAATCTGAGTTTGATTTTACATCGCCTCCATTAGTATCTCGCCTCCTGCCTGTTTTCTGCCTCTGCAAGCTTTGTCAGACTTGCGTTGACTCACCGTATAGATGGGGCAATCGACTGTCTTGAGACGATGGGGTTCGAATAAGCCAGTTCGGGGTTTCCACTTTGAGCATGAGCAGAAAAAGTAATTTGTACTAGGAGAGCATGTTGGTTCTTAAATTCACTGAGATAAGCATCTGTGATGTAATGATTATTTCAAGTAATCCGTGTAAGTGGTGCTTGCCATCACATCCACCTGACAGCAAAAGCAATATCAATAGAAAAATGATTGTCATTACATTCAATGTAATAATAATGAAGTGGATGCTTTCCAAAGTGCAGATTGATGGATCATTCTGCTCACCTGGTCTATGCGAGTTCATCATCCTTTGTTTGAACATGACTGATGAATTCCATAAATTGTTACGTCGGGTAAGGTAATGCATTCTGTTGCTTGAAGACTAGAGGAGTGCCTAATCAACTGAGAAAGAAGAAAGGTCATTTGTAGCCATCTGTACATGAGCTAACCCCGAACTGGCTTATTAATAATGTTCCATCAGGGACTAAGATGGTATAGTGTCTGATTCTTCACAGCATCCACTCCATCAGACGTTTGGTGTATACAGGAGGCTCACGAAAAGGGTCCATCATCATCCCAGATTTGGAGGTTGTGGAGACTGAAGAAGATGATAAATATCAACAGTTCTTCCTAAGAAAATGCGGATACGCGTCGTTACCTGGACTGGTCTTTCGGACAAAATAGTAGATCAACAGTATTGTTTCAGGATTCCAATACCAAACAAGTGCCTACAAAACAGACACGAAAGAAAGGTACGATCACCATATATCCTTGTATGTCAATTACACGTCGGAAGCACTACAAAAATCTTCAAAAAACAGTTAAGCAATACCTTCAACGTAACAATGCCCGTTCTCTGATAGTCTGCGGAACCCTCGGAAGGAGATTCAGGAAAGTTCTACTCCTCTCATAATAATGTCTGCCATTACCCCATCTACGGCAGGTCAACGCCATTCTGACGACCAGCTACTCTGAAAATTTCCTTCTAATCTTTCAAACACGTCTGGAATGGAGAAGATATTCCAAAGATGAAATTAAAAGCTGGGATCTAAAATATGCATTTATGAGCTTCTGGAACCCCCTCCCCCTCCCCATCCCCCTCCCCCACCAAGGTGGTACAAAAAAATACCAAAGCAACTCGAGAGCAGCTGGGCGTGAGAAGTTTGCAGTTTGTCCGTCCGGGGCGGACACGCGAAGCGACGACGGAACGAGGGAGTGATTCCCCTTCCACGGAAAGGCGCTTTAAAGAGGAAATCCAGTCCAAATATAAGTTAGTCTGATAAAAAAAAAATCTTATGAGTGCAATGGTAAAAATTTGACTGAAATCGGACGAAAAATAAGGAAATTATGACATGTTGAAGTTTTGTTAATTTCTGCAAAACAGCTCTTGTACGGTGGATATGAGTAATTATGCAAATGAGTGAGCCAACCATGTCATACCCTCACAATTTCCCATTGATCTTGTAAAAAAAAAATGACGCAATTCATTGTTTCTGTCATTGACGTCTGAAACATGATGTTGTTCCTGGTTGAATAACTTCAGAATAGTGATCAGTTAGATATACGAGGATTTGAGCCTCGGGCATAATTGCGTTTTAAATTAAAAACGGGAAATTCCACAATTTTATTTTCAAACTATATGGTAAGTTGTGAGGGAATGACATGCTTACTTTTCCATTTGCATAATATTATTCATATTGACTGTTCAAGAACTGCTTCCCCCGAAGATAGCGAAACTTCAAAATGTCATAACTTCCTTACTTTACATCCAATTTCGATAAATGTATGCAGTTGAACTCGTTATATTTTACTCTTTCTTATCAGACTAATTTATATTTAGATTGGATTTTCCCTTTAAATAGAATTTTAAAAGCTGTGAAATGTGTGATGCCTTGTATACTAAATTTGATATTTTGTCTTATTTTGATAAAAGCATTAATTAAAGCTGTGAAATGTATGATGGGGGATACTGAATTCAACTTTTATTTCTAATAAAAAAACAAATGCCTCAAACCATGTAGCTACTACGTGCTCAAACTGTGGCTTTTTGCTGGTAGGAATTAGGGCTTTGTGTGTGAGTGTGTGTACGTGTGTATGTGTGTGTGTGCGTACGTGTGTTTGTTCTACATTGTAAGGAGTGGAAAGAAGCTTGCAATTTGTATGATCACGAAGCAGACCCCCTGAAGAGATAGTCGAGCATCTATCGCGCGTGGAAGACTTGGTAAAGTATGGGTATACACAGTACATTTTGGAGGACCCTGGGGTCGCACTGGGCGTGTTGCCCTTTTGATTTTGCTCTTTGTTTTTTACATAAAAGAAATTTTAAAAAGTTGAAACGGGCCCCCAGCATTTTATTTTTATCTAAGCTAAGCTCTGTGTCTTCTTTGAAATTTGCTCAAAACCTGGAGCCTCTGCTAATATCAAATTGCTAATTGGGCCATTCTCAGATTAAGCGTTCAATTCCATGTGAGTAAAACCGAAAAATCAACCACAAAGTAATACATTCAAAGATGTGTTTTTGGTAACTTCAAAACCGGTCAAATACGAAACAAAAAGTGGAACATTCTAAATGATGGCCATTCATTGAGTAAAAATGAATTGAAATAGAGCATCATGTATGATTTTTGATCGCCAATCAGATACGTTACCGCATATTTACATGTTGTAATGGACTCATAACTTTGAATTAAATTCATTGTTTTGATCCAATTTCTGTTCAGGAAAAGACATCTGTCCCCCCTAAAGATATTGGGTTTTTTCAAGAGGTAAAGACGTTGTCATCCCTTGCTAATTGGTCGAAATTATTTCTGTGTTGTAGGTTGAAATATGTTTTTTGCTGAAATGAAATATAACCTTAAGATTCACTTTGTATGTTTAACAAACTTCGCTTACAAATAAAGTTTCGAATGCCACAAATCATGCAAAGGGAACGATCCGATCTGGAATTTGCACAGGAAACAAATATGAATTGCTTTCCCAGGGAAATAACTATTGAAAAACATCGAATTGCCTTTGGTAACGTATCTGGTAAAATATGACTAATAATTTTAGTTGTGTATGAAGTAACAAATATCACCTGTTTAATTATTTACCTTATGAATTGATGTAAAAATGAATGATGTAAGCCCAAATTAACCATTTTAAACATTGTACGTAATGTTTAAACTATGAAATGTAGTGGAAAAGAGCCCTAAATGTGAGAGCTGAGTTCTTCATTCACAGAATATTCTCATCTTACGTCTGAATGTATTTATCCATCTGACTATAGATATTCATTAAGTTTTGATGGATAATGCAAATAAGGTTTAAAAAATATATTTTTGCAGGCACTTAGAAGGAAGTAGGTACGGTCTCTATGAACTCGATATACTAAAAAGTTGTTTGATCTATGGTAACGTATTTGGCTTACCCCTTTCAATGAAAATGAATAAATAATTGTTCAACTTATCAATAAATCTTGAGTAGTTCTTCATATGTTGAAAAACACTAGAATAAATATGCAACAGAACACTGAAACTTTTCTCGGAAGCTTTTCATAAACTATTTTATACTCTTTCAAAGTTAGGTAACGTATCTGGCGTACCGTAAATGAATCTGTCGGTGAAGTTACAGAGCAATTTCTACTCAATATTCTTCATTTGAACATAACTTTGATCTTTTATGGAAGCGTCATTCTATGCAGAATTGTTTTATGAACACTTTGTTTTACATAACATTATTTGTCACCGTGGGTGCCCTGAATAATACGTAACGTATCTGCTAAATCTGAAAAGCAAAAAACTGATACGCTGAATCATATCTTCGTCTTGTAAAATAAACGTTAAAAGTTGTTGCATAGAATATGAAAGTGGCTGGGTTTTATAGAATAGAACTTTTGAGTTTGTGAGCACACAACGATTTGTTATTCAAATTCATGAAATTCTTCCGTCGAGATGTTTTCATTGCAACTGATTGACAAATTGCCCTACATCGACGTAAATAATTATTTACGTCGATGTAGGGCAATTTGTCAATCAGTTGCAATGAAAACATCTCGACGTATTATTTACGTCGATGTAGGGCAATTTGTCAATCAGTTGCAATGAAAACATCTCGACGGAAGAATTTCATGGATTTGAATAACAAAGCAGTACCCGCTGCATGCTATAAGGATTAGAACCAACACTTGCTGTCGGGCGAAAGCTCGGTGGTCTTGTGGAGATGACGCCTGTCCGGTGATCAGGAGGTCGTAGGTTCAAATCCTGCTCGAGTATGTACGCCCATGATTTTTTATCATGGCTACTACTAAAACACTGATCAATTCAGTGCTTATTTACGTCGATGTAGGGCAATTTGTCAATCAGTTGCAATGAAAACATCTCGACGGAAGAACTTCATGAATTTGAATAACAAAGCAGTACCCGCTGCATGCTATAAGGATTAGAACCAACACTTGCTGTCGGGCGAAAGCTCGGTGGTCTTGTGGAGATGACGCCTGTCCGGTGATCAGGAGGTCGTAGGTTCAAATCCTGCTCGAGTATGTACGCCCATGATTTTTATCATGGCTACTACTAAAACACTGATCAATTCAGTGCTTATTTACGTCGATGTAGGGCAATTTGTCAATCAGTTGCAACACAACGATTTGTTTGTCAAAACATTTACAATTTTTTCAGCATTTTGATTATGTGGTAACGCTTCTGTCGGAAAACTTGGTATTAAGTTGTGAGACACTGACGCAAAAAGAAAAAATCATGTGGAAGTGTTGCTCTTTTTCACCTCCCTGTCCTTTTTGGTGTAAGAATATAATCCCGAGGTCCAACAAAACGAAGCATGTAATATGTAGGGATGAATTCTGACCAGATTTGATCCCCTGGAAGCACAAGACCAATGAGCAAAATTCGGTCACGTATCTGGGGTAACGTATCTGTGGTAACGTATATGGTCGATCATGTTATTATGAGAGCGATATCTACCGAATATTTCTCACTTGTACTGAACTTTAATGTTGAATCGATGCGTCATTCCGAGGAGTATTGTGTAATATACAATTTGTCTGACATTGCAATATCTGTCGCAGTGGGTGGCGTGAAATGTATGTAACGTATCTGTCTAAATAAAAATGTAGAAAACCGATATTACAAACATTGTACCGTATTCTCAATAAAAAGCTGTCGCACAAAAAATCTAAGTACTTGCAATGTATGAGGTATATCCTCAGGGTTTCATATACACAGGGTCATTGCATAGTCCTGTTATTTTCGCAATGCTGTAACACTAAAGAAACTGGTAACGTATCTGGCGGTGAATTTGGCGACAGGTTTCAAAAGGCTATAAAAAAGAAGTCAATAAAAATTTTGGAACTTTTCGAGTATTGTGATTAGCACATATGATATGCTCATCGTCCATGCAAATGATATTTGGAAAGTGTGTTTGTGGACGGAGAGGAGCAATAAAACATAATTCTAAAATAGCCGGCGACACTGCGTTTTGGGGGTCTTAACGAAGTTTAACAGCAAAATTTTATACAAAAAGGCAGACAACCGCATTTGATCGTGTTTATTTTTAACAAATAATGTCCTCGTGATATATAATAAACATTTACATAGTATCTAATAGGTTTCAGGGAACCGCAAACTGTCATGGAATGTCGGCGACACCAAAATTCCGTATTTGCACACTTTTACTGAGAATGGGTCAATTACACCGACGATGCTTCAGCACGCACGCACAAACAAGCACGCGCACAAACGCAAACGCCACACATACACACACACACACACACACACACGCCAACATGAACTCGACTATAGATACTCGTGCACTTTGGGCCGAATCCTTCGACAATTGTTCAATTCCATGCACCTTCGTAGAAATAAACCTATGTACACCATGTCTATAAATATGACAGACAGACATACAATGTAAATACACACACACATTCACACACACAACACGAACAACGTGAATTTGACTTAACTCGTGCACGTTGGGCATAGACTGTCGACAAAACATTCAATTCTACCTTATCGAAATAAACCTACACAATAGGTCATCATTACTGTCATTCCCTGACAGTCATACACACACACACACACACACACAAACACACACACAAGTAATGTATACTTTCATTCCAGCTATCACACCAAGTACAAATCATTTATACACACATATAAAAGAAAATACTATTCAGACAAATTTCTGCAATGTCTTTGGTTTTGGTTGTTTATTTCTTCAAGTATTCACATGTGTGTTCTGAAAAGTGAATTATCAGAAACGAAACGTTTTGTATCCTTATGATAGCCCCATGCATTAGAATTCAAATAATGGTGCACTTTACCTCTTGCTCAAAATGAGTTTTCAAAACAAAATTAGAGATTGCACAGTAATTTTCTTCAAAGGTCCAAATTCCCAATACTTCAGCGAAATCTTTCCAATCTACCCTTCTTTTATTTTTTTTGGTTTATGTATAAAAAATAGTTTACTGTTAATACAGTTCGTACAAAATAATAATTTTTACATTATTCACATGACTATAATACAACACAAATCTTGTCCAATAAAATAACTGGCGGTCAGATCATCTCCAACGCCGGTGGTCATCATCATTGAAGATGAACTTGACCAGACTGCTCAGGAGGTCCGTTGATGGATATCTGTATATAATAAAGAAAAAGGGAGAAGGCATAATATATCTGTCTAAAATATATCGATTATAAATCTCAACTATGTCAAACTGCATTTCACAACGGGGAAGTAAATTAAAAAGAAGGGGAGCTTTATATAAAACTTCACACACACTGTCATGTCCAAGAAATCTACCTCGCAGAATTATGTGAAACATTGCAATACTTTAATCTTTCCCAATTAAGTAAACATAGCACTACTAAACAGTTGTTAGAAATGTTTTTATTAAGTATTTGATTTGCAGTGGAAGTTCTTTAAGGTTGCTAGTAGGATACGATTTCAAAATGTGGAAAAGAAAAGACAACTTTGCACCGAAGTGTCTGCCACTATTGAAATTCCGTTAAGCCTGTAAATCACACTCCAGTTATGTTCCGATTTCTAATTTTCAGCACTTGATTCTTATGGCTCATTACCACAGTTTGAATAAATTTGTCCGGTCTACGCCACCAAGTGTCTGAATTTGCCTGTAGAATGCAAAAAAAAATTTACTCTGGGGTCCACTGAATTCCTTCTACCAAGTTAAGCTTAGTGTCTTCCATCACAAAACACACACACTTCTCACGGTACTCATGGACTTGCTACCACCGCTAAGTTAGGGAAATCTTCATTCTCTAAAAAGAAAATGAAGGGGGGGGGGGTGACTTTCCAAAATATTCCTAATGGTATCAATGATATTTACATATATGAAACAAATACAAAACAAAAAGAATGATCAAATGCTTAATTTCCATACCTCACTGGTAATCCTCCTCCGCCATGTTACCGAGGACATGATCTAACAGTTACAGCTTCCAGAAGGACATTTGCAGTTTGGACCACAGTCACAACAGGTGCATGCAGAACCTGGAGGGGGAAGAGGGTGGGGGAATCAGTAAGCTTGGTTGTTAAAATTCATCATTGGTTGTAGCAGCACAAGGCTTCTTTTCCATCTTCAAACACAATTTCTCAACTTTTCTCTTACCCTATATGTCAGATAGGACATGAATTTTCTTCTATACTGTCTTACATTGTGATGTTGCATGATTTCTTCAACTCCATGAAAAATCTTGTAAGGTGATGATTTGCAAAGTCAATATTCATAAGCTCAAACTGCATCAGAAGTGTCAAAAGCAATACGACGAATTTACACAAGAATATAAACACGAAGCAAAGTGCAAATACAGTTCTGGCCTCTCATTTTTCAAATGCACATCTTTATAGGGAGTGCGTTAACAAACAGACTTATGAGTCTACAAGTGGTGTTTACAACAGTGTGTAGTTGCGACACGATGTACAAATCAAATGAAACACTTCAGATATTATATAATGCCTTGTATACATAACTTTATCAATCAAAAATGAAAATATACCATATCCTTTATGGATGTGAGCTGTAATTTCATATATCAATTTGCGTAAATCATATGAAGTAAATTTACTGTTATTAATAGAGTAGATACTCGGGTGTTAGAAAAGCTTGATGCTAACTTACTTGTGCATGTTCCACATGCGCACTGTCCACTAGTACAGCAACTACCAGTCTCACAGCAAGCTTTTCCTTGGCAACCAGCACAGTTCTTGCTTCCCTCTGCAAATAAACGAATGGAATAAAGAAAGGTCAAATTAATGTGTACTAGTAAGTGTAACGCTCAAAAACATACTGCAGAGGGCTTACACTCTTTTCAAAATGACATTTTCTTGGACATTGAATATACCGGTACGTGATGTTATTGCCATTGCACATGACATGTGTAATTTTCTTCCCACGCTCAAAACTCCTCCCCTCATGAATAAACATAATCATGTGCATGAACACACATCCCTGAATTCGCGGCGTCATTCATTATGTTCATGTTATACATGGTCATTATACCTTGCTGTACGTTGTCACGTTGTGCAAAGTCGCAATACTGACGAACAAATCTCTTGCTCGATCCTCCGTTACAGGTTCCAACCTCGAGCGTTCTTGTGACCAAAACACCCATATATTTCACTAAAATTCTAATCATGAATGCGTTACGGCATTATCCTGAAATCGGTCACCTCTCCATAGACTTTGCACACAGTGGAGACGCACTCGCAGAACAATGGGGGACCATTGCGTAACCGTGATTAAGCCTGCGTTACTCATAATGGCCCTTATTGGTCGAGAATTGTATTCCCGATACTCTAATGGCTACAAATGGAAGTAAACTATGATAAGTACACCATCATGGTCTGGCGTTCTCTATCAAGGCATAATAAATTATACTCTGCTGAAAAGGGCTGCACATCCCTATTTCATTTTTTACAACTTTCCGGCGAGCCGCAATAATTTTTAAATCAAAATGCGGTAAACTTATACAGGGCGCTGTTATATAAGGAGTTATAAATTTAATTGATTATACAATGAAGTTCATTTCTATCATAATAATATAATTATGGCAGCCTGTGTGGTATGAGGGAATTTACAGTCAATTCGGTCTTTTGATAAAAAGGGGCCCAGGCTTTATAGACGACACAGAATTAAAATGAATTTCAGTGAGTAACGAAGACTTACCCTTGCAGCTGCAGCATGTACACTTTGAGTCAGGCATGGTGGAGAATTTCGATGGTTACTTCAGTGGTTTGTCGGTAAAAAGGCTTCTTCGTAGCTTCTTGCTCCTCGTAGTTTCGTCGTCTTCGTAGATCGATTTCTCGTCTTCTTGTCCGAATGACTGCCGTTTGCCTGACTCTGTCTGTCAATGAATAGTGAACACGGTTGGAATGTGGAGCATTTATAGGCTTTTTCGCCGAGAATTGCACTCGGTACATCACCTGTAAAGCCATTACAAAAGGTACTTGAATTTGGCTCGTGTGCAAAACCAGATGATTGCAAATATATTTTAGTGACGACGCGACGGCGCACGACTCTCAATTCGCACGGCACGGTACAAGTGTACATGTATTTGTAATTGTATCGCAAAAATAGGGTTCGATCAGTAGTCTACGAACCAGACGGTAATGTACCGCTCTTGCCTCGAACAACCAGCAGCAATTAATGGACTGCAACTTTATAAATTGTTTTCTTTGATTCATTGATATATACGTAGACGGAGAGTGTGTAACATGTGAGTGTTATTCCATTGACAAAGACTTGACATTGACTTGTCTCGTTTGCGTGCTCTTTATATATCGATAAGCTAGGAACTATTTGCCCACTTTGGAACTGTTGGCTGTCATGTCAACAGAACATAGGCCAGGTCGCAGCTTGTTAGAACAGTCGGATAATCCTCCAGATATGCAACAAAAAAAAAAAGAAAAAAAAAGACGTTCTGGAATATGGTTTTAAGTAACAGTATGATATGGATCGTTTTGCAGCTATTTCGCAGAATTAGCATATCCCAATGAAATGCAAACTTTTTCCCAAACATCAGTGTCTCTTATTTTTTTCTTCTCTTTTTTTTTTTATTCAAAAGCTCAGTGGAAAACTACATTCTTTTCATCATAAGCATTTATGATAGTGGTTGTGCACAAAATCTATTCAAGGGAAGTTATCATGTAATAGCTACAATTTTCTCCGAAGCTGAATAACATGATACCTTTAATACAATATGCCATAGAATGCATAAGTCAATGGTGTAATATCTTCATCTCCTCATAAACACAGCATAGTATAGGCTGGAATGTTTTCCTAGTTGAGTTTTGTATACAGATTGTGTTTTAGAAGAAATGGGTTGAAATCAACCCCTAAGCACGAAGCAAACAAAAAAGATTATATTTTCAATTTAAAAAGATTATTCCTTTTTTCATAACATAATGTCTTAGCATCAACTAACTGATGGTGTGACACCCCCCCCCCCCCCCTTATATAGCAGAGAGCCTCAAGATTGAAGGAGGCAGGGAGGCAGGGAGGGAGGGGTAGGTTGGGCAGGGGTTTTTTTCACAGGTGTGAGTGGTATTTTTATTATGGTATTGCCACATCTGTGTCTCTATTCCAGTTGACTCATGCTTTTATAGGGTGTCTGGAATATCGATGGCTGGCGGTCAACTCAGTTCACCTCCCTGGTCGACTTAACAAAGCAGACCAGGATATGTTTGTTTGTTCAGTTGCCAATGTCACAGGAAGACGCTTTGACAAAAAAAGAACAAAATTGATGAAGACTGAGAACATGATGTCTTTGTCAAATTGACGCTTTTTCTCTAAATTAAACCATCTGTTAACAGGTCAATATATATATATGTGTGTGTGTGTGTGTGTGTGTGTGTGTGTGTGTGTGGCATTATGCTTAAAGGACAAGTCCACCTTCATTAAGGATTTAGAGAATGCAGCAATATTAGTAGAACACATCAGTGAAAGTTTGAGGAAAATTGGACAATCCGTTCAAAAGTTACGAATATTTTAAGTATCTGCGCAGTCACTGCTGGAAGAGAAGACTACTACAGTGTATGATGTCACGTGCGTACAACTATATAAGGAAAATAAAAAGAGAATTTCACAAAACTTTACTTTTTGAATAAAGTGCACATTTCTTCGACTTGCTACTGACGTATGTTAAGGGTAATATTATTCCCCCTGCCTTCTGAAAGAGAGAAGTCGAGTGCTCTTTTGTTATGCGAGAAAAATCGAAATATGTAGAATTTTCTTTATTCTTTCTTTATATCGTTGTACTCATGTGACATCACAAGCTATAGTAGTCTTTTCATCCAGCCGTGACTGAGCAGAAACTTCAAAAATTCATAACTTTTGAACGGATTGTCCGATTTTGCTCAAACTCTCACTGATGTGTTATACTTATATTGCTGCATTCACTCAACCCACATGTCTATGAAGGTGAACTTGTCCTAAGGCAAGAAAAATGAATTCGATGAGAGAAAAATTCCTGTCCCGTCCACAAATAATCAACTTTATTACGTTAAAGTCGCCACGTGCCATGGATTCATCTTAAATTACTCATTATGATTAGCTTTAAGGATCTGTATACAGACTTCCCCTCGATTTTCCAATGAATGTATAGAGAAATACGCTCACTTTCAGGTGCCAAGTTCCTTGGTTAAATCATAAATGATGAACAATATAGGTACCCTACTAGTGTTCTGTCACCAACTTGAATGTGCCTCCAGTTCCTCCTCTCTTAAAGTACAGCTGGTCACTGCCTGTAAACATCATTGCTATTTTCCGACTTGCATTTTGTTAGGATAATCACTTATAAGAAATATTTGATTATTAAAAACGTGTCTTTTCACTCTTTAGACACTTTACGGTCTGGATAGCAAACTAGTCAGATCTCTCCGCCCACGACGAGAAGCGCACGGTCAATGCATATTCATAAAGCCACTCAGTCGAAGTGCGTGCTCGGCGGAGGATTTTGTTTTTTCCCACGTTTGTATACACACGCATCAACTCTGCGCTCCGCCCCTTGCATTGTTTACCGTGTGAAGTGTGCGTGCTGTGCGGTTCTTTGCAACGGGTACTATTTTGTAAACTCAAGTCATGAACTCGTGACGTAGAGCCTGGTGCAAACATTGTGAAGACTACGAACTGTGCATAGTCTGAAACGTGGGCCTACGATTGCTTGCCTAACTAGACCCACACTAAAGACAGAATAATGAGCATTTCCTCAATTGACAATACCTGTATAGCTGTCGTAAACTAACGTGAACTTGATGCTGTGCCTGTAGCAAACAGCATGGTCTATGGGATTTATAGTGTTTGTAATTGTGTGAACAGCCTTCAATGAAATAGAGAAGAAGCAATTTCATAGAAAAGATCTTTGTCTTCGTTCACCAGAAATCAGAGGGTAAAAAGGCTGCTACTTTAGATTAAAGTGCAACTCCTTTCCACATTTCATTGAGAACAGTTCAACACGGCAGGAAGTTAATCAAATTATAACACAAAATGTGACATGCTGCATGTTGACACTGACATCACCCACTACATGCATTATATATGACCGAATGGTAGTGCCAACGGCGTAAGACAGCCAACACGTTTCGGTATCTCACTGTCTTACAGGAATTTTTACACTAAACTCGATAAGATTACGATTTCAATCAATAATCTATCACTTACACTTCCATCCTTGTTTAGGGTCATGATTATACTTGATTACATTTACGATCACGTATTCAATACAGTTAATGACAACTTTATGCACTCCTACTATTCTAATAGTCTTTTCTTGTTTGTATAGATTTAGCCTTTAGCCAGTCAACTTCAAAATATTTGGCAAACCTGTATTCATCTGCAATAAGGCAAATGAAAATTTATAGATTTCTGGTGGTTTTGATTCTTTAGTCACCGAAAATTGATTCTTAAAACTCTCCTTTCGGTAAACAAACACGGACAGTAAAGTATAAGACTGAAAAATTTTGCACCCGATATGTACTGAACACGTCAGTCCATCGGACACGTCAGTAGCGCGAGTTCCTAGAACGTGTTAAAAACAGAAATGCCGTGTATGGCAAGCCGTTCGGGTCAATGCGTCAGGTCACTACACGTACCTCGAAACACCTACGCGTGCCTGACCACACGTAACGCGTGGGTACACGTCACGTTACGTGTACCCACACGTCACGTAACGTGTACTTAAGCACGCGTAACGCGACGTGTGGGTACGCGTTACGCGACGTGTACCCTGGCGTAACGCGTGGTTGTACCTGGCGCTACACGTAGTCCACCACGCGTTACGCGTGGGGTAGGCACACGTAACGTCAGGTTGACTACACGTAGTCAAGTGTACACGACGCCACGCCAGGCTCCTGAAAAATTAGCCTTGTTTCAGGATATGTTTTTGTTTTTTAATCTGCTATAGTCGATCCGTGTCTAAATATTTTTAATGAGCTGAGATATCTTGTGTAGGGGAAAAATACGTGTCTAAATAATTTTGATGAGCTGAGATATCTTGTGTAGGGGAAGAATATCTAAGTTACGGAATTATGATTTCATTATTTCATTTGGAATGAGAGTGTTTTGTTTTTTTACTTTGTGTCTGCTAAAATGAAATCGATACTTTTTAGTACAGTCTGTTGACTTTTAATGAATAGGCCTATGGCGTTGATTTCACGGATTATGATTTTTGTGATTGTTTCTTATTTTTTCTTATGTTATATATCCTATATGTGTAGGCATTTGTTTCATGTTACTTTCATTTGTTTTTACCGCTTCTTCAGTATACTGTTCTTCAGTATTACTTTGCACTGATCCTTACAGTACCTGTACAGTATTTGGTCTACATAATGGTGATGAACATAGATGCCAGTTACGTTATTGTTTAATTTAGGTCGTTGGCTGAGCAATTAAATTCTTCCTTTTCAACCACAACTGGAAACTGATTATTTGAGGAGAAAATGAAACAACCGGAGAGGGTCAGTTTAGCCACAGAGAGAGAGAAAAAAAAAAACAGGAAAAAGAAAGGGAGAGGGAGATCGGAAAGGAGAGGAGAGAAGAGAGCTTGTGGAGCAGAAAAAGGCAGAGAAAATTTGAGCTGCTAAACACTGATGGACACAGTCACTCACACCTTACATACACACATAAACACACACACACACGCACAAACGATCACATACATACAATTCAGTTTTTTCTATAACTTTATTACTACTTTCACTTTTAACTTGTGGATCTATGGAATATGGAATTTATCAGAATAATTTGCCAGTTTTTAAAGATTCCCCCTTTTTATCTACCTTGCTCTTTATCACAATCACAAGCATCAGATAACCATCATCTGTCATTCATGCAATCATTTCGGCTCACAACAACAAAACAATTGTTTTCCCATCAAATTTTACAATCTTTTGTATTGAGAATCATATTTTCAATGAAATCACAATTTTAATTATGTAATGCACAAATCAATAAAATACAGTAATGCAATTGCCGCCATGGTCCATATGCTCATGCCACTTCTAGTATGTACCAATGAACATGCTTCTGATTCTTGGTCCAATTTCAGTTATATGTATTACAGTGTGTACTTGAAATGTTGGTTTTGTTACAATAACCTAATACAAGGCTGAACATTATCCTTGGTCTAGGGACAACAGTAAGAGATGAACGGGTCACTGAAAATTTGTGAGCATTTCCATTGTTCTTACATGTCTTCCTTGCCTAGAAAATGGAAGAAGATCTCACGGCTCACTAATTGCATGTATTTGAGCTATCGTCACGTGATGGCAGATCACCATTACTCTTCACAGCTATTGAAATTTATTTCTAAATTGCTTTGTTACAGTCATTGTGTGCATATCGCAGTCTGTAAACAGTGAAGGATAAACATATCACTCAAGGAACCTGGCACACCATTGCATTGTTCCCCAAAATCATCCAATTGGAAACAATGAAAACAAACATATTTTGAGAATGAAAGTATTCATAAGCACCACCAAACAAAATCTGGTGAAATTTTGTCACAGCTCTTAACCTTGCGACAAATGTCCATATCTGCGACAACTTTTACTCATTAATCAAACTGCTATACTTCTGCATTGAAAATCTTTTTACTAGTATTTGTGCAGTGGTTGTTTACCTTTCTTTTAAAGTTTGAATGTATCCGACATAAGCTATCTATATACACACACACACACATATACATATATATATATATATATATATATATATATATATATATACATATATATATAATATATATATATGTACACGAAATATAGATATGCAGTGGCGGATCTAGGGGGGCGCAAATGGCCCACACCACCCCCCCCCCCTTTATTTTAGGTTAAAAACAATAGATATAAAAAGAAAAAAATGAAATGAAACCTGGAAGTGGCACCAGGAATATTAGTTGCCCCCCCCCCCCCCCTTTACAGAATTTCTGGATCCACCCCTGATATGTATATTGACACATACATACACGCACATATACTAGTAAACATTCTTATTCACATATGTCATTTGTTATCTGTGGCTTTCACCATGTAAAAAACACTTTCACGGTCTGCATATTTGATGCGGTCACACCATTAATCATAAAAGCACATGATTTCATATACTATATGAGAAATGCATTATGCCCCACTAAAATCTACTTGTTGCAAAACAATCATCTTGTCCTTTTCATACTGAATGCTTGTATACATTTTACACTGTAGACCAAGAACAAAGCTCCGTGCACAGTCACCATTTTATACACCGTCCCTTTAGTTAATGCTCTCAAAGTGAAAGAAATTGTCAGTTTTGAGTTATGCTAAAGAGTAAATTCCAGAATGAAAGCACATTGTAAATTTGAAAAGGCAGATATTGAAAATGCATGCCTTGCTGAGTTTTGAAGAGCCAGTCATCTTATCTTACTCCTCAGAGATAACATGAAAGAGTTGTTTAATGTAAAATAGCAGAGCATGTGAATAAGTGCTAAAAATGAGATTATTTGCAATACCTCTAGGACAGTTGGAATTTCAGAACTGCAGTACACGATTTCAGTTGCAGAGACCAACAACAACAACAACAACAGAAATCGATATTGACCTGCTATTGTGATGAGTTGCATGGTCAGATTATTCAATATAAGGAGCCATTACTGTCACTAAACTCTCAAGAAATGTTGAAACTAAGGCTCCCATTTCTGTGCATCAAGATGCCGTGGACATAGGGCACGGTTAAGTGATGAGATCATTTCTTGCCACAGAAATGAACAAAGCATGGCTCTGTAACATATATTCTATGTGGATGCTCCACACCAGTGCTTGACTACTGGCTTAACCACACAAAGAATGACATTGTGCCTCATCATCTGTGTACTATACAAAGAATGAGCTCTTCCAGAAGGGAAATATCCACAAGTTTCTAATTGAAATCATAGTCAAGCACCAATACTTCGATGAGTTGTGATGAATTTGTGAGTGTTGCAGCCTGTGACCACTGTCTGCTCATGACTTTCTTCCCTTGCTTGCAGAGAGTGATGACCCCGGCAGCCTGATGAAATGTCTTCAGAAAGATTACTGCCTTCTTTTATCTCCACTGACTGTCGACAGCGAGCTACTCATCCTTTGCGTGCTTAAATAGTACCATCTTCCAACTTCAAGCTTGCCGAGTATGATGATTGAGTCAACTGAGTTATACCTTCATAAGAGACAAGAAATTTCAGAAAAAGAAAGTGGACAAAGAAAATGAGATTATACTTCACACATAAAACATCTCCCAAGAATCTAACATGTGTCTTGTGTTAAGATATATGCACTGAGATGTTAACCTCCCCATATTAAAGAAAACAAACAAACAAACAAACAAACAAACAAACAGGAAGATTTGACATAGCAAACATGAAGACTCTTGTGAAGGCCAATTTCATGCATTACAATACGCCAAAAGACATCTGAATTATGTAGACTGCTGTAATCGATCATTATCAGAAAATGAAGAAAATTTCCATTTTTTAAGGAAAGTGAGACTTAATATGAGATGATGTCTGACCTCTTTATACACAGAATATGAAATTTAAAAAAAATGTCCTTTCATTGGAGTGAATTATTATCTATAATCAAACTGCATTGCAAAATTCCTGCCTATGAACTGCCATAAAGTTTTATGTTCTCATCATTATGTTATGCATTATTATTCTTATGTATTGTAAATATGTCTGTGCAGCTCTGCATTCATTTGTAGACACGTGTGCATTTCTGCCACCATATATCTGTAATTAATATTTGCTTACCAATACCTATTGTGAGAATACCAATTGGGAAGTAAAAATCGGCATACACATGTTCTTGTGAGTTTGTTTGTGTGTGAATTCATTAAAATTGTGTGATACATTTCTATTAAGCGTTGTACAATCATTCAATCATATTTCAACAGTTTAATGTATATATGGCTTTCACAATATCTTACGATCAATAATAAACAATTACTAAGTGGTTAAATTCTTGTATGCAAGACATGTCCAGTGCTCCAATAACATAATGTTGATATCAGTGCAAGTTTTTTATTTCTTAATTGGTTAAGACACCAATAGCTGCTTTTAAAAAAATAATAATTTCAAATGTCAAACTGACACTAGCTGGTGTTCTTGCATGACATACACAAGAACCCAGAATATGATATAAAGCATTGCTTTTAACCCTCACTATAAGCTGTCGAGGAGGGGGCTGGAAGGTCCCCCTCGGCATTCCTAGCAATGTCGTCTTCGCAAAAAAACTATGGCTGTGATGTTTCACAACTTCTTCATTTCAAGTGTCTGCCGCATTCTCCCTATAGAGACCAAATTTTAGACACCCAGGAGGAAATTGCATATAAAATATATGTACATGCATGTCAGACCAAGATATGCTCGAAAACGTGGTACAGTTGCAATGAAATTTGTGCTTTCAGTCAAATTTTACAACAGCATGATTATTTTTTCTTTTCTTGATTAAAATCAATGAATAACATCTTTTCATGCTCCGAATACTGTCAACTACAAATTGCAATCGCACTGTTGAGATCTGGAAGGGGGAGGGGGCCTGGGAGGAGCCTAACTAAGATTACCTCCATCCCTCCCTTCCCTATCTTTTATCTTCCTAAACAGTTGAGGTTAATACAATGATAGTAGTTTGGATGAGTTCACGTACTCAGTGAAACACTCACCACATAACTCCTTGTTTTTCCAGCTACAGAAGAGCAAAATGCATGTCAAGGAGATTGGCACTGTCTTGTTGCAGCGTAGCTTGGCAATGGGTGGACTGATAGTCTCCCTCTTAATGTCGATCAATTCCCCAGCTGATGCATTTCTTCAGCTAATTCATGGTAATAAACACAAGAGTCAACCTTTCATAACTTGATTGTACAGTGGCAGGTGACAGATCAACCCCCTTCCCCTCCCCCCCCCCCCCCCCACAGCAACAACAAATAAAATACTAAACCCAGGACAATGAAATTCCCTGAAAGTATGAAATAGTCAACATCCCCAAGCATCTATGACTTGAAGGCCTGAAATTCATCAAACAAATCATATTTGTAGGGGTTTTAGTGCACTCAAGCACTCAATAAAGGAGCCTGAACATGAAAAGGAGCCTGAAGATGTAGTAATGTCTCAACCTCATTCACACACTATGATTCATTACTGTCAAGAATATCATTTTAAACGAGGTAAGTTGATATTCAGTAAACATCACATCACAAAATGTCTGCGTATGAACTTTCATAAAGTTCATATGCTGATTCATTCCACACAATGCATGTGCATGAGTACATGAGAATGTAATGTGCATTTCATTCTCATGTACTGCAACTATGCCTTAAACCCATTTAAACTGCGCACATGAAATTTGTAAATATGTGTGCATTTCTGTCACCAGATTTGCAAATTGATATTTGCTTAATTCATGCCTACTGCAAGATTACCAACTGGAAAGTGAAAACTTAATGTAGGCATATACTTATGTATTCCTTATTATTTCTTATATTTTAATTTATTATTATTCCTACAACATAAAGTTTTGACTGAATCCTTACACAAGTCACAAACAATACTGAGTGGCTAACTCTCCCACACAAGACAAATCTCATGGTGTAACAACCTACAGTTGACATTTCCAGGGAGGTGGGACTCAGTATTGCAGGCTTGGCTTTTGATCCATTTCTTTGGTAAAGGCACCAAAAGGTGCTAAAAAAAAAGAAATAAAAAAAAAAATTATCTCAAATGTTAAACTGATTCTTACACTGTAGCTGTTTGCTCTGAACAGAAACATCCTCCCATATTCCATGTACAAGAACCCTGAACCTCGTAAAAATACAGTTTTACCTACTGTATAACTTCATTAGAAATTGTGATTCATAATACATTATAGCGGTTGATGTACTTGATGATATACTCACCACTAAGCTATCACTTGCTTTTCCAGATTTTAATGAGCAAAACACACATCGGTAAGATTGGCACTGTCTGGGTGAAGCATGGACTGACAGTCTTCCTCTCAATTCATGTCAATACAGTCCCAGTCACTTCTTGAGCTACATCATGGTGATAAGACACAACAGTAACTTTGATAATTTGATTGTACACAACTTCAGGACAGTGGTAAATGGCAGATCACAACCCTTTGCCCCCCCCCCCCCCAAAAAAAAAAAAAAAAAACAACAACAACAACAATCACTGTGGAAACTGAAATTCAATGAAAATATGAAAAAGTCAAGATCCTCAGACAGCAATAACTTGACGTCCAAAAAATTCATCAAGGCAAAGGATTTTGAGGAGTTAAGTAATTTAGAATAAGGGTAAAAGATCTAGATTAACCTTACAAAGTAGCATTCAAGGTTTATTGGCTTTGACTTGTGCCCACTGACTTAAGGATCACACACTACTCAGTCAACCTGAATTAAAAAGAAAAGCTTGTTTACTTGCCCATAACCGTCTATGATCACCTGTCATATGACATTTTTGTGTGAGTGATGGGAGAGGGTTGTGGGGAGAAGGAATGATCACATATTGTTTTGTTACGAGAAATAGGAATGGGAAAGTGAAATGTGATGACCAAGAGGAGTATGATATTAGTTACTGACCAATGATAAACTTCCAATTGGGACACACATACATAATACCTCTACATTCATATCCACATTAGATATTCTGCAGACACAACATACTGTTTATAGTTTAAGAACTGATTCAGTCAGCAAAGTGAAGAAAAATAAAACATGTTACATATATGCCACCTGACAGAAATTTGAACACCTCAAGATCAAATTTCCTCATCTTTGAGTAAATGCAGTTCACTGTATATTTTAATTTTTTGATTTTTCCTTTTTAATGGCATACATATTGGCAATACACTAATAACTGTTGTCAGCCCAAGATATCATTATATTTATCTTATCTTTTCTGAAATGATATACTGCTGCTATGGTCCAGGCTGACATCACAATCTTTCTTTGACTTTATTACAGCAAAGTGGTTCCCAACCCTTTCTACTGTATTGAATTTAACTTCACATTTTTTTAATGTGATCATACACAGCCATGCCGCTGTAAATGAAGTTGCGATGCCATATGCTTTGCATTCTTGCACGGCGTCTGTTCAGGCTAGTGATCAGTAAAATAAGTCTAGGAAGATTACAGTACTTATCAATAGATATTCTTTGCCTAAGAATTCAAAACATAAGTGAACTGGGGGGAAAAAGTAACATGCCCCATGTGCATTGTATGTCATTATGTGAAGATAAGCAATGTGTGAAGAATTTAAAAAAAAAGCAAAATATTATGCCTTTGCTAGTATGCTGGGGAAATACTCCATGTCTATCAGTTGATAAGTAAATTGTTCTGCTGTTCCAAGAATCCCCAACGTACTGATCAACATACATTACCTAGAACTCTATATCATACATATATACATATATATGCATGGATTCCATGATCATGGAAATTACCAAAAAAGAAAAAAAAATCACAGAATGACTATCCCAATGACCTGTCAATTTTCCATGTCCAACCATAGATGGCCAACATAATCTGTACCGGTGCCTCTGTTCCTTTTCATCATTGTTTGGCCTTGCATTGACTATAATTTTCAAGTCTCACCTTAATATGCACTTTACAAATTTGATAATTTTGAGAATTATGAGGGTAAATACTAGGTATAGATTCTACTGTACTGTCTAATTTGTCTTTTGCATACTGTCGTACGTCAAACATGTAGATCTAACGTTACATTGTATTACACTTGCTGAAAACAGAATAACAATATTTAGGCCTATTCCTACTTGTTCACAATAAGTAGGTCTAGGTCTATTTATATAGGAGCCTACTACAGTACTAGTACAAAATAAGGCGCTGATGTAGTTTGGTTCTGTGTAATTATTGAGATTTGGTCATGGATACGACGGTACATCATCAGCGCCTATAGGCTACCTATACACAACCCACAAGGCCACATATCCATTCATGGCAATCACGACGGGCGTGCTCCCCCAGAGCTTCGGCGGGCTACACAGTCAGGAAAAGTGAAAGTACAGGGCTGGAAGACGGACAAGTCGAGTAATTTTGGAGTGCATTTTCTAATCGTGTACCTACAGTTTTCGTATTAACTGCAATTCTGTATGACATGAGACACATTAGTGTGGTAGACCAATAGTTTGTATTGCTATTAATAAATATCATGGGCGAAAAATAATCAAATGAACTTACTGTCACAGAAGGGTGCAATGTCGAGTACACTGCCCAGAGTAGATCCGTTACTTCGCAATTCGTGCGGTACAATCCTGCCATACGTCTGTCTGTAGTTACGTTATACGTGTCTTCAATCGGCAGTCTAGTCCGCCACAGCCAACGTTAGCTTATTTCATATGAAAGGTAATTTGTCAATGGTGATAAAAATGATAATAAGGCACGATTTGTAAGAATGATAGATAAAAGATTATGATAATGTACTGTTGTCTGTAGACTGACTACTAAAGTATAGACCTGTATTACAATTTTCATTTTATTATTTTTTAAAAGGCTATAAGCCTTACGCACGGCTAACTTTCCAGTAGCCTGGCGTGGCGTCGTGTACACTTGACTACGTGTAGTTAACCTGACGTTACGTGTGCCTGCACCTCGCGTAACGCGTGGTGGACTACGTGTAGCGCCAGGTACAACCACACGTTACGCCAGGGTACACGTCGCGTAACGTGTACCCACACGTCGCGTAACGCGTGCCCACACCACACGTAACGTGTGGTGTGGGTACGCGTAACGCCAGATCAGGCTTCACTGTGCAAAACCCATAGGCGAGCCCGACCTGGCGTTACGCGTACCCACATCACACGTTACGTGTGGTGTGGGCACGCGTTACGCGACGTGTGGGTACACGTTACGCGACGTGTACCCTGGCGTAACGTGTGGTTGTACCTGGCACTACACGTAGTCCACCACGCGTTACGCGAGGTGTAGGCACACGTAACGTCAAGTTGACTACACGTAGTCAAGTGTACACTTCGCCACGCCAGGCTCCTGAAAAATTAGCCTTGTTTCAGGACATGTCTTTTTTGTTTATTTGCTATAGACTATACGTGTCTAATTATTTTTCATGAGCTGAGATATCCTGTGTAGGTGATGTGATGCGGGAGATTCTGTCTTTGAACCATTTAATTTTGTATTATTGTTTCTAATTGGATGATAAAGAAAAAAAAAAAAAACATAATTATGGTATGGGTTCCTGGGGGATGTTTCATCAATTTAGTTAGACTTAACAACTTGTCAGCTCTGACAACTTTCATGAAACGGTACCATGGAGT
Organism: Diadema antillarum; assembly: GCF_040938485.1. Lineage (NCBI taxonomy): Eukaryota > Metazoa > Echinodermata > Echinoidea > Diadematoida > Diadematidae > Diadema > Diadema antillarum. The sequence continues at coordinate 363,083 of NW_027270889.1, read as the reverse complement.
GGCACGTCTATCATTCAGTATTTTTGGATTGTAATTCACGCACAATAATAATTATAAAGCCATTTACAAATTCTTCTTCCACAAATATTTGTTGATGAAAATGATAACATGAAAGTTTTATTCTAAATGCACTGTAGAAATTCAAGTTGTAATATTATTATGTATGCTGCATGTGCTGCCTGCAGAGATTATGATTTGCATTCGTTCATTTTTGTGTATATTTTTTGGTAATAAATTTGAGTTGTGCCGTCATGTACATGTATTATGTGGTATACATGTGAACAACAATCAACTGAAGTTTTCTGTATACGTCCTAATCATAACTAACATAATAAACACTTGCCAATTTGAATCTCTATTTGGCAGATTGCTAGTTATTGTTGTTTTTCTTTCAGGTCAGTTTAATTCCGGCAGAAGGTCGAAATTCTTTCTTTTTGGACCCATGTCATGGAACTACTCAATTTCTGTGTAGCTTAATACCGGTATTGTCAATAATCGCATTTAAAAAGAACTGACTTGCTACTCTCATGAAATTAAGAAAATATCTCATCAAAATGACACAATATCTCATCTGATAAGAGATAATTATATCTTGCTTTGATGAAATAGAAATATTTTTTCACATGTCTCTCCCTGGGCTCCGTATATACGAAAAAAAAAAGTGGACAAAACAATCCATAATTTCGACGATGGTGCTGAAAAATCACTCAGTCTTCCGTTTTTAACACACGCACCATAACAGAGTCTGCGTTGATGCTGGCTATTCAGAAAGCTTCTTTCATACCACTCCATCCTATCATGGCGAATTCTTGTCATTAGATGCCGACAGTGGCATCTGCTTATGTCATCTGTATAGCAGTTGTATTATCATAGTGAGGGCTTTAGCTTTGTAAAAACAGGCCCAAAGAGATTGAAGCCCTTGCAGGTTTTCTACTAGCACTTGGAAAGAACCGAACATTTTCATCAATTCAATCTACATTAATGTACCTGTTAGGGATCCAGCAGAGGTGGGCGCACCGAGCGTGTCCCGCCTCTTTTATTTTGTTTTTGTTAAAACGATAGAAATGAAAAGACAACGTCAGCCAATGGAACCCCCTTTTTATGGAATTCTTGGATCCGCTCCTGTGTACATTGATATCGGCATGTCTACCAAACATGAATCTATCCATCGAAGAAAAACAATGACATATTCTTTATTTTCATTAAGCAGGAATGATATACGATATCGAAGCACAATTCAAATGCGATAAATACGAGACATAGATAATGATATCGGTTTTCTTTTGTGTTTCTCTTTCATTTATCTTTTTGAGACCCTGAATCTCAAAACCGACAAAAAGTCACAAGACATGAATTTCTTAGGTTTAGGGCAAATTCTAAAAGAACACACTCTGAGCTTTAAATGATGTATTCAATTCAAATGGACTCTCCTAACTAATCTAACTATTGGAAAGAAATCACACATTGTTGAAAAGTGTGAACTGAGGAAAGAAGATCTGAAGTAATGGGTGTATTCATGCGCTTTTTAAATCTTCACCAAACAGTATACATAGCTGTGCCGTGGAATGGGACAAAACGGGATCTAAACCACAGGATCAACAACAACGAAGGCATTATCAGATTAAGCTGAAATAGAGCATGCTCTAGTAACATATTCTGTCCAGGCTATTGTATATTGATGCCAACTTTACAAGCAGTAGCATTCCTTGTTACAGTTCAAAGCGAAGAGTGTGTCTAAGGGTTTGGAAGATGCTATGGGATTTCCATGCTGAAACATACTAAATGATCTCCCTCACTTTACAACAAAAAAGAGGTTGTAGAAAAACTGCTGAAAACACACTTTACCATGCATGTATAATGACCCCAAACTTATGAGAAATAGTGTATGTGAAAGACTTAAGATTGATCTGGTTTGCCTGCATGTTTCAGCACTGAATGGTGAAACAGATGAGCGTTTCATTGAGTCCTAATGTAAAATTAAGGGTTGCGACCTTTTGTTGGTTTTGTGATGCACGGTCACATCATTTTATTTTCTACAAGTACACAGTACACAATGACTGTGCGTCCATTAGGGAAGGCTGAACATAAATGTTTCTTGTTGCATCAAATTTAATATTTTGAATGCCCCTAAACAGGAAGAAAACAAAATGTCATCAAATATCGGTCAATAACAGTCAAAAGTCATAAAAATTAGGTGAAGAGACTGCAGGTATAGCAAAGGGTTTCATAAATGTTTTGTGAGTTTGAAGATAGAAAGAAAGCCATACCTACGAAGTGAAATTCATGAAGAAATAATGCAATTTATGGACCATGATAATAATGTCAAATTTGGCAGGTACCATGGTATAAGTATATTACTATGAAAAAGTGCTTAAATGGCGTCATTAACATAATTCGAATAACATGCACTTTGACAAAGTTCATAAAGTCATACCACATCAATATGATGAACTGAGATATGAACAGTTTTTTTCCCCCATGACACATTATGTTCATGAAAATTATTAACGTTGGGGGTATACATACGTCCATTTTTGTCATTAATAGATAATTTTATTGTCCAATTTGGCCATTAGAGAAAAAAGGAATAGCGGGTTTGGCTGTATCACAACAGACCGAGGTTGGCCATGGGAGACTAATGGTGCTCTGGTAACATTGGTCTTGTCGAGAAGCATCTAGCTGGAATGCATGCAGTATGTGACCTATGTGTTGTTCTTCACTTTTTCTTTGCAAGGAAGATGTGCAAATACACTCTCACAGATTCCTGTGACCCGATCACCTTTCTCTGTTGTACCGGGGCCACGGCGAAAATGTAATGTCCAGCCTTGTATGACGCGTTGCACCAGTTTAGAAGAATAAAATAGATAAAGTTGGACCAACAATAGTTAGACTGCAGTTTAAGGATGGGCTCCAGCATGCAACTACTGTCATTTAGCATTATGAACTTTCAGGTAATTATTGTATTACTCTATTCTTAGGACGTGTACCACATATTGCATTTCTCAAGTACATTCTCACACATAAACGCCTTCAAAGTAAAACTATACGTTGTCAGTGTTGAGAGAAAAAAATCTTTCGTTTTAGTGTTGTTTGCTGTGAGCGGATGTGATTGCAACAAAAAAAAAAGAAGAAAAAAGACAGATAGCTACTGATATAATTATGATGCACGTGATTATGGTGATTTATTACATCCCAGTTCTGATAATCTAAGCGTGAGGTAGATGAGAGGGAGAATTTCGAATACAGGCATATTATTCTGATGAATTCCCCAATTATTAGTAATTTAATATACCCACAACAGGTGGTGAAAGTATATAGGAATAAAGCCATATGTAAAGTTTTATTTGTATGTCCAGGTCAATAGCGGATGTTGTGCGATTGTCCATGTGTCCAGAATGTGATGTTTTGGAAAGGTTATGCATATCCTTACTGCACTGCCTGTGTCTGGTTCATGGCATAACAGTCCGTATGCGTACAATCATGCGTCTGTGGCCACAAGAGGGTGCTATTCACAAGACGTTACGTTGTATTACTGTATTGTGATCTGCTATGCAGTCAGGTCTAAGGCTGCGTTCACATAGAAGTATACTATTCCGGTATTCGGGCTCTTTTTTCGAGGGCACGCGAATAGCTTGAATCCAACGATAGGATTTCCTCACACCGGTTCACATAAGAGGGCACTATTCGAAAGTACGAATAGCTGCGAAAAGTATAGCAAAGTGGGAATCGAGCTTGTTCGATTTTCTTGCAGCGTATACCGTCTCTCGTTTATAAAATAATGACAGTTTTGGTCTGGATTTGCCCTTTAGCAAAAATAAGCATGTAGACTGACATTCTGATGCAGTTTAGAAATTGTTAATAAGATTTGCTGCGATGTAGGAGGAAGAAATCCTCACTACATGGGATGGTGAGTTGACGGTGCGGGTGATGGTGTATATTCGGTGCTCGAATAGCGAATAGCGAATAGCGAATAGCGAATATCGAATACCGAATAGTTCTATGTGAACGCAGCCTAACGCATACACATTGCATTCGTACATGGAATCAGTGTGTTAAATTGTGCCCAAAGAGTATACACTCTGATTCCATATACGAATGTAATGTGTAATCTCTCCTGACTAAACTCTTTGGTTGTGCCATCTTGAATAATGCGGTTATGTTAGGCCTATATGCAGAGCTACCATCAAGTCTCAAGCATGCGTGAGACTCAATCATTTAGGGGCAATCTCACAATCTCACGCATGGCACCCATTTTTCTCACGCATCGGGCCAAGTCTGGAACTTGGGCCTATAATAATGAGTATAGCTCAAAAGATTAAAGTGATAGTTGCAAATGAAGGTATATTTCCCTTTTGTCTTTCAAAATAAGTAAAAGATAGTCACTTATAAGTATGCACCTAGCTGATGAAATTGAAAAAGCTCCCTACTCTGGCCACAGAGGGGCCGGGGCAAATCCCCTCCCACACCCTTGCTCGCGCGCATATTCGCATGCCGAGATGCCGATTAATGAATATCTCACTCATAATTTTTTGGTTTTTTTTTTTTTTTAACTTGGCATCCCTGCCTAGTGTATGTTTGAGTGCAAGCCTTCTGTCCACGCCCTGATCATGGTGTAATAAGCACGAGCCCTTTACATTGTCATGGCATATATTATGTCTGGTTATATCTAGTTTCCCCATTTACTCTCTAAAAAAAATCGAGTGAAAATATTCACTCTTAAAGGAGTGAATACAAAAATGAGTGAATTGAGAGTGAAATTGGAGTGAATTTTGAGTGAAAACGTTCATTTTCACTCGTTTTAGAGTGACCTCAGGGATCACTCCAAAATCTTCGAGTGATCCCTGTGGTCACTCCAAAATGAGTGAAAATGAACATTTTCACTCAAAATTCACTCCAATTTCACTCTAAATTCACTCTTTTTTTGTATTCACTCCTTTAAGAGTGAATATTTTCACTCGATTTTTTTTTAGAGAGTAATCCTGTATAATTTCCGATCCCGATTGTATAGACCGCGGGCAGAAGCTTAGCCTAAATTCTTACTTTTCATTTAATATTATGTCATTTTATGTTCATTTTCCTTTTTTTTTTACTCACTTCGATAAAGGAACTACAATCACACTGTGATAGCATAGGGCTTGTGGTAGGCATTACTTTGTCATATAAAGCAAGGAGGTATATAGGGCCTATAACAAAGACGACTTGTCATATTTATTGTGCATGGGAATTCAGGAAGCTTTGTAAAGTATGATACTTTTATAAATAAATGTTTGTGGTAGAATTATTTCTCATTTACTTGGTAATTACTACTGTGGGAGAATTGCAGTCTGTTAAAACAATTAAATGACAATATACAAGTCACCATGGCAAACTGGTATTGCTTTTGTTAAACTGTTTTTAAGTTTTCCTATTATTTATAGATCATGGATCAACAGATTTTCATAAAAACACCCCGGCCCCCATCCTTTCTTTATGCCCCTGAGGCCTGCCGTTACCATGCCATAATCGGAATGAACAGATTTCCAGCAATCATATCACCCCTATCCGACAGAATATCTGCTCTGGTGAAAACATTATTTTAAATAGATATGCACTGAGACTTTTAGCCTGAAACAAGGCTAACTTTCCAGTAACCTGGCGTGGCGTTAATGTACACTTAACTACGTGTAGTAACCAGACGTTACGTGTGCCTACACCTCGCGTAACGCGTGGTGGAGTACGTGTAGTGCCAGGTACAACCACACGTTACGCCAGGGTACACGTCGCGTAACGTGTACCCACACGTCGCGTAACGCGTGCCTCACCACACGTAACGTGTGGTGGGGGCACGCGTAACGCCAGGTCAGGCTTCACTGTGCAAAGCCCATAGGCGAGCTCGACCTGGCGTTACGCGTACCCATACCACACGTTACGTGTGATGAGGCACGCGTTACGCGACGTGTGGGTACACGTTACGCGACGCGTACCCTGGCGTAACGTGTGGTTGTACCTGGCACTACACGTACTCCACCACGCGTTACGCGAGGTGTAGGCACACGTAACGGCTTGTTACTACACGTAGTCAAGTGTACCCTAAGGGGCCGCCAGGCTACTGGAAAGTTAGCCGTGCGCAAGGCTTTATATCCTTTAAAAAATAATAAAATAAAAATTGTAATACAGGTCTATACTTTAGTAGTCAGTCTACAGACTACAGTACATTATCATTATCTTTTATCTATCATTGTTACAAATCGTGCCTTTTATAATTTTCATCACCATTGACAATAAATTACCTTTCATATGATATACAGTAAGCTAACGTTGGCTGTGGCAGACTGCATGCCCATTGAAGAATGTAGACGTACCCTGTACCGCACCACCGCACGCGAAGTATCCGACCTAGCTAGGCCTACTCTGAATGTACTCGACATTGAATTGCACCCCTCTGTGACAGTAAGTTCATTTGATTTTTTGATATTGATTAATAGCAATACAAACTATTTGTCTACTACACTAATGTGTCTCATGTCATACAGAACTGCAGTTAATAGGAAAACTGTAGGTACACGATTAGAAAATACACTCCAAAATTACTCGACTTGTCCGTCTTCCAAGTTCCAGCCTTGTAGTAGTTGTACTTTCACTTTTCCTGACGGAGTGGCCCGCCGAAGCTCTGGGGGAGCGCGCCCGTCGTGATTGCCATGAATGAATATGTGACCTTGTGGGTTATACTATAGACGCTGATGATCTACCGTCGTATCCATGACCAAATCTCAATAATTACACAGAACCAAACTACATTAGCGCCTTATTTTGTACTAATAGTAGGCTCCTATGAATAGACTAGTAGACCTAGCGTTAGACCTACTTATTGTGAACAAGTAGGACTAGGAATATGCCTAAATATTGCTAGAGTCTATTCTGTTTAACGTTACACTCATACAGTATAAGATAGAATCCATGTATATATATATATATATATGTAAATATGTATGATATAGGTATGTTGATCAGTACGTTGGAGATTCGTGGAACACGAATGTAATAGACATGGAGTATTTCCCCAGCATACTGTATTACTAGCAAAGGCATAATATTTTGTTTTTTTAAATTCTTCACACATTGCTTATTTTCACATAATTAATGACATACAATGCACATGGGCCACGTTACTCCCCCCCCCCCCCCCCCCAGTTCACTTATGTTTTGAATTCTTAGGCAAAGAATATCTATTGATAAGCACTGTAATCTTCCTAGACTAGACTATTTTACTGATCACTAGCCTGAACAGACGCCGTGCAAAGCATTATATGGCATCGCAACTTCATTTACAGCGACATGGCTGTGTATGATCACATTTAAAAAAATGTGAAGTTAAAATCAATACATTAGAAAGGGTTGGGAACCACTTTGCTGTAATAAAGTCAAAGAAGATTGTGATGTTAGCCTGGACCATAGCAGCAGTACGTCATGTCAGAAAAGATAAGATAAATGTTAAAGATATCTTGGGCTGACAACAGTTGTTAGTGTGTTACCAATATGTATGCCATTAAAAAGGAAAAATCAGAAAATCAAAATATACAGTGAACTGCATTTACTCACAAGATGATGAAATTGGATCTTGAGGTGTTCAAATTTCTGTCAGGTGGCATATTTGTAACATGTTTTATTTTTCTTCACTTTGCTGGCTGAATCAGTTCTTAAACTATAAACAGTATGTTGTGTCTGCAGAATATCTAATGTGGATATGAATGTAGACGTATTATGTATGTGTGTCCCAATTGGAAGTTTATCATTGGTCAGTAACTAATATCATACTCCTCTTGGTCATCAAATTTCACTTTCCCATTCCTATTTCTCGTAACAAAACAATCTGTGATCATTCCTTCTCCCCACAACCCTCTCCCACTCACACAAAAATGTCATATGACAGGTGATCATAGACGGTTATGGGCAAGTAAACAAGCTTTTCTTTTTCATTCAGGTTGACTGAGTAGTGTGTGATCCTTAAGTCAGTAGGCACAAGTCAAAGCCAATAAACCTTGAATGCTACTTTGTAAGGTTAATCTAGATCTTTTACCCTTATTCTAAATCACTTAACTCCTCAAAATCCTTTGCCTTGATGATTTTTTGGACGTCAAGTTGTTGCTGTCTGAGGATGTTGACTATTTCATACTTTCATGGAATTTCAGTTTCCACAGTGATTGTTATTTTTTTGTTTGGGCAAAGGGTTGTGATCTGTCATTTACCACTGTCCTGAAGTTGTGTCCAATCGAATTATCAAAGTTTCTATTGTGTCTTATCACCATGATGTAGCTCAAGAAGTGCCTGGGACTGTATTGACATGACTTGAGAGGAAGACTGTCAGTCCATGCTTCACCCAGACATTGCCAATCTTCCTCATGTGTGTTTTGCTCATTAAAATCTAGAAAAGCAAGTAGCTAAGTGGTGAGTATGTCATCAAGTACATCAACTGATATAATGTATTATGAGTCACAATTTCTAATGAATTTATACAGTAAGTAAACCTGTAAATTTACACGAGGTTCAGGGTTCTTGTACATGGAATATGGGAGGATATTTCTGTTCAGAGCAAACAGCTACAGTGTAAGAAACAGTTTAACATTTGAGATAACATTTTTTTCTTCGTTTGTTTTTACCACCTTTTGACGCCTTTACCAAAGAAATAGGTCAAAAGTGAAACCTGCAATAGTGAGTCCCATCTCCCTGGAAATATGAACTGTTGTTACACCATGAGATTTGTCTTGTGTGGAAGAGTTAGCCACTCAGTATTGTTTATTACTTGTGTTAAGATTCAGTCAAAACTTTATGTTGTATGAATGATAATAAATTAAAATTTATAAAAAAATAATAAGAAATACACAAGTACATGCTTACATTAAGTTTTCACTTTCCAGTTGGTAATCTCTCATTAGGCATGAATTAAGCAAATACCAATTTCCAAATCTTGTGACAGAAATGCATACATGTTTACAAATTTCATGTGTGCAGTTTATGGGTTTAAGGCATAGTTGCAGTACGTGAGAATGTAATGCACATTACATTCTCATGTACTCATGTACATGTATAGTGTTTAATGAATCAGCATATGAACTCTGAAATTTCATATGCAGACATTTTGTGATGTGATGTTTACTGAATATTACCTCATTGAAAATAATATTCGTGACAGAAATGACTCAAAGTGTGTGAATGAGGGGTTGAGACATTACTCTATCTTCAGGCTCCTTTATTGAGTGCTTGAGGGCACTAAAACCCCTACAAATATGATTTGTTTGATGAATTCAGGCTTTCAAGTCATAGATGCTTGGGGATGTTGACTATTTCATACTTTCAGGGAATATCATTGTCCTGGGTTTAGTATTTTATTTGTTGTTGTTGTGGGGGGGGGGTGATCTGTCACCTGCCACTGTGCTGAAGTTGAGTGTAATGAAGTTATGAAAGGTTGACTCTTGTGTTTATTACTATGAATTAGCTCAAGAAATGCATCAGCTGGGGAATTGATCGACATTCAGAGGGAGACTATCAGTCCACCCATTGCCAAGCCATACTTCAACAAGACAGTGCCAATCTCCTTGACGTGCATTTGCTCTTCTGGTAGCTGGAAAAAAACAAGGAGTTATGTGGTGAGTGTTTTCATTGAGTACGTGAACTCATCCAAAGTACTATCATTGTGTTAACCTCAACTGTTTAGGAAGATAAAAGAGGGGGGAAGGGATGGATGGGGGTAATCTTAGTTAGGCTCCTCCCAGGCCCCCCCCCCCCCCCTCCAGATCTCAACAGTGTGATTGCAATTTGTAGTTGACAGTATTCGGAGCATGAAAAGATGTTATTCATTGATTTTAATCGAGATAAGCAAAAATAATCATGCTGTTGTGAAATTTGACTGAAAGCACAAATTTCTTTCCAACTGTATCACGTTTTTGAGCATATCTTGGTCTGACATGCATGTACATATTTTATATGCAATTTCCTCCTGGGTATCTAAAATTTGGTCTCTAAAGGGAGAATGCGGCAGACACTTGAAATGAAGAAGTTGTGAAACATCACAGCCATAGTTTTTCTGCAAAGACGACAGTGCTAGGAATGCCGAGGGGGACCTTCTAGCCCCCTCCTTGACAGTTTATAGTGAGGGTTAAAACCAATACTTTATATCATATTCTGGTTCTTACCTGTGTCATGCAAGAACACGAGCTAGTGTCAGTTTGGCATTTGAAGTTATTATTTTTTTTTTAAAAGGACCTATTGGTGTCTTAACCAATAGGTAAGAAAAAAGAACTTGCACTGATAGCAACATTAGGTTATTGGAGCATTGGATTTGTCTTGCATACAAGAATTTAGCCACTTGGTAATTATTTATTATTGATCTAAAGATGTTGAGAAAGCCATATACATTAAACTGTTGAAATATGATTGAATGAGTGTACAACGCTATGGAAATGTATCAGTAATTTTAATGAATTCACACACAAACCAACTCACAAGAACATGTGTATACCAATTTTTACTTCCCAATTGGTATTCTCACAATAGGTATGAATTACTGGTAAGCAAATTTTAATTTCAGATATATGGTGGCAGAAATGCACACGTGTCTACAAATGAATGCAGAGCTGCACAGACTATTTACAATACATAAGAATAATAATGCATAACATAATGATGAGACAATAACACTTTATGGCAGTTCATATGCAGGAATTTTGCAATGCAGTTTGACTATGAATAATGATTTACTCCATTGAAAGGACATTTTTTAAAAAATCTATTTCATATTCTGTGTATAAAGAGGTGAGACATCATCTCATATTAAGTCTCACTTTGCTTAAAAGATGAAAATGTTCTTCATTTTCTGATAATGATCAACTACAGCAGTCTACATAATTCAGATATCTTTTGGCCTATTGTAATGCATGAAATAGGCCTTCACAAGAGTTTTCATATTTGCTATGTCAAATCTTCCTGTTTATTTGTTTGTTTTTTTTTTTCTTTAATATGGGGAGGTTAACATCTCAGTGCATATATCTTAACACAAGACATGTGTTAGATTCTTGGGAGATGTTTTATGTGTGAAGTATAATCTCATTCTCTTTTTCCACTTTTTTTTTTGAAATTTCTTGTCTCTTTTGAAGGTATAACTCAGTTGACTCAATCATCATACTCGACAAGCTTGAACTTGGAAGGTGGTACTATTTAAGCACGCAAAGAATCTTGTGGATATTTCCCTTCTGGAAGAGCTCATTCTTTGTATAGTACACAGATGATGAGGCACAATGTCATTCTTTGTGTGGTTAAGCCAGTAGTCAAGGAATGGTGTGGAGCATCCACATAGAATATATGTTACAGCGCCATGCTTTGTTCATTTCTGTGGCAAGAAATGATCTCATCACTTAACTGTGCCCTATGTCCAGGGTATGTTGATGCACAGAAATGGGAGCCTTAGTTTCAACATTTCTTGAGAGTTTAGTGACGGTAATGGCTCCTTATATTGAATAATCTGACCATGCAACTAATCACAATAGCAGGTCAATATCGATTTCTGTTGTTGTTGTTGTTTGTCTCTGCAAGTGAAATTGTATACTACAGTTCTGAAACTCCAACTGTCCTAGAGGTCTTGCAAATAATTTCAATTTTAGCACTTTTTCACAGGCTCTGCTATTTTACATTGAACAACTCTTTCATATTATCTCTGAGGAGTAACATAATATGACTGTCTCTTCAAAACTCAGCAAGGCATGCATTCTCATTATCTACCTTTTCAAATTTACGATGTGCTTTCATTCTGGAATTTACTCTTTAATATAACTCAAAACTGACGATTTCTTTCACTTTGAGAGCATTAACTAAAGGGACGGTGTATAAAATGGTGATTGTGCACGCAGCTTTGTTCTTGGTCTACAGTGTAAAATGTATATAAGCATTCAGTATGGAAAGGACAAGATGATTGTTTGGCAACAAGTAGATTTTTTTAGTGGGGCATAATGCATTTCTCATATACTAGTAGTGTAATGAAATCATGTGCTTTTATGACTAATGATGTGACTGCATCAAATATGCAGACTGTGGTTGTGCTTTGTACATGGCGAAAGCCACAGATAACAAATGACATAATTATGTGAATAAGAATGTTTATATGTGCATGTATGTGTAGCCCAGTGGCTACTAGCGCACAAAATTGCCCGGTGACGCAAAAGTACACAGCCCTATACAGCCCCCTTCTTTGAGTTTATGCAATCAGGGAGGTCCCTGATGAAATCCTTTGTTTTGCTTCCTGTCAGACTACCTTTGTTTTCTCGTCGTCAATGCCCCTTCCCAAGAAAAGAGTGATTAACAGCAGTTTATGAGTTTAGCAATCAACTCCCCCATAACAGGTCCATAATCTTCAGCACCAGAGCCCCACTCCAAATAACTGAACGTAACTAGTGTGAGGAGGCGCCTCACACCCTAATTTTCATGTGCACTGATTCCGGTGTCTTAAGAAGTAGTCAAACAAATTAGAGACCATTGGTGAGCAATGCGGGCACTGGCTCTTTGTCTCCTGCCCCTTGTTTGATATCGTTAATTATAATTATTCAAGCGGAAATTGACAGGAAACACTACAGAAGATTTTGCATAGAAAATAATGGGAGGAGCTAATGGGACATGTCACCAATGGGGGTTTAATTATTTTGTGGAGACCACTCCCAAAGATCAGATTTAACCAAATGAAATAGTGGTAGGAAAAGAAAATGTGAATAGTTAATTAGGTATAAAAGAGCATGTTTGAGAGTTGTGAGTGTCAAAACTTGGTGAGTGTCAAAACTTGGTGAGTGTCAAGCTTAGTGAATGACTGAGCTGAGAGGAGAGAAGTGGCAAGCAAAATTTGACCGAGCTCCTACACATTATGTAGAGAAGCAATTAAGAGCGTCAGAGAATTTTGGAACTTTGAGAGTTGTGTGAAGCTTGAGGAGACAGGAGCAGATTTTTGGTTGGAGACCACTCAGATAGAGTTGGAAACCCCCTTCCTTCACCCACCATGTCCTCTCCAAACTAATTATTAACCTGCACTGACACTGTGTACCTCGCTGACATAGAACTGTGAGCGTCATCACGATGATGTTAATCGGACTGTTCACATGATTTCATTCGGCTCGCCCAAAGTCAGAGTGTAATGAACTCGAGCGACAACTGGTTTGTTGGCGTCATGGTCATGATGGTTGGAGCGTTCCATCCGACTGAGGCAAAGCATGGACCTATTGTAGTAGGTCCATGGGCAAAGTAAAGTAACAGCGACTGTGTTGATGCTGGACTCCCCACGCCCCTGGTGATGAACCGGCTGATGAGTTTGTGATAAGGGCAGATTTCCGACTGGACACCCCAGCTCATCGACGATGACGAGATCGACATGCGGAGGTCTTCATGAGTCGACCAAACAGACGTCGAGCTAAATGGCCACACCCCCACTCATTTCATTTACCCAACTAACCAAACCCCTTCCCCTTCCGTAGAGTAAAATGGTCGTAAAGAGTCTCCTGTTAATGAGTATTAAAGAGATGAGTGCGAGAGAGAGGTCCAGTTATATTATGTATTATTGATTAGTGTTGCTAGGGTGACAAAATGTCGTTCCGTATACATTTGCAGAAAATGTGTCATGAGTTGTAAAAAGGAAATTGTTTGTGAGCCATTCATTATTTCAGGCCTACGGGAAGGCCGGTGAATAAATATGCTGTTTGAAGCATTAGAGTTAATTATATAAAATTGAACCCTTGTTTATATTTTGTCCTCACCCCTGTGGAGAAATATTAGGCCCCTTTTAAAATTTTGGGATTGAAAGTTGATGATGATTGGTGTCTATGTAATTACCTAACCCCCGACCAGTACAGAGAGAAGCTAACAGACCAGACCAACATTTATCCGCCTCTGTACAACATTGGTCACCCCCTTGCCACAATTTGGGGTTTGTGGGGGGGGGGGGGGGGGGGGGGGAGGAGGGTTAGATATGTATGTGTCAATATACATATCAGGGGTGGATCCAGGAATTCTGTAAAAGGGGAGGGGGCACAACTAATATTCCTGGTGCCAATTTCAGGTTTCATTTCATTTTTTTCTTTTTACATCTTGTGTTTTTAACGAAAAATAAAGGGGGGGGGGGTGGTGTAGGCCAGTTGCGCACCCTGGATCTGCCACTGCATATATCTATATTTTGTGTACATGTGTTATACATCCACATATATATATATATATATATATATATATATACATGTGTGTGTGTGTGTGTGTGTGTGTGTGTGTATAGATAGCTTATGTCGGATACATTCAATCTTTAAAAGAAAAGTAAACAACCACTGCAAAAATACTAATAAAAAGATTTTCAATGCAGAAGTATAGCAGTTTGATTAATGAGTAAAAGTTGTCGCAGATATCGACATTCGTCGCAAGGTTAAGAGCTGTGACAAAATTTCACCAGATTTTGTTTGGTGGTGCTAATGAATAGTTTCATTCTCCAAATATATGTTTGTTTTCATTGTTTCCAATTGGATGATTTTGGGGAACAATGCAATGGTGTGCCAGGTTCCTTGAGTGACATGTTTATCCTTCACTGTTTACAGACTGCGACATGCACACAATGACTGTAACAAAGCAATTTAGAAATAACTTTCAATAACTGTGAATAGTAATAGTGATCTGCCAACACTTGACGATAGCTCAAATACACGCAATTAGTGAGCCGTGAGATCTACTTCCATTTTCTAGGCAAGGAAGACATGTAAGAACAATGGAAATACTCACAAATTTTCAGTGACCCGGCCGTTCATCTATTACTGTTGTCCCTAGACCAAGGATAATGTTCAGCCTTGTATTAGGTTATTGCAACAAAACCAACATTTCAAGTACACATTGTAATACATATAACTGAAATTGGACCAAGAATCAGAAGCATGTTCATTGGTACATACTAGAAGTGGCATGAGTATATGGACCATGGCAGTAATTGCATTACTGTATTTTATTGATATGTGCATTACATAATTAAAATGGGGATTTCATTAAAAATATGATTAAAAAAAGCATTGTAAAATTTGATAGGAGAACAATTGTTTTGTTGTTGTGAGTTGAAATGATTGCATGAAAGACAGTGATGGTTATCTGATGCATGTGATTGTGATAAAAGGGGGAATCTTGGAAACTGGCAAATTTTTCTGATAGATTCCATATTCCTTAGATCCACAAGTTAAAGTGAAAGTAGTAATCAAGTAATATAAAAAACTGAATTGTATGTATGTGATCGTTTGTGTGTGTGTGTGTGTGTGTGTGTGTGTGTGTGTGTTTATGTGTGTATGTAAGGTGTGAGTGACTGTGTCCATCAGTGTGTAGCAGCTCAAATTTTCTCTGCCTTTCTCTGCTCCACAAGCTCTCTTCTCTCCTCTCCTTTCCGATCTCCCTCTCCCTTTCTTTTTCCTGCTCTTTTTTTCTCAGTCTCTCTGTGGCTAAACTGACCCTCTCCGGTTGTTTCATTTTCTCCTCAAACAATCAGTTTCCAGTTGTGGTTAAAACGGAAAAATTTAATTGCTCAGCCAACGACCTAAATTAAACAATAACGTAACTGGCATCTATGTTCATCACCATTATGTAGACCAAATACTGTACAGGTACTGTAAGGAACAGTGCAAAGTAATACTGAAGAACAGTATACTGAAGAAGCGGTAAAAACAAATGAAAGTAACATGAAACAAATGCCTACACATATAGGATATATAACATAAAAAATAAGAAACAATCACAAAAATCATAATCTGTGAAATCAACG
Source organism: Diadema antillarum (assembly GCF_040938485.1). Classification (NCBI taxonomy): domain Eukaryota; kingdom Metazoa; phylum Echinodermata; class Echinoidea; order Diadematoida; family Diadematidae; genus Diadema; species Diadema antillarum. The sequence continues at coordinate 347,299 of NW_027270889.1, read as the reverse complement.
CCATAGGCCTATTCATTAAAATTCAACAGACTACACTAAAAAGTATCGATTTCATTTTAGAAGACACAAAGTAAAAAAGCAAAACACTCTCATTCCAAATGAAATAATGAAATCATAATTCAATAACTTAGATATTCATCCCCTACACAAGATATCTCAGCTCATCAAAATTATTTAGACACGTATTTTTCCCCTACACAAGTTATCTCAGCTCATCAAAAATATTTAGACACGTATCGACTATAGCAGATTAAAAAACAAAAACATATCCTGAAACAAGGCTAATTTTTCAGGCGCCTGGCGTGGCGTTGTGTACACTTGACTACGTGTAGTCAACCTGACGTTACGTGTGCCTACCCCACGCGTAACGCGTGGTGGACTACGCGTAGCGCCAGGTACAACCACGCGTTACGCCAGGGTACACGTCGCGTAACGTGTACCCACGCGTCGCGTTACGCGTGCTTGACCACGCGTTACGTGACGTGTGGGTACGCGTAACGTGACGCGTGGGTACACGTAACGTCAGGTTAGGCACGTGTAGTTGTTTTGGACCACACGAGGTGTTTGAGAAACCTCACGTACTTCCAAAACCTTACGCGTGCCTGACCACACGTAACGCGTGGGTACACGTCACGTTACGTGTACCCACGCGTCGCGTAACGCGTGCCCCCACCACACGTAACGTGTGGTGGGGGCACGCGTAACGCCAGGTCGGGCTCGCCTATGGAATTTGTACAGTGAAGCCTGACCTGGCGTTACGCGTGCCCACACTACACGTTACGTGTGGCGTGGGCACGCGTTACGCGACGTGTGGGTACACGTAACGTGACGTGTACCCACGCGTTACGTGTGGTCAGGCACGCGTAGGTGTTTCGAGGTACGTGTAGTGACCTGACGCAGTGAGCCGTATGGCTTGCCATAGCCGTGTGCGATAACTGTTTGCACACGGTCAGTTCTTGGAAGCAATACATCACATGCACTTTGAGTGAAGAGTGTGCAGTCCTTGCCGTGTGTAGCTGTGCAGGCGTGTGCAGGCGTAGCTGTGTGTGTGAGGTGTGCGAAAAATCAGCAATCCACCGTTTTTGTTTTGCACTTGGTAAAATGCCAAGTGCAAGATCTTTTTTTTTTCTCTCGCTTTCGTGCGAAGTTTTGCACACAGCTCTATAAGTGGAAAATTCCTTCACCAAATCCGACAAACTTTTTCTATGTGATTGAGCTTTCGATCTGCTCATGACCCCCATTAGGAATGAGAAACATTAAAATCTGCACAGCGAGAATTCTTTATTATATTTTTGTAAAATACACCGAAGATACGTTTGTTTCAGGTTTGTTTTATTTGTTTATAAGGTTTATGTATATGGGTTTCAGAAAATACAAGTGTAATGTTTTATGTCGTGGATGTATTTCTATTATCATGGGTGTAAAGGTTTCTGTGTCATTTATATTAGTAATTAATGAAAATAATGTGTGTTGTTGATTATCTTTTGTGTTTCATTTTGATTTAGGAATATATGCTCTATACGTGAGTGTAATCGTGTATGCCACTTGATTCATGAATATTTTTCATTTTAAGGACGATAGATGAAATGCGATGCAATGAATTGAATAGAATTTAAATGAAATTAGATCGTGTCATTGTCTCGTGTCTGTTTGATTTTCTCCTAATGACAACGGGACGTGTTGTCATGTATATCGATCTGCAGATGACAGTAGGCCTACGTGTCTCAGCCAGTATCTGATCTTTTTGTTTGGGGTGAAGAGAAATATGATTCACTCACATTTGAGTCATATTTTGTCAGTGGTTACGCATATGCGGCAGTTGGCCTTCTTTTATAAAAGTGCAATGTTCAATACCAAGTGTATTATGAGCTGATTCGAATTTAAAAAAAAAAAAATTCTAATAAATTACGTCTGAGGAAGTGAAACAAACATATTATAAACGGAAGTGAAGCAAGCATAAACTGAACTGAAGCAAGCATATAAACTGAAGTGAAGCAAACATATAAATTGTTTATGTTTCATCCAAAGCGGACATTTAATGAGAGGGTTATGAATGTTAAGTTTTGCATACATCAAACACTATAGTGACAGTGATCGCAGCCATAACACATCACGCTTTCTTGAAGTGGTGATATCATATACCATCAACTCAAAACCGCTCCCTCTGGTGTATAGACACGAATTGACTGATAAATATCATGCAAAATGCTTGTCAACAAGAAATCAAACATAACTTACACAAGGGTACTGCCGTCATCAGTTTTTCTTTGAAAAGAATCCTGTCATTATTATACAGCCCATCAAAAGAGATAGGTTGCCATTTTGGATAAGTGCAATATCTATAGTGTTTCCAAAAATATTTAATAATAATAGCAGCACATCCTATAAGGAACGGAATTTGCACTCGGACATCATCCTTTATACTACTGTATACTAACCCACGTTTGATTCTTAGTTTATATCTTCATTTGTTAATAGGACCTACATCAATCAATACCCGTAGAGGTATATAGGGCCTACATTATATATGCAGTTAGCCATTTATACGGCCATCAATCCATTTATTCCTTAACTCATTCATTTTGCAGGTTTCCAGAAGGTTCATGTATAATATGAGTGCGTGCTTGTTGATGGACAGCGCCTTAAAAGTTACTCTGGGACTTTGTTTATTGCATAACTCAACCTCATCTGTTAGACACTTGATAAATGCACCAAAGTATTGAAAAGATGGAAGTTAGGTTTGTAATTCAGGAGTCCTCTGCATGCGCGCACCCAGAGTGACGATTTGATGTTCGTCATTTTGGTTTCTGTTGTGAACCCAGATGTAATATGCTATGAGATTCTTCTGTATCTTACACTGCCAACGACGCCATTCACTGCTACATAAAGGGACTGTAGGTCATGCGTGCATGGCTGGCGAGGGGAGCTGAATAATAAGTCATTGGACTTTACGCCAATTTTAGGCACAGATAATAGGCCACAGAATAATGCTCGCGATTAGGTAATCGCAAGGGGAAAGTTGGTCAATGACAAACAGGAAAACGTACTGCATGGACGCGCTTCAGAAGGCATTGAAATTCAAGGGCAACTCTCGCTGCAATTAAGTGTGCTTCTATGACGTCATAAAGGGAGAAAATACCATTAAGCCAAATGGCTAAATGTAACCTGAATGTATGATTATTCATAAAAGACGACACTCAACATCGCTAAGTTAGACTCAGTCCTCAAAATATAAAACAGGATCTTGATCAACCACAACCCGGAAATATACTGCCATGGAAGCTGGAGGGCAAAATCGTGAAGATCACCCCTTACACAGAGTAGGCCTAATACGTCAGCAGTTCCTCACAACTCAAAGGTTAACGATAAACTTATAAACGTTTAAAATGACTTTCCGATACTTCTTCCCGCTATTAGTTCGAAACATACTTCACTTCGGACTATCAAACCTTCGGAATAACGAACCCTCTTTCTTTATGGGAACAACGAAGCTTTGGGATAACGGACTTCATTTTCGGGTCCCGGTTTCGGATAAACAAACATCAAGTTTTATGGAATTTGTGTGTTTCGGAAACGAACGTCACCAGTTTTATAGGGGATGGCTAGTAACAGATCAGTGAGAATCAGTGGGAATGCTGAGCGATGATTGTTCCAATCCTTGTGGGATTCATTTAAGAGTACATTAACAATAGATATATGATGTACTCTTGAACGAATCCCACAAGAATTGGAACAATCATCCCCCAGCATTCCCGCTGATTCCCATTGATCAGTTACTAGCCATCCCCTTGAAGTCCGAATGGTAATTGGATAAACTTAGGTTGTATCTTAATATAATCGCAGATCATTCATAACTACAAACAAAATGGAAAATGAAGGTTAGCAGGGGCAGGATTCTCCCTGGAAAAACAAAATGATAACAGGGTCACTTCTTCCCCCCCCCCCCCACACACACACATCGCCTCCTAAGTAAGCAGTAAACCTTGAATGTCCGCAATAGGCTATTTATTTTTAATGAATTGAGATTGTTGCTAACTCAGAAAGAATGTTCATATCAATCTGTACATTGGCATATCCACACAGCATGAAAATTTGACATGCATATTACATAAACGTAGATGTATTTTGATAAAAACCAACGAAAAGAAATATGCCAATACACTGGTTTTGTAATGCATTTAGATATTATACATGCTTTGTTCACAAAAGTTACACTTAGCAACTACAAAGCTTGCCGAAGGCTTGCCCTACATATAGCAACAACTGAGCGAATTCATACCTACATGGAACTTAATGGAAGGGATCAGGTGAATGAAAAGCTTCGTTACTGATAGGAAAAAAAACATTCATTAACTGTAATAGATTACAGAAACGGCAGAATTTCACATGCATGCATTATAAATCAATGGAAAATTCATACATATTATCATGGCATTTTCTCCATGCACTTCCAAAAGAAAATTGCAACGTTAAAACAACTGTTGGTATGAAAACTATTATTTTGTCAGGTACGGTGATTCTCTATCCCACAACCTCCACTATCAGATAAAACAAAGGGAAATCACTGCCACTGTGGAAGGACGTGGACTAGTTAAACGGTTATCTCCTGTGGAAAAAACCCAGAAAAACAGGAAAGCAATTAAACTTTGAAACAATCGCGTTTTTGTTTTTACTTTTGTATATCTCATATTGTATTTCACACAAAGTGCGTACAACTCTAATAAAATCCCTTTTACTCTTTTTCATTTCTTTTGGTGAATAAGGTTATAGAAAGAGCATTAACCCCGATGGCACTGCTGTTTTTAGTCCGAAGAATAGAAGTAATAAAAAGAAAAAAAGTAAATAAGTGTGAATGTTGACGCAAAAAAAGTCATTCAAAATTTATTAATCAATAATTAAACGATAAAAGTAAAGATAGGAAATATGCATGTGAATTTCAGTTCTCAAATTAATCTCCTCACCGAAGAAACTACAGTGTGCTCTTTAAAATTCTTCTTCAAATAAAATGGAAGACAAACTGCAGATACGTTTTAATTGTTTCGTTTATTTTTTCTCTTGAAATATCATATAAATATCCTTCCGCTCATTTGATAATTCATTATTGTCAAGTCATGGAAAATAGTTTAAAAGATGATATAAGAACTGCCTTTTTAGTACCACATTAAACCAACGTGACGTTAGGGTATTGTGAGGAACGATTTCTTTTTTTTTTCTTTGAGCCAGAGTTTTTTATTTTATTTTTTTTTTTTGTTGAACTTAAAGTTTAAGTTTAAGTTAAAAGATGTTCCAGATTCGGTGGCACGACAACAATTCCAAAACATCGTCATGTACATGTATAATGAAACAATACAAATCTAATCATAAAGAATGTGTGACTGCAAAACGTGTGTCCAAATAATTCAGTATTTCTGATGGGCTGGTATATCACGCTATACCTCCCTCCTCTAAGAAAAAAAAAATAAATCAAACCAACTAATTATTCTTGATATCCTGTAATAGTTTCTAAGCATTCATGTAATATTATGTATATACGATTACATAAAATAGTATCAATGAAAACAATGTGAAATGGGCAAAGTAGTTCAACATTAATTTTAAGTTTCACAGCATGAAGGGTAAACCAATTCATCTTGTTTGCATGATGAAGTTTATTTCTTCTGTAAAATTCCGTGAAGGGTTTTTACCCGCTCCGGAAATTTCAGACATCTGTGAGTCTAATCCACGGAAATGTAGTCTCTCTCTCTCTCTCTCTCTCTCTGCCTTTTAAAGGAATATACATATTTTATCATAGTATAAAACCAGCTTCCAGCCCGGGCAAACCTTGTGAAGAGTCTCACATTCATCAACCAAAATTAATGATAAATGATGATTGTATGTGTTACTATTCTTTACAACGTTTTTTTTTTTTTTTTTTTTTTTTGGGGGGGGGGGGGGGTATCTTGTTTTGGAGACAATATGTGTAATGTGCTGGTGCTCAAAATCATTCATCGTATATCTTATCGACTACAATGATGCTATACCTGCTGTCTCTATATGTTTGTCTGTGGTATGTGTACAGTGTACGTTTGTATGTACGTAAGTATGTGTATATAATGTGTGTATGTATGTGCATGTATGTGCGTAATTGTTATGTGCGCATCCATGCACGCATGCATAGAATAATTGGTATTGTATATGGGTGAATTGTCGAGAGATCAACAAGCTGAGTAATGGATACAGAATGTTTGATCAGCCTGATTCAAGGCGTTTACAGCTGCAAAACGAAGACCAATTTCTCAGACAAACTTTGTCCTCAATTGTTTATTGTGCCACTGTATGATACTGTTAACCTATACATGCCAAGCCAGCTCTTAAAAGATCATAATATAATTTATAATATTATTATAATCTTGTTGTTGTTGTTGTTGTTGTTGTTGTTGTTGTTGTTGTTGTTGTTGTTGCTTTGTCCATTTTGTTCACATACTTGCCAGGAGGCACTTTTCAGGAACAGGTCTGCACTTCAACATTCAATTCACTTTGCACAATATTCGTCTTTGTAACTATCATCAATATCATTCATTATCTTTGTTTGCTTTCTCATCTTGGTTGCCTTTTTCCTTGTTTGAGATCAGAAAGAGATACGATATAACAATGAATTCTTATTGTATGCTTTTTCATTCATGTCTCCCATTGTATTTATTGGTCAGCCGATATCATTGTTTTTTACTGATTTATGTAATTTCTTTTCTCAATCTCACAGAAAACTTCTCTTTACGTGGATGATGCAATTATCTTTTGTAAAGGTATTTGGATGAAAAGTATGACAGGAGTCTCCCAAAGTTCAGAATAAATGGCTGATGCTTTCAGTGATAGTAACCTTTTTTTTCTTTATGACGTATACGGTTAGCTTTAGCAAGTTTTTGTTTTCAATATTTCGTGTTTGTGACGTAGTTTTGTTGAATAACGACGAATGTGTTGACTTATGCGTAAATTTTCCCTCTATAATGCCAGGTCGATACCCAATTGAATTGTCTTTAATATGGAATATAATGCCTTGACTTTTATTAAAATCTGCTATGAAAAATATAAGTTGGAACATTGTTCCTTTTTTTTTGTCGCTGAGTGTATATTTGGGTTTCATTCCCCTTTAAGCAGGATGTAAGCTCTGACTCGTATTCGAAGATCAATCGTAAGACATGTACGAGACAGGCGCGTTTCCGCCGACAGCAACGGTGAGTCATTGAGCTCCGCGCGACCGCAGACTCACAGAGGACTTTCCCCCTATACTTGAGGAGGGAATACAGTTTTGTAAAATGAAATCTACAGGGTACCTATTTTAGCTACTATCAAAGTAAGCATTGCGCCATCACAAGAAAAAAAAAAAAGACAAAGATGAAAAACCTGACACGGGAAAGTTGAGAACAAAGTGACAAGAATTTCACTTTAATGTAGGCCTATTTATTTAACTCGAAGATAATTTGTCATACTTTATTGAAATTAAATCAATTACATACGATAACGACTTTCCTTTTCAAGGGTATAATGATGACTAAAAACTTGACACTCAATGCTGAATTTATAGATCCCTCATGAGATAACAGTCAACGTTGAGGGCGCAGTGTTGTTGGGTACAGTAGAATGGATTTTGTTTGGATGAACGAGAGCGGAGCGCACCCTGCGTACCAGAAATGTATTTTTGGTCAGTCATAGGATTTTGCTTTTAATTTAATTTCATTTTATTTAGATTATAAAATCAAAAGGATTTCATTCAAATAAACGATTGTTGTTAATTAATAAAACTGAAATAATTTATGATGACATAAACACATAGACCAATGATTTCGTATATACATGGATTATACGTAAGTAGGGCCTGTACATTAATTTTATTTTCCGTTTTCAAGTTATTTTTGTCAAAGAAAAAATTAAACTCATAAGAGTCTGCCAGTGAAATTATCATTCAGATTAGACAAAATTTAATGGTGAAAATAAAAATGTGATTTGTTTGACGTTGAAGGTATATTAATTTTGTTCTCTTGTTTGTTTGTTTGTTTGTTTGATTTTTTTTTTCTGTCACATACTTTTAGAGGTTCGAAATTGATTAAGCCCAAGGAAGCCTGGCCAGAGTACATTATACGAAGGTAGTCGTATAGGAAGGGACCCGGAGGCTGCAAGGCCACACTCTTCTCCCGCCCCTCCTCTCCCCCCTGTACCTCCCTCCCTTCTCGCTTCCCCTCTTGCCCCCCCCCCCCCGATTTCTTACTGTCTCTCTCCATTTCTTGAAGGTCCATGGAGCGGACTAAAGCACGAGCTCTTATTTGCAGCTTTATTATAGACCTGGAAAGCAAATACTCTCCTTGCTTTTAACCCACCCGGCATGCTACCAAAGTCGGTCTAGAGAATGATTCCATAGGGCTTTGTTTGATGCATCCAACCTTAAGGAAGGTTACTCGTTATCGTCTTTGGTTTAGACCCAAAAATATCTCTTTCTTTCCCGGGCCCTCCAGACGATCGGTAGGCACTGCTTTGGCTTCTATTGTGAGATTCCCCTCGATATCACGCATTATACGTGATTGTCATATGCGGCTCCACCACTTCTTCTTCTTCTTCTTCTCCTTCTCCTTCTCCTCTGTCCGATCCTCTTATCATTTTCAGACTTCTTTTTCTTCTCCTTTTGCTTCTTTTCCTCCTCCTCCTCCATCTTCCTCTTCTTGTATTTAAAGTAATCGTCTTGAGAAAAAAGAAAAATGTCGAAGGCGAATATGTTCCCCTTTTGAAATAATTTGTATGTAAACACTATGTACCCTTTTGAATCGTAAGTAAAAGTGATGTAAATAAAGAACCAATTTGAAAAGTTAAAAAAAAGTCTTCTTCTTTTCTTCTTTTTTTTTGCTTCTTGTCCTCCTCCACCTCCATCTTCCTCTTCTTCCTCATTATCATATTATTATTTCTCATCTTTCCTAAATCCAGTTATTATTGTATTCCATGTCAGCTGTCAACAATATTGTGCTTCAACAATAGTGTGGGACGTTGCCATAAAAAATAATGACACAGAAATACATCGGACGCCTAAAGTGCGAGTGTATGGAGCATGTTGTAATCGTCTTGAGAAAAACATCAACAATCACACACACACACACACACACACACACACACCCACACACACACACACATCATTATATATATATATATATATATATATATATATATATATATATATATATATATATGTATATATATATATATATATATGCATATATAACTGAGCATAAACGTAAGCATAAAACATAAACGCAACTATACGATTGCCTTCAAGGAAGACAAGATATGGATCATCTCTATTTATTAACAGCTACACATTACGATTGTTCGTATTAGTTATCATTCGAACCAAGAATGATCATGTCTTGAAAAATACAAATATATTTATCAATATCAATATCCTTCACAACCGTGACTTAAACCACATTGCATCTTTCATCACCACCATCCAACACGGACTCCTTTTTAGTAGCAATAACTAAGAAAAATAAAGCAAAAAATGGAGCGATACATCATATCACCATTATCATCAGAATCGCTACACTATGTGAGATGTGTGTGTTCCAGAGCTTTGCAGTGTAGATAATTAATGTAGATAAAACATGAACACTTACGATGTTGCGTTATGTCTCTGAGTCTTGGTCAACAAATGACGTCATGTTATTACCAGAAATACAAAAGGATGGACTAAAGTCACTAAACACTCCAACGAATCACACGCCGTTGCATCATGTGTACATCATAGTTCGCACTCCGGCATTCATGAATTCAAAGTCAATCTTATATTTATAGGTTCCTACATTTACTTTCTCTGCTCCAAACTGGTCAGAATAGAATTGCATCACATTGGTACCGATTTTTTTTTTTTTAACCATAACCCTGATCCTCACATCAAACTATACCTAATACCCTACCACAAACCTTGGAGGAAAAAATGACCTGAGCAATTTTCGCAGGAGCAAAGTGGCGTGTCACCCCAAAATGAAATTGCAAATAACGTCAGTATGCACACGGACAAAAAAAAAAAAAAAAAAAATGATTACCTCTGAGTTATGAAGGAGACAAAAAAAAAGGCAAAAAAGTAGTTTCCAGATGTAATTCAGCTGAAACACATTTCCCCTGTATATAGAGATGCACATGACAGATTGGATCAGTGAGAATTGGATGCGAGAGTCTAACTTTTGAACTGTTTAAACTCACTAGCACAGCGAGTGGGTTTTTACTGTTTCCAAAGGTCAACGAGACCAATCAGTTCTCACCGATCCACGAAATAGGCCTGCGCATCATTCGTTTTATTAAATGGGCCCGTAAATTCAGGAAATTCAACTTTTTTTCCCACATCATGGGTCCGTTACACCTACAACACTGCTTGAGCCATGAGTTTGGATTTTACCGGAAGCATGGCTCAATGTGGATTAGTAAACATCAATGCATGATAATTGACCAATCAGCCCGTTTTATAAAGAGTAATAAAAGATGCACTTCCTTTGGGCTCTATTTGTTTTTTGTTACTTCATTTCATAGTAGACATGGTAGAGAAGTATATTCATTACCAAGTATAAATGCGGGTTACCACATGATTGCAGTCATGTCGATTTCATTTCTCAGAATCACCGAAACCTAAACTCCCTTTAAAACCGCATTACTTTCTCATTACATTCGATCGATATCTTGTTCATTTTCAAGATGTTTCAAGATAGTTTATAATAATAGATATTTCCTCGTGAAGTAAAATGTTTTCATACAGGTTCCCATATGACATCCTGAATTAGGCAAACGCATGGTGTTTCAAAGAGTAGGTCTACTTACCGTACAACAGGCCTGACTTACAAAAACAATCCGTTTACATAACCGGTCGGAGAGCGTGACTTTGATTACGCCGGTGCTTTCGTAACAGTTTGCGCTCGAACACATCTATACAGGTCAATGCAACAAAAGAACCTCACTGGACTGCCTACACTGAATTCTTGGACTGCACTGATTTTAGGAGTCTTGTAAAAGTTATAATTAACAATAATTGTGATAAAACCCCACAAATCGAAAATACATGCTTTGATTGAGCAATGGACTACACTGCGTCTGTGGGAATTATTATACACAAATCTCACGTAAACGGACTCACGCACAAAAACACAACTGTTATAAATTATGTGTGTACAAAGACAGACAAACAAACACTCAGACACACACGAAACAAGCACACACTTAAATATTATGAAGAAGCCTATGGCTAATACATTCCCCTTCGAAAAAAAATGTCACGTTATCAGAATAGTCAGCATATAAAAGAAATCTTTTGCGCGATGGTGATAATTAAAGTCTCTTTTTGAATTTATGTATTAAGGGTAAAGATCTTAGCGCAACTCACCTCATTAGTTACATTATGTAGTTGAGAATTGGATTTCGTTTCTTGAAATACGTGAAGCTTAAAAATCGTTATCATTGGTTCCTGTTTACCATATTCTACTGAGCTTTTGACATGGAGTTGTCTGATTTATGTCATTTTCTAGTAGCTATGCCGTAATATGATAGAATACCAATAGGTTTCTTCAATTCAGTCGTAATACATGTGTATGCTGGCATGTGGTGCAGGAACATGTTTGTTTTTACACTCCTCAGAATAGCTACAAGGAAAGAAATGGCTATAAGTATACCACATTCACGGCAGAATCTAGGAAAACAGATTACCAGGGCATAAGGACGTATACTCGCTGATCGCGGCGTCTTGGCTGTTCCTGCTTCCTTCGCCCCAGCGCATCCCACGAGACGCGTGTGCACGTGACTGGACTGACAGTACGTGATTGGACTGAGCGCCGAAACACAAAGGCGCCATCTCGTCAGAGCACCATTATCACAAGCCGTTGCTATGGCGACGTGTATACAACAAACTTATCACAGATTTCTTGCCAGCTGACCAGCGAGAGAAAGGCAGTGTCTATTTGTAGGTGTTTGTATCTTTGATGATCGTCTGGTCAAAGTAACATACACAGATGCTCTGTTGAAAATTGACGCTTACGCTGTAGATTGTTTCTGTGCATAAGTATGCTATCTTGAAGATGCATGCTTGGAAAATAACTTGAAGATTTTGAGATCGGTATAACACGAGGATTTCATCATACGATGCTACATAATCATATAGCTCGTCTTCAAGTGTATGATATAGGAATCTGGCTGATGAGTAGTTAATAATATTGCAAAGATATTACAGTTAACATGTGTCATCTTGCTTGTCATAGTTTTATTTGCTGTGATTTCTGTCGTATGCCATCTTCAGCTTTTCTCTGATATATTAAACTTAATGCATCAAGCTACCGAATCTACTGAGGACATACACCTTGATAGATTATAAGGTTTAAGCATAAAAATGTTTTTAAAAATGATACAAAAGAAAACCAATACCAAAAAAAAAAAACAATAGATAAAAACGGATATGCAAAGATCGCCTAAAAGGGAGCATCAACTCTGTTAAAGAAAACAGAGTCCAATAGAGTCCTTCCATGGAAATAGCCACGAATTAAACGCTTGTTTTCTAAGGAAGAGATATGAGTGCTTTGTTTAGCAGTTTGGTGTTCTGAGCAATAACATTTGTGATACAAAGATATTGAATTATTACATTGCCATAATACAATTCGCAGGCCGAATAATACGATAATTATTAAATCATTGCATAGCATATCGACCCTTTCCCATTTTACTCGAACAGTGTCGACAGACGTAATGTAATACATGATTATCATATACCATGATGGACCATTATCGGATGCATGCGTATACGTAACTTTATGTTTGATATTAAACATTAAATATAAAGTTTTGTATGCAAACAGGGTTTGATTGATTTTTTGTTTTTTTATTTGGGGTGTTGTGCTCGCGTGTTTATGTTCGGTTGCTGAATATTAGGTGATGATAGAGTACATTGAAGGCGTCGCAAACTAGCAAAGAAATGATCATTATATAATATGCAAATTATGTATGTATAACAGGAATGCTTTTTAAGTTACAACTGACATCATGATTGTGTTTATTGACATGACAAACATAAATATAGAAGCCAAAATTTACTTTCTACAGGTTTTATGTACGGAGATATTAAAAGGCCATTATGGCGGCCATTTTAAATATATTTATATGCAAATTTATGCAAATTATGTACAAAGAAATACTTTTTAATTATTACTGATGTCATAATTGTACTCCTTGACCTAAAAAACATAGGTCTAGACACAAGAACTCACTTTCTGTAGGTTCTGTGTCCCAAAATATAAACATAGATAGGTTGTATGGCGGCCATATTGACTTTATGCAAATTAGGCATTGATCCACCACTCGAACTTTAGGGAACTTTTGATATGTTGTTTTGATAGCTCTTCCAGGTTAAATGCAAGTGGAATGGTTTCTGTTGCAATTAGTTTTGGGTCATTCCATATTTTGACTGGACTAGTAGAGTACCAGCCAATATGAATTCCCGTTTTACGAATTTCAAAGCCACATGTGCAGATTTAATTGATCGAAATGCTAAACTGAATGCTCAAGTTGCAAAATTTGAATGACAGACTGTGCGATAACGAGGGTTTTTTTTTGCTAAACTGAATGCACCTTCTATCAAATGGACTGACAAAAGTGCGAAACTGGTTGGAAAAAACTATACAATTTGCAGTCCGAATAATACGATAATTAAAACACGCTGGAACGCGCGGTTACAAGCTTTGCTTTTGCGGTTCCTTCGTATTTCACGTTATATAGAGAATTGTCTTTTATGTACATAAATTATGCTGACACACTTTCTTGTAATGACCAACCTTATGTCATATTTTGTATTTTGTTAAAATGCTTGTTTGTATTTTTGTTTCTTGGATTGGAAGAGGTTCATCGTGGTGAAGAAGGAATGAATAAAGTAATCAGTTGTCTCACGATGCGCAAACTCAACGTTTGCACATCGTGAGACAACTGATTACTTTCTTCATGCTTTTTGTTTCTTGCTTGTTAAGTATTACAGATTTAATGTGATGTGAAATATGAAAATAAACAGCTGGAACTGTTCACTGTGTCTCAAGTGTCAGACCAGAGCAGTTCCAGTAATTCAATTCAATTCAATCGAAAAAATTATACATCACTGCATAACATATTGACCCTTACCCATTTAGTCGAACAGTGTCCAAAGACGCAATGTGATACATGGTTTTCAAATACCTTGATGGACCATTAGAGGCATGAATACGGAACCTTATGTTTCATATTTGGGTGTTTTTTTTTTGTGGTTTTTTTTTAATCTGGAGTATTATGTTCGTATGCGTATGCTCGGTTGCTGAGTATTAGGTGATATCGGGCATTGTCGGGTGGATGAACTCGACGCAAACTAGCGAAGAAATAAATATTGTTCGTTGATCGGTAATCTACTTAGCTTTCATTTAAAAAAAATGTAAACCATATAAAGAGAATTATACGATTTAACACTGGACAAAAAATAATGATCTACAAAGAAAATGCCAATAACCAGTAGATAAGCATAATAATAAAAGAGAAAGTGTTCACATTCGATTAAAGTGGAGTCAAAAGCTACTGTGAAAACATCGAAAGATTAAAATGTATCTCAACGCATGTTTCTATAACGAAATTTTAGAACACTTGCATTAGTAGAACGTCACAGCTATATGTCACCATCCTCCCTTATAGCCATACATTGTCCTACTGTTTTGAGAGAAAAGAAAAAGGGGCAAGATTTTATAACTTTATCATAATCAAGTGGATATGGATGGGCTTAGTCTTATGGCATTAGGTTCTCTACACTCCCGTCTCTCAGGACCCAATTACCATTAGGAGAACAGATTGATGGTTGTTACTTGTTATCACCAAAGAAACGTCAATAGACAATTAGCACATCAGCGATGTTCCTTTCTCCTGTTCTTACTAAGTTCGTCACTCGCTGGAGGAGTTATTGAACTTGAGAGGAGCTCTCGGTCTTCAGAGAGACTTAATTTCCTTTCACGCCTTGGTGGATCGTTTCAGACCATGCACCACCGCTCTCCATGTATAGCCCGAATGTTCGCTTTCACACTGACAATGGTGGACTCTTGGATCACCATGGATAGCGGGGCTTTTAATCTGGTCCCGGATATGTTAAACCGCGACGAGCTGATGAGAGTGATTAGAACCGAATTCATTGATGCTTCTTTAATACGTCATAAGGTAAGATTCTTATGTCACCACTATCAGTTGTACGCAGGCGCAGTCTGTTTAACGCCGAACGCGCAAGACTCAACATCGACGACTAGATTTACGGGTCGTACCAAGTGCTGTGTAGTGGTATTGTGTGAAGGAGGGTGGTAGCGTGCTAGGCTCCGAAAACCGGCGCCGCAGAATCACCACTGATTCCTTCTTGGTTGGATAAAGTGGACACTCTTACATCACCTCCTGCGGGAACTCGGTACATTCAGTTCGATAAGTGGATCATGTGGAAATAACTTAAACGGGCGGGTATGGAATAGAGGTAAGATTCTCATATCTTTTTTTTTTTTACTATAAAAGGCTCCCATTTATCGTTATTTTGATCATTTCTTGTTTTGCTTTTTTTAGGGGAGGGTGTAATAAAAGAATAGAATAATCATAGATGATTAGGTCTCGAGTTCAGTGAGTTGTCTCACTGGATTGTTTTTTCGTTTTGTCTTTCGTTCGTAAGATATGTATTTTTCTTAGAGGATTCACTCTATCGAGTGTTTGTTTAGCGCTTGACTGTGAAGTTTGTCGTTATTATTCGCAGTAATTAACACAGCGGTGATGTATTTAAGTGGCAGACTGAGCTAAATTAATAATCAAGGTTTTCTATTCGAAGCTCTTCTGTGCAGAGTAATTAAAAGTAGCAGGTGGCTGTTGACTCTTGACAAAAGCAAGATATTATTAGATCCTACGACATCTTTTAAGGTGCCCTCAAAACACACTCTGTCATTGTCACTATCCTGATGTGTTATACATGCACCGTGCATTTGTTACAATCTGTATGAAATTGAATTATTATCATATAGGGAATTTTCTTTCGACGCCAGTGCAGTTGCCTGTTCTCTGATCTTAGTACATGTACTGTACTTTTACACGCGCTTGCCTAGTTCCTGATGTGTCTAGTACCTGTGCCTACCTCTGTTTCTCTTCCTCCGCCTGTTATTCTTAAGCTCTCGGATATGTGCCGATTTATTTTCCTATAATAATCGTAAGTCTCTGAAGTCCTGATATATGCCCCTTGTTTTCACCTGTAATTTTAGTTTGTGATTAACTGGAACTCTCGCTATATAGGAGTCCTCGTTATGTTCTGTTGCAAGAAAACGTGTCTTCTGCACTCACATTCTTCATTCATTACATTCGACTGCGTTCCCTTATCTTATACACTGTAACTGAACACATGTTTTATACTGTTTCCCAGTTTTGAATGTTACTTCAAAGTTTGGGATATCGTAAACAAAATAAAGGGTAAGTTCATGCTGTCCTATTCCATTCTATCATTCTATTTTTCTTCGAGAATAAGATTTCCAGAATGCCTTTTCCAAAACGATTATGTTCTTAGTAAGTGCTTGTCAGTATATTCTATAACTCATTTTCTGAAACAGGTCAGTTCCCTTCTGGCAACATTACATTTTCAGTTGACTACCATGTATTGTCCCCCCCCCCTTTTTCTCACCTGTATACCATAATAGTAAGGTTCAAGATAATGAACGAGCGAACTTGAGAGGGATGAGGGATCCCATCCATTTATTTTGCCAATTGCCAAGCAATGGAAAAGGTTGAATGGCTGTCCTGCTTAATACTTTATAGGAAAATGTACAGTGCGCATGGTGTAAACAAGCACATATACACAAACACTAACATACACAAACACACACCGTACACAACATTATATTTTTTTTCTTTTTATGAGGGGATGAATAGAATAATTTTGGTATACCTTTTTGATGCCTACCATTTCACGTCCTCCTGATGCCTGCCATTTTAAGTCCTTCAGTTTATCACCTCCCAGTTTTTAGTCCTTTTGATGCCTATATCAGTTTTATAGGCATACAGTTGTATATAAGTTTTTGCCTCATTCTTTTTAACACCTTTCAGAGTTGCCTCCTCTTTTTCCATGCTTACTATGGATTCATGATTATTGTCTCTTTTTTATGCCTATAAGCGCACCAGTAGTTTTTTTACTTCTCCGTCGACGGAAGGTTCTCATCTCGCACCCAACCCCTTTTCCGATTCCATTATTTTCCAAGCATAAAACATCTGCTTTTATAACATCACTACTCTTACTTTGCAATTTCAGAGTAACATCACACACAACTACCAAAAAAGAAAAGAAGGAAAAGAAGGGTTGTTTGACACTTTTACTGATAAAAGTTGTGAAATCTTTTGGAGTTGGGGTCAAGAAATGAATTTCATATATTTGTGTATTTCCTGTTTCGAAGTGTATTCAGTTAAGAAACACGACCCTTAATCAAGGATATATTATAGTGTAGGCCCTATGTTATGTGTTTATGTACAAAAGTAAATTTTGGAAATACATTGGATAAGACATTCAATTCCACCGCCAGTTTGTTTTCCCACCCTCGTTTCGACATGATGCATCTTGCCCGCAGCTCATAGAGAAAATACTACTACCCAAATATTGTAAATCGCAGCATCGTTGTTGTTTGTTGTCACTTTGACACTATACTTTATCACGACTTTTTTTATAACTGCAGAAAAACCCCTCACCTTACTATTTTTTTCCTCTCATTCTAAGGATAAAACAGCCGCTTCGAATCGAGAGCGTAAGTGCGTTACGAATCAAAGTGCCCCAATAACTCAACTCAAAAGATAAAGGAATCCGATGTTCTGTGTTCTGTAAACAGCCTAAAACAACATTTTTTTTCTTTTTTTTTTACTGACATACATTATAAGGATAGCCAACGCAAAGGAAGCATTTTTGATTAAGTTTAATCGCGTGATGTTCTACTTGCTATTATCCCCGATGATCAAGTTTTAGTTTTGAAGAAGGTGCCATCAGTCAGTGAAGCTTGAGTCAAACTTGATCTTTAAATATGCCAAATCCACCACTGCGTTTCCTTGTTCATTTAGTTTCATCTTATTTCATTTCGGACCAATGTATAGACACAATGTGATATTTGCATATACAAAAATAGAGTACAATATTACTTTTACATATACAAGTGAAATCAATGCACCTACTTTTTTTGTAACGATAAACAAAACAAAACATAGCTTAAGGAAATGCATATGCAAACTGTAACTGAATCGCATCAAGGAAAAATGTTGGGTACTACAACATTTTAGTTACATTTTTAATATCTGAAGACGCCATATAATTTCCGAATTTCCTGTTTAAGTCAATTATTGAGACTTTGAACTGAGTTTGGTACATTTTTTTTTGAGTTGTCGGATTACATCACTAAAATGACCACTGAATTTTAGACGCAGCAACGCTTTTCACTTAGTAGTCCTTATTAGGACTGACATAAGCTTTTGAATGCCGTTTCCATCTGTAGATAACGAGAGTACTGAGGCAAATACTATCAAGGAAATGTAACATGGTTCTCTACTAAGCACGATGTTTCTTCCTCTTCCTCATTCCTTGCATATTACGAGGACTAAGTATAATACTAATGTGTTAAATCAGTCCTTTTTGTTGTTATCTAACCCTGTTAGGACATACCAACTCGCTAGTGGTCAGACCTTAGGTATTTAAAGCATTAATTCAGACGAGTCTGGCACTTCACAGAAATCAAAACGAGTTTGCGTGCCAATTTGTGCTGCTTTCTTTCTTTGTCAGCAAAATTAGGTTTAAAAATAACGACTGTTAAAATGCCTATACCAAAATGGTTTATAATGGACTGTTTATACTTCCTGCGCTCATATTCGATATTACTGTATCCTTAAATTGAATCAGAGCCAAACCAAATTTTCATGATGCGCTTAATTTTTCATGTACACGAAATGTCGTCAATTTAAACAAAAACAAACAAAAGAAAAGGGGTGGGGGTGGTAATAAAGCGAAAATGCATCAGCTCCAAGAACGCGCTGGTCACATGCAGAAACACATTGCGGCTGTGAAAAGACATGTAAAAATGTTCAGCAAATTCTTACAAGTATACACTTTGTCGCATAGCTGTTAGCCACGAAAGGTACGATTATAACAGACATACTATTGATACCTCTTTATGTTACGAGGCAACATTGTTTAGAGGAGGTGCGCATAATTTTATTATGAACGTTAAGAGGTGATAAATTGCACATGAAGACATGCATTTTACGATTCAGTCAGAGTGCAAATAATAATCAAAATGATCATTGTGATGTCTGTGAGGTGACATGAATTCATGGTAACACTTCTAGCTACATCACGCTCTCCTGTTTGTGCAGCAACACCTCGCTCTCGTAAAGGCGAGACGGCATCATCCATTGAGCGTCCGTTGCCATAGCAATCGCACGGCACTGGTAGGACATCCCCCATATCGATCACTTCTTCTGTTGCCTAGCAACTCTCTCCATGTCCCGTGCTTGTCAAAGTTTGGAATACCAGGGCATTGTTTCCACTGCGTCGTCCCGACCTCAGAAAGCCGAGGATGTCGTAATAATGAGACAGGTGGGATGAGATACCAACAATGGCGTCAGATAGTGGCGCGGGGATGATAACTATCCCTTTCCCCCTGGAGACTCGTCATTTACCCTAGCAATTTAATCATGGAAGGCAATAGTTTGACTGACCTCCGTATTAAGAATCTTTTTTTTTTATTTCGACTCTTGATTAACAAGGCATCAATAACAAAAACCATCAAAGTCCACCTGCTATCTGATGGTGTTGGCCTTGACCGTTATATTCTTTCAATTTGCCCTCATGCTTTGCACTGGCATGTTTTCTTCTCTTAATTCAGTATCACTACTCGAGATCCGGGGTCTGTTCAGTGCCATTACACTGTCAGCTGTACGCCGGTCAATATACGGTATTTTACTCCAGTCACAATTAGATTGATAATCATCCTACCAATGCCAGGATGAATTGATATGATAATGATTTGATTTACAGTGACCTGTTGACTTGTCTTTCAAAGTATCGCTGTTTGGACGGAATTGTTCCACCATTGACGTTTTCATGTCAATTGAATGCGTTAAATGTTTGTTGGGCCAAAAGTTCTGCTTTTACAATGCATAAAATAACGTTTTGACAGAAGATATAGCTCTAAGTCTCTGATGTTTATCTCCGTGTCTCTCCTTTGCAAAGTCGAGAACGGATGGCATCAGGATATTGGAAATTGGAGACTTGCATTCCATACAAGGAGCGAATCACTTTAGTTTGATTTTATCTAATCAAAATCTACTCTAAGATTATGCCGTTCGCAGCGTGCCAATACAGGACCACATCATAATTCAAGGCTATCTCAAATGATCAATTCAAGCCGCATGATAAATTTAAGGTATCAGTGTAACAGGGTAAAATGCCATAAAATACAGTAGGCTGTTAGTTGAAGTGCGGAGAAAATAACACCAATTTTATTTTTGCTTCTCTATTTTGTAATCACTAGTTGATTTCGATTTTTTTTTTAAAGAAATTCCTCTCGATAGGGAGTAACGAGGACCAAAATAAATGATATATTTTGGTAAATCTTAGTTCATGATTTATTTCAGTTAAGTTAGATATATAGCTAATGCAAAATCTCGGATATACTGTTTCTCCTGCGACAGAGTGAAAAAAAGCAATTTCGCGCACCGAACAAGGAATCTTGCATACATTGTACAAACTGTTGTAAGTGGTGGCAGACAACATTATCACGATAGATCCGCTGTCTCATTCATGGACGAAATATCAAAAATGACAATTTATCATTTTGAATTCACTTAACTTGCTGCAGCTGTCCTATATCTCATTCAAACTAAAAATAAATCACAAAACTAAATGTTCGGCTTGTTTAACTAGCTTCATGTCCAACAAAGTTTTCTGTGTTCAGTAGCAGTCATGATGAGTTGACGCCTGAGCACAAGATGTTTATTGCGTTTGCAATCATTGCTGGAGGATATGTCTGCCTAGTTGCTTTGTTCTATCAATAGAGTTTGTTTAGCTCTGTTTATAGGAACAACGTGTTATAACACAAAAGGGTTCGCAAACAAGAACTCCACAGTGTTGCGAATTCTTATGTATTTCTTAGTGTGTCTCCCACGGCCATGAGTGGCTGCCGTGCTCAGCGCATTGTCTTCACAAACACCACATAACTAAAAAAAAACCTACGGCTGCTGAAGGTTTAACACATTCATCACGCTGTTCATTCTTTCTATTAGTGAATAGAAACCAGTCAAATCATGGGCCAGTTCCTACTCTGAGGTCACAGACGAGGCAGGAACATGACCATTTTTATGTTATCCCTTGCCCCCATTGTGTTTTCTTCTTTGAGATGCTTAGGGATGGGGTGGGGGATTACTTGGGGATGTGAAAGAAGACGCCGTTTCGTAGTAACCAACTATTATACCTCAGGCACGAACACGTCACGGTTCAGCCGTCTTATTTATAATTCTATGGACACTCAGAAGCTGTATCACCCTTATGTAGACTGAGATTCAATTGGATGTGAACGAAGGTGAAGATCCCCCCTCCCCCGCTTTGATTGCTCGAGTAGAATAAATTCCCATTGCGCAAGAGGTGTTTCATTGAGAGATTTCTGTAACCATGCTGTAACCATCTAATCTGTAGAGAGTGTGAATAGTTCGAAATTCAAAGGCAGTGTTTTCACTCCGTCATGGGATTGGTGTTGAGGGAATAGTAAAACCAACTTTACTCCATGTCCATCCCCAAAGTAGGGTGTGAAACTGATGTGAACTATACATTTCTTTTTAAACATAGTTGCCAGAATAAACAAAACCATAATAATCCACAGAGCATGTGATGCATATGCACGTGAGAGTTGTCCGATCAGCATTTTGTAGTGGGGTTAAAGAGCAGGATAAAGAGATAAAAGCGAGTGAAGTTCCGAGCCAATAGGACATATAGGTGGTTGCCTTGATCTATTTTGATGCTGTTAATGTGCAGCAAAGGTTTAACATTCAATGAGAATTACTTTATTCCTCCCAGTCATGTATCTGTAATCGACTTGCGTGTGTTTTTGTGCAAATGAATCTGGACGTCATCTTCATTTGAGTCAATTTTGAGTGAAATATTCATTTTCACTCATTTTAGATCTTCGAGTGATCCATGAGGTCATTCCAAAAAAAAAAAAAATTCACTCTTTATAGTTATTCACTCCTTCAAGAGTGAGTATTTTCACTTGATTTTTTAGAGAGTAATTCTTCATGGTTAATTACAATCATGATGGAGGACAGTGGCTGAATTTCTCACAATTTAACATCACAATATTGAACGTGCAAATACATATCAATGTAACAAACTAACCTATTATCAAAAATTAAAAAATAATGCATTCATGAAAAATCACGATTTACTATTAGTAAGGTAAAATAGTAAAAATCCATTGCGGCGCTACTATGTAATTCAATGACACTTTCACTTACTTGTTATAGCTTCTTGTTTTATATTTTCGACCTCATATATCAGAAATATATGCCATTATTCAAGGAAATGTGTTTATACATCATACTTTATGCAATGTATGTGAACTTACTGTGACATATAATTTCCGAAAGAAATTAAGTAGTCAAAAGGAATATCGCGCATTCATACTTGAAAGGCGATTAAAAAAAAATCAGACTTGCGCCAAAGAGATAATTCTCTCCTAAGGAAAATTACAATCTTTCGGAAAGTGAATTATGATGTCATTATTCTAAATCACTCACATGAATTGTTGCAACCATTCAGTATGCACTCAGAGTATTCAATTATACATTTTGATAATAACATCTACGTGGTTTCACTATTTGAAAGCATCTATAAAATCCATAATTCCGTAATGCTTAATTTTATTTATTCTACTTTATTTATTTTACATGATCTTCCAGTCTTCTATTGAAGAGTAAGCGCCAAACGGATTCCGCCTGTCAACGTGAACCGAGACTTGACATAAGTCACTTGTCGTCGCCATGAAGGGAAAGTTAGGCATTTTGATTGTGGCGGCCTTATTCTTCGCAGTCGTACACGGAAACGACGATTCCTACTGGAATGTTGAATGGACGACAGAAGGACAATTCAACCTAGAGTCAGCAGAAGACTTATTGTTTGCTTCTCCCGGCGTTATCGTACCGAACATCAGTGTCAGCAACATCCTTTCCATCGTCGGGTCGGCATGGAGGGCCAACGATGTCGTCCAGGCCATGGGGTATCTGTGTGTCGAGTTGGGACCACAGATTAACTGGATGACGGACGGTATTATGCAGGAATTGTGCGACCCGATCCTGGAGGCGCTGCGAAATGGTTCCTACGAGCAAGTGTATGATATATGCCTCGACACATGGTCACTGCTTTCGACGCTGATCGGAGAAGAATCGGAGTACGTGCCGCTCTTCCACCACACTAGCAATTACTGGGTTATGAGGACCCTGGTCCTTGGCTCAATGGGTTTGGAATACGTCAGCAAATATGATATGTGTAGGGGCTTTGATGAGCTACTGTCCACTGGAGTCGATGATTACAGCAGTGTCTTTGATCGTCTGCTCTACATGTTCGTCTACGAAGTGCCACAGTCAAACAGGTGGGAATGTTTCAACGACTGGAACGATGAGAGCTATCAGGCTGAACTGCTCGGGGCAACTTTCACTTATCTAGGTAACTTTGGGAGCAACGACGAGTTCTGCAACTATGCCCAAGAATCGTTCCGCAAAGCAGAGGATGAGAATGACCGAGCTGACCTTGAGGACATGGTGCAAGACCTGAAAAATGCAGTCTACGCCGTCATAGCCAACAAGAGCGAATGTCTGGCTTTAATGGCTCACATTGGCCAAGAATTGGATATCAGTGCCGTCAACATTTCAACATACGACACTAACCAAGAGCTTTGTGATGTTATCTCTGACAGTTTTAGTCTTCAACCCGATCTATCTCAGGCCATCAGCATGGTTTCTAATGACACCATTTATCTCTCTGAAAGGGAATGGTTTGATACTCGTGTCACGCTTGCGGGTGCACTATTTGTCGAAGATGACGTTGTTGAATCTGTGAAGCTCCTTTGCTACGCCATAGATTTATACGACCTGGACAAGAGCTACTGCGCAGCATTGCAAAACAGTTCGGACTTTTTCAGTCAGTGTAATGAAGATGATACCGAGGATCACACTGTCGATCAGTCTCTGATAACGTCTCCGTATTACTACGGAGTATCGGAAATCATAAACAATATCGCACATCCTGACGGACAGAGCCGCTGGGATACATGCTATGGGCTTGCCGGGTTACTCTTCGGTACAGAGTTTGACATGATTTTCGACAATGTTCTTTACATCTACCTGGCTGATTGGTTACGATCGTATGGCGACTACTGCGGAAGCGACGATGATGGCAGCGGAGATTGGGAAGACACGTTTTTCTGGGAAACCTCAGATGACATTCTTAAAGCCGCTCTTGCTGTACTCGGAGATTTTGGAGATATCAGCGAACTCTGTGACAATGCAATGGATGCATCATCTCAGCTGAATTCCGGAGGCGGAGATGACAAACTAGGCGAAATCATAGAACAAATAATGCACGGCATCGAAGTGACTACAAATGATTACACAGAATGTATGAATACTCTACAACGTCTCGAGAACATCACTGGACTTTCGGCGCGTAATTACTCTGAAGCAACCTCCAACGGAGCTTTGTGCACTACCATCACTGGCCTGTTTGATAGCACTTCCGAATCTATAAAGTCCGATGTCCTTTCAATGTATGAAGAAAACATCTACGGAGACTTCCTCAGCAATGAGGAATGGTTCAACAGGTTACTTGACACTGCTGGTGTACTGTATCATCTTGAGAACCACGAAGCTGTACAATTTCTGTGCGAAATATCGGAATCGACAGACGATGCTTTCTGCCGGTCTATCACGGAGTCCAATGACTACGAAGACGAATGGACATTTCAATCCATGTGTGATGGTGGGTATTCCCCTGGAGATGATATTGACTGGGAGGAGCTATTTGCAATGGTCGGTGACACTTTTGATTTTAACTTTAATGATTCCACGCAGACATGCTCACATCTCACTGACATGATATTTGACCCCACTGTCGCACAGACATACACGATACCGGAAGTTATGAGCAGAGCTCTTGAATTGTTTGCCAGGATATCTGGCAAGTATTTGTGTGACCTCAGTAAATTCGACAACACGACAGAGTTGGTTCCACCATGTGAAACACCAGGTGTTGAAGCATGCTTCAATTGGACTGTTCGAGGTGATGGTTATTACTCAGATTTAGAAAATTCGGATGACCCAGTTGGATTCGTCATTGGTACAATATTCTCCTTCCTCGGTGGCTACGAAAACGGCGATCATATTTGCCATCACATCAGCGTTGGACTTGACAACCAGACGCACATGGATGATTTGGTTGGCCGAATTCAAGGAAGCATTTATAACATCCTTGAAGAAGAAGCTTTTTGCTTGAGCATGTTCGGAGTGATTGACGGTATGGTGGGAAGCGAGGTCAGCCAATACATCGGGTTCAACGACAGTTCCGAGTTCTGTTCCACCCTCGCCGGTATCTACGAGCAAGACAGCGATTACTCTATAAGTCTCGATCCTATATTTGATCTGCTTGGACTTGAGGATACTGATACTGATGACAATGAGGAGTTTGTCACAGAAGGATACGAGTACATGGTCACTGAAATCGCAGGATACACAGAAAATTATGATGAAGAGGTTGACCCCGAGGCTATTAGAAATGCAACCATAGAAATGTTGAAAATTGTGTCGATGTTGATTAAGTCAGATCACGTTGGTGACGCCATAAACAAGACCTGCGGTGTTTGGGAAGATTCAGATATCGATTTTGAGGAATTAGGAGTCATTGATGACATATGCCATGTTGTTAAAACGGGAGACGAATTGGCTGCATACATTGCCTGTACAGACGAGCTGGTTCCACTCCTTCAGTACTTCGATATCGTTGGCTACGACGGTTGGTCTGATTTTGACTGGGAATGGCTCCTCGGAATGGTGGAAAATGTTTTACATGTCAACTTAAGCAGCTCCGTTGACACATGTTCCCATCTTACTGACATCTTCTTTGACGAAGAAGTCGGTGAGGCCTACACTCTCAACTATTTTCTGGAACAAGGTGTGGAAATTATGGGCAGAGTAGCAGGAAGGTATCTGTGCGATTTCAATCGCTTTGACAGCTCCACGCCACTGGTGGCGCCTTGCGAAACCCCAGGGGTGGCAGAATGCTTCAACTGGACCAACCGAGGACAAGAGTACTACTATTCAGCGATACATGAAAACCCAGATCCGTCAGGTTTTATAATAGGAACAGTTTTCTCTTTCTTTGGTGGGTACGATGATGGTGATCATATCTGTCATCACCTTTCCTTTGCACTGGATAACACCACGTACATGGAAGACATGGTGCATCGGATATCCTCCAGCGTGTGGAACCTCGCGGAAGAGCAGGAATTCTGCGAAGGGTTTATGACTGTACTTGATAATATGATTGGCATCAATGTCAGCCGTGAAATAGGTTTCAATAGCAGCGCCCACTATTGTGAAGTTATTACATCGATTTATGATCTGGAAGGTAATTATACAGTCAGTCTGGATCCAATCATTTCCTTATTTGAGAGTGAGGAAGAGAGCATGAGTTCCGAGGACATCAGGAACGGCGTTGTAGAAATCATCAAAATCGCGACTAAATTGCTCCACTCGGACAACATCGCGGATGCTGCGCACAAGACGTGCGAAATATGGGACGGCGCTGACATCGAATTCCCGATCGTTGATGAGATGTGTGAGACTCTGCTGTCTGGAGATGATTCCAGGGCATATTCAGCCTGCCTCAGTGATCTATTCCCGCTGATATCAGAAAGTGAGGACGAAGATCACGCAATTGAATTGTCCGATGTTCGAATCTGTCACGGCAACGGGCGCGTCAGCTTCGACGATTTCGAAAATGTTGACATGGAATCCTATCTCTTTAACTCCTTAGAGAAGCTTTACAATCTTACCGCCTTCGAGGAACAGGACATCTGTAGAGCCTTCACCGGTGTAGCAAATTCTGGGAAGAATATCCCCACTCTCATATCCGACTTTGCTGTCGAATGGTTGACCATTTTCTTGCCCTTAGGAGGCGAAATCTGCTCCTGTTGGGACGGCGTATTCAATTCACTCTTTAATTCTCTGGGTGAAGAGTCTCCCTTTGGCATCAACGAGTTTAACGAGGTCGTCCTGATCGCGATGGACGCCATCGGGTATGACAACCATGACGAGTTCTGCAATGAGCTACAGGGCCTTGAAGATGATGAGCTGTCTGAGTACGCGGCAGAAATGGTTCAGCAGATTTTTGACTTCACTGAAGATCTGGACAAGTGCGCATGCCTGGCACGGGACGCGCTGGAATTCATTTCCCCTCTGGTGAATATCAGCATCAGTGAGATGAACTCCTATATCCACGACTACCTTGGCTTTGAATCAACGGATGAATTGTGTGCTCACGTTGTGACGTCATTCTCTGGGGAAGAAGGTAAGCGCATATGTTTTGTTTCATAAACTCTCATGTTCATATTTCGTTTGTACCGTTATATATGCAGAATTGTTTTTTATCGTCTAAGTGATGATGAAAGGTGTTATCTAAAGAATGGTGGATCATGTTTTTTTTTTTCAATTATCGAAATGTATCTTCAAATGATTTACATACAGCTGTATATTGCTGCCATTGTATATTACACTTACCTTTACCAAAATTGCATCATTTCCAAAATATGAGAACATCATAAGATCATCAGATACTGGACCTCGTCCTTAACGCATTTTGATATGATCAAATCTTTATGGTAACATTAGTTTGCCGCTGACTATGAAATAAACAATAATCAATTATGGTATATTACATACATGTATTGCTTTCCTAGAATAACAAGACTTTGCAGCATCAAACAAAGATGAGATGTGTAATCGCCAGGAGAGAATACGAAAAACATAGAATCTATTTTGTCCGAAGCATCTGCACCAAAAGAAACTGGAGGAGGCTGATATTATCTTAAAAAACAAACAAACAAACAAAGATCAGCAAATCGTAAATCACCATCAAGCTTCCGCCTGTCTTATTCAGATTATTCTGAAAGCAGAAGATTGTCCAGTGTGAAGAACTAACATTTAAGGTGGCTGAATATGATTTAGAAAATGTGTGAAGCAGTGTGAATGCTGACCTAATGCAACATTTTTTTTCTCTCTCTTTGTCTTTTTCCAAACTGTGCATCTCTTTATCGCACAGTTGATGTGAACAGCATCCAGTGTCCGCCGCCAAGTGATGGTAAGTCATGGTCAACCATTTCATGCGCAATGTGTATCTATGATACGGTACGACAGCAAAAATGGAACAAACAATAGAGGTATATACACGTATATATATATATATATATATATAAGATATAAAGTAACGACAGATACAATGTAATGTGGCATGTAGTACAGTATGTAATTGGAAATATGCTACTTTTTTTTACATATCTAAGATACAGTGTATTTGTTTACATTTGATAATTTTTACTAGTGAAAGTGATTCCATTTCATGTGATGCTCATCATCAAGGAGAGAATGTTATCTTCGACTTTTGTTTTTTTTTATCATGTTATTCTTGATTTGGACATTGCACTTTGTATTACTTTACACGTGGCTTATGATTCCTATTTTCTAATGTCTCCATTTTAGACCTCACGACAGCACAACAGCCCGATGGTGTGACGGGCAGCACGCCGACAACTCAGAAGACTTCAACGGCTGAAGGTAAAAGAACGAAAAGTATTCCAGAAAAATTACATCGAATTTACTCCAAGCACTGTGTCTTGATAAAACCATACACATGCTGTTTCGTTTATTTCCAGACGAGCTATAGTCCCGAATGTTATTTCACACTGAATACATAAGTGAGAAAATGAATTGTGATTTTCAGAATTCTTTCAATAATTTGCCAAGTCCTTTGAACAGAGTTTGACCTTAAGAGATTCTCGGAGACTTAGTATACTTCATGGACTCTACATGGAAAGAGGATACCAGAAAATCATTATTTCTGAATACGATTTTGTACCACCAGCTTGTCTCTTGATCACTGACTGCAATGGAGTGTGCGGAGGAGATGCCGAAAGAGACTGTGCCGGGGAATGTGGAGGCAACGCCGTGCGCGACTGCGCATTCGTCTGTGAAGGTACGGCTTTCATCAACGAGTGCGATTGGTGTGTCAACGGAACCACGGGCAGGGAAAACAACTTCGGTTTCGACAAGTGCGGCTACTGCTGGAATGAAGACGGGGTGGACATCGATTGTAACGATGACTGCAACGGGACAGCTTTCCGTGATGCCTGTCAAATTTGCGTTGGTAGGTCAAAGCAATAATTTCCAAAACATTTCTTCATTTGTTTCCAAGAAAATAATAATATTTCATCTTCTTTATCAAGTTGAATTCTCCAAGTTTATATGCTCTAACTACTTAACCGTGTCTCCTAATATTTTAACTACACTTGTAACAGCCCAGCTACATACGTAATCATTTGTAAGTAACACAACTAACTTAACATAATGATACATAAGTGGTACTAAGCATTACATTGTTTTACTTAGCCATACAAGAGCGCTATTTCACAGCTCAGAATCAGAATGATAGCCAGTGCTTTTTTTCATTTATTGTGGTTTGCTTTGCGTTGTCATGAGAAACCGTCATTATCAAAATTTTATACTTTCGCCACTACAATAATGCGTTTCCGGTAGCCAATTTGAGGCTACATTTATGCACTTGTGTGGTGTAGATATTATGAAGGAAGCACTGTTATCAAACACAACCACATACAAATACACATGAGCTGTCTAACCATTCAATGGAATGCATTATTATTTTCATGAAATTATGTACGCTACTTTCTGGCTTCCTAACAGGTGGCGCCACGGGGTTGATGGTCAATGCCAGCGCCGACTCGTTGGACTGTCGCGGGGTGTGTAAAGGGCTTTGGGAGAAAAACGACTGCGGCGAATGCGTGATGCCCGATGTGAA
Organism: Diadema antillarum; assembly: GCF_040938485.1. Classification (NCBI taxonomy): domain Eukaryota; kingdom Metazoa; phylum Echinodermata; class Echinoidea; order Diadematoida; family Diadematidae; genus Diadema; species Diadema antillarum. The sequence goes on along the minus strand of NW_027270889.1, from coordinate 317,133 downwards.
TGGTAACATCTTCTCTACGAAGGACTGCCACGGCGACTGCAATGGCTGTGAGTTTTAAGTCGTTCTTGCATTTTCTGAGTTTTAGGAACCAGCATTGCAACTAGTCCGGATTCTTGTCGTCAGTATGGTTTGTGATATATTGATGTTGTGCGCAAATGACATATATCGTTTCGCTCAAATCCGTGCGTCTTATAATGACTCTATACCCCAAGGCTTTGTTAATCTTTAATATTTAGTGCCATGAAAGTGAACCAACAGAAAGTGTCCTCTTCGATCATACTGATTTGGTGGTCTTACATGATTGTGTTCTACTTAATCACAAAGGAAAACTGTGTCTTTCCAGCCTATTTATCACTGCGTGACTTCCATTTGTTCCATTATTCCTTGATGGTTCAGATATCGTTCTACTCCTCGCATTGCGTATCACAAATATCTCGACTTTGTTGATGAAAACAAAATGTGCACAGTACCCTCACCCAAGTTGAGAAATCATTTACTGAAAGGAATACTTTCCAGCTTAGTAACTTCATAATTATAAAAGCTGTCTAGATATAGAATCATCGATTAGTTCTTTCTATGTTATAATATAAATTGCATTATTTTGGATACAATTGTATTAAGCAGCCACAGACCCGCTAGCTTCATTTGATTATATCCAATAGGAAGGGGAGTTGAGGTGGCGGAACAATTACGCATCAGACATTAAGGTCACCTCACCTCGCCGTATTCATTATCTTAGCAAAAGCTGTTTGGTTGGTTACGAAGATAATACAATTTGTTCACGCGTTCTTAATTTCCGTAGCGCAGTCTGTATAGTGCTAATTAATACCAGTGGGCCCATAGACGCCATCGCAACTATGTTACAAATATTGCACTCTTTTCTTGTTTTCTTTTTCTCTTTTTTTTTTCCTTGTTCGTTTCCCCTATATTCCTCTCTGCTTGTATAAACTTTGATTTCCCCCTACCAGTTGCTGAGATTAATGAATGTGAATATTGTACTGGTGGGAATACTGGCCTCAATGCTACTACGGGTTTCTCCGACTGTGGCGTTTGCAATACGACATCAGGGGCGTATTCCTGTCTCGGGTGTGACGGAGTGGCGAACAGGTGAGTTGAAAAACGAGGCATGTCTCACTTGCGGCGAACATTATTCATAATGACTTGGAGTCTTTCATTTTTTTTCTTTTGTTTGCTTGTCCCGTTACAAATAGAATTTAATTACAACAACAATAGCTATGAAAATATGTCTGCTGGCGACAAGATACATAGTGTCCCATTTTCTTTTCGATTCTTCAGTGCGATAAATAATTGATGTTGATTGATTAACGGTGGGATTATGAAAGAATTTTTAAAATTTCGGTATCAATAACAGATGGTCACAGGAAAATCATGTTGCAGAGAGTTTTTATATACATAATTATATCTGTGTTGTTGGTTTTTATTTCAGCGGTCAAGTCGTGGACGCGTGCGGGGTGTGTAACGGAGACGGCAGCACCTGCTTTACCGTTGACGAACTTTCCCCGTCTATCATTCCGGCTAATGCCAACTATCAGGTACAGCTTTTCTTATTCTTTTCTTTTTTATTTTTGCATCAACAGTTTATCAAGCTTTAAATTCTCGTAAATGTCTTGACAGATTGGCAGACTTTCGTTTTGTGAGAATATGACTGTGCAGTTTCTGTCCTATATGCTCAGTTTTCTTCTCTCACACTATGGTTAATCTATAGCTCACATATGTCCCATATGCCTGTATACATTTTGTACTGTCTTGTATTATAGTCCCTTAAGGTTCCTACCATGCGTTTAGGAAGTTTTATGATATTATCCCCTTTGACTCTTCGATGTAGATCCGTCTACGAGGCGCAGGGTTCCAGGATGCCTCGACAGTACAGTGTGTGTACTTGGATGATTCCAGCGAGCAAGTTGGTGATGCTGTGGATATATCTGACCTGGATGAAGAAACAAATGTTTTCAACTGCACTGCAAATCTTCCTCAAGGTAAGATCAAAGCTTTGCTCGAAATCCCGTCATTACGTGTATGGGTAAATCAGCATCGTCCAGATACATTGATTTCATGCGATTTTGTCGCATAGGGTTTTGTTTTTCATTCAATAAAATGTCTTGATGCGGGGCATTTATTTATAACAATGCTTTGAACACGTGAGATTACATTATGCAAATCAATTTCTTATCACTGTCGCAGGCACGTACACAGTTCATCTGAACACAGGAGGCGATTCATACTCCCAGAGTTCCGTCACACTCTACGTGTATGGAGGTAAGTCTACGATACCCTAAGCTTTTACCCTCATCCATCCCATTATGCCCAATATGATACTCCAATAATTCCTATAAAACCTTCAAATGGTTCCACCAAGGACTGATGCGACTGCCTTGAAATGCTGAACACTGCCACACCTTAAACAACATTCTGAAAAATCGAATGAAGTGTTTGTTCAGCTATGCAGGTTGCGTTTGGTTGTATGTTGAAGGAAATAAAAAAAAAACACCCGGAGGTTAATGAAGATCATTACATTATTTATTAATTTGGCCACTCTCACTTGTGCTGCGCATTTCGTAATCATGTAACGTGTTGTGTCAGGAAGGATAGGTGCATGAGTCGTTCTTGCCCCACCCCTATCCATTCACTCCCTACTCATAAATAAAGTAACTATGAGCTGCTTCCCAAAATGCAACATACTTCTGCTCATACACATCCAGAAATTACCATCAGCGAGATCACCGACACCGACTTCGACATTGACCTCAGCTTGACAAACGTCTACGTCAATATGACGTCATCCAACGGAGCATTCACTGCCTACAAGGACATCGTTGTTCCACTGGCCATTGTGTATACAGGTGAGTTCTTGAGACCGTTGTCTGGCCTATATCGTATGTTTTTATGATTACAAATAAGTTTAGACTCAGGGTGAAGTACAAACGTTGAAAGGCAGAACCAAGGTGACAAAAATTCACATCAATACACATTGATCATAAAGCAATCAAATTGCAAAAATATGACACACACTGCTCCAGAAAACAAGAGCAGGAGAAAAACGTTTGAGACTGATTTTCCAGACCTTGAATCTGTTCAGAGAAATCGTGTTAAATCTGGTAAGTGTCATTCATACAGCGAAGTGAAAGTTTTGGCGATAATGATTTCCGAAAGCTTTAACTCTTCTGTGACGTCATCATTCGAATCAATCCGCCTTCCAGATACCGAGAGGCTATTGTTCGAGGGAGAGTTTGGAGGAGAAAATGACGAGCTGCTGCTGTTTGTTGGCCCGATGGTTCAGTCCTCGACGCAAGTCACCGTCTACCCGTCCCTGAATGGAATCGACTACCTCAACACGCCCGGTGGAGAGGGATACACGCTGACGTATTATGCTACGTCACCAATCGTACAGAGCTTCAAGTTCTCACCAACAGGTAAGGACAGACAGAGAGTCAATACTGCAACATCTCAGTCTTGCGATGAACTTTTGTCTTCAACATTCACCTACTCCAGGGTCTTACCTTATATCAGATAATAACATTGCTTGCGACGTGCAGTTACGCGAGAAACAGCTTCATGTTGACCTAAACCGTGATGCTTTATGAAATACAATATATATTAAATCCGGGGGAAGATCCAGAAATTTCGTAAAGAAGAGAGCGCCTTTACAAAATTAAAGAGGGTGCGCAAGCATCCCCCAGTTTTCTTTTTTATTTCTTTTTTTTTTTGGCAAGAAATAAAAAATAAAAGAGGGCACCCGGTGCGCTTCCTCTGGATCCGCCACTGAAATCATACGGCAGTATAGGGCCTATTCCCAAATAGCGGTGAAATATCTAACTTGGTCTGAAATCTCATTTTCCTTCGCAGGTCATTATCTCACACTGGTGTTCGACAGATTCATCAATGAAGGTGATGTTGAGTCTTGCGACTCGATCTTCGCCAACACCACGAAGCTGGGAGCTGACGCCCGTTGCCTTGCCTTTGCCTACTCCAACAGAATATACGTCATACCGAGTGATGTCGACAGCTCGGTGTTGATGGCACCAGGTAGGAAAACGTTCTTTCGGGATCACCTCAGATTGTCGTTTGCCATGTAGTGCAATATGTAGTTAAAATATAAGTTTAAAGAAAAACTGACCTCAGTCTTTCACTAATTGTGTAGGCCTACTAGGACTATAGGCCAGGTGTAGGCCCTTCTTTAATAGTTGGCAGAATGTGACTTAGAATAATTCTACCGACACGATCACAGGACAATGATAACAGGTAACGAAAGAAATGTGGAAGGAAAGTATCAGAATAGTCGCACAATCAGCATAGTACAAATCCCTCATAGTGTAGGAACAGGGAAACTTTTTCAACTCCAATGGGATTGCCAAGTGCTGTTCAGCTGACGACATCAATTGCTGTCTAAATCTAAACAGGTACAAAGCTTTAGTTGCTATCTAAAACAGATATCAACGTTATCACTTTTGCCAACAAACTTAATCGGTGTTATGTTCCGTCCAGGTGATACGCTGACGTTCAAGGAGAACGCTCTGAAACAGCGAAACGAGGATTACGCTCACTTCGTCTCCGGCTCCGTCACGGCCGCCGCACCTGACTCTCCCGTCACAGTCCATGCCCACCTCTCCGGGACCACGACCCCGAGCGCCTGCGGCGACGTGCGACTCAGCTCTCTGACCTCCGTCGGCAATGCTGGGCGAGATTTCGTCTACACGTGGAATGTCTCCAGCGACGGATCGGTGTCCTCTACTGTTTCTGATGCGCTCAGTGGTATGAAAATAATGCCAATACCTATTCCTGTCTGTTGTCTGTCTGTCTGTCTGTATGTAAGTTCGTCTCGAACAAAGTATGCCACAAAAAGGATGTCGTTATTGAAAAGATGGGAACAGCTGTCTTGCGTATTTGCAGAGCAACATTTGTTTTGTATCTCTTTAATCTTTTTATTTGCCTCAAAGCCGCATCGGTGAAGCGTTGATAAGCTAAAGCTGGCTAATGAGTAAACATAAGAAACATACAAATGTGTGTAGAAAAGCAAGTAACTTTTGAAAATCTTATTTTTCTTAAAAAAGCAAATAACTTTTGAAAATCTTATTTTTGTTGGCGATTCTCGCAACAGCTGCCGACGGCGCATATTTCACGATCTCAGCTTCCGATCTCGATGCCAGCGTGGCGTACAACTTCAGCGTGATCGTAGAGAACTTCCTGGGTGAGAGCGACACGGCCACCCTGCAGGTCGTTCGGTCTGCCGAAACTCTGCCCGACGTCGTCATCATCCCTCAGAGGGTGGATACATCGCAGGCTCTCGTCTCAGAACCGTAAGTCAACCAGTGGTTTAATCGATAAGTCAAATGAAAAATTACATCATTTGGGGATGGCGATCAACAGATCAGACGCAAGGAATTTAGTTTAGCAAGTGGTGATAACTAGCGTTGTGCAGTGATTATATCCCCTTTAATTCACGTCGTGAGTCTAGAATGGGTTTTTTTTTCTGTTCAATTCATTTCAATTCAGTTCAGGTCAGTTCAATTCCATTCAATTCAATTCAATTCAATTCAATTCAATTCAATTCAATTCAATTCAATTCATTTATTGCATTCTCTTTTTCCCAACAAAAGATAACACAAAGTAAATAAAAACACAGAGTAAATCTTCTCTTGATATGACTAACGGGGTGTGAAAACACGGCAAGGATTTAAGCTGTGTCCTGCCGTGGACATAACCCTATAATAATTCAAACGGCTGTCAAAGGTCCAAGACAAAGAATACTATTGTTACTATTGTTATGGCAGGAATTAAAAGGTTAAAAAAAATCGTCACTTACTGCCAAAGTCAACTATACTAGACTATACTATAGAGAGGTATTTTGAAGGAGAAATGGTTGCAAAGGTCATCTGTACTGATTTAGTGTTTTTTTCTGCCTTTACATCGCAGGTTTGCTCTAACAGCCTTTGTGAACTTCCACGACGCATGTGGGGGCGCTTCTCAGATGAGTTACGAGTGGAGCGTGGATGACACGTCCATCGCCCTCAACCTGCAGACAAGGACCAGACCTACGCTCTTCGTACCCGGAAGAAGCTTGCCAGGTAGCCTACCATACCTCTTGATTCACGGACAAACATTCAACGCGACGTTTGTCCGCCACTTTAAAAAAGTTAGAGATCCAGAGAAGATCAACTTTCCAGACAGGTCATCTCGTTGTAATTGAATGATATAATCTGATTTTCTAACACCAGACCTTCTAGATACATGGACCCCATTTCCTAAGATGTTAGGATAGCAATTCTTAATAGAAGGAGATCTTCCCGTAGCAGCAAATTACTAAGAAGGATTCTTGTCTTGACCATGGCACTTACATTGCAGTACAAGTTACCATTACGTCAGCTGTTTATACTTGTAGATCCCTGAAACGAATATGTTGTCTTAAACGTGTATAACGTGTTCTTTTTTTTTTGGGGGGGGGGGGGGGTCGGATTACAATTGAGTGTATACTTGAGTTGATGTATTCATAAATAGCCTTTATCTAGATGACGTCATCTCCTGAAGACACCTCAGAAAAACAAATGCAGGATAGCACATTAACTGGAGTCTCCATGTGATTCTCTTCCATGCAGGTGATTCCCAAGTTACATTTACCGTCTCTGTGTCTGCCGCCAGTGACCCGTCCAAAGTGGCGACGCAGTCGGTGACGGTCACCACTGTCTACTCGGACCTCGTCGCTGTCATCGACCGCGGAGACGAGATCACGGTTGGCGTGGACAGTGGGGAGGTCGTCCTGGACGGATCCGAGTCCTATGACCCAGACAACCAGGACGAGGATATGACCTACGTCTGGACATGCACAAAGGTACAAAAAAAAAATCTTTCGTTTTTCGAATAAAAATCACAAAACTCATGACTCTGAAAATTCCGCCCGAATATTCCTCTCATAAAAAAAGGGGGAGGGGGTGGGGTAACATTGTAGATCTCTTTGATCGTCATCATATTTCCATCAAATTGCATGCCATTTTCATGGTCTTCAAAATGGATATTTGACATCCTGTTCCCTGATTGTATAGATGCCGTTGATTGTTGCACACTGATCTAAGCTATAGATTTTATCAATTTGCATTCCATCCTGAGACTTTTTTTTTTTTTGGTCAGTTGTTTTCTAACAAGTTACAAAGGCAAAGGTTGATCATTATGAGAACATTTTTCTCTCTACCTCTCGTAGTGGAACGGTGAATCGTACGAGACATGCGTATCCCGCGCCACACGCCAGGTGTTCCCCGCACAAGAAGACACCGTGTCAAGCTCGCTAGCCTTCGATGCCAACAACTTCTACCCAGATAGTACGTACCAGTTCACCCTTGACATCGCCAAGGTTTCCCGAACTGCGTCCGCCAGCATCACAATTAACACCAAATCAGGAAACCCGCCTCAGGTACAGCTAATAGGCTATGTTTACGGCCCTTTTTCCATGTTCAAATTTTCCAGCAATCTTCTTAGTTTATTCTTTGACTTTAGTATTTACCAATATGTTTACCTTTATGAGAACTTTAGGCAAGTATTCGCAATGTTTGCGATATGAATTTGCTGTCGATTGATAGTGGTGTCTCCCACTTGTGACTGAGTCATATTGGAATAACACGGCTTGTTTTCCTCCTAGCCCAGCACATGCCACTTTTCGACCCGATTTTGCCTCGACACGTTTATTCAGTATATAGCTCTCCTCAACTCCTCTGCCGAATTTCAAACTCAAGGAGTGTATGAAATCTGCATTGAGACTGACATTGCATTTACCGCGACGTATATATATGCATCTACACAGGGATGGTGAACACATACATTGACCTATATACACCTTCACACACTTGAAATTAATTAGAATGGCTTACCTCTTAAAATCAGATAAATTCTATATATCACATAATTATTGCATAGCGCTTTCTGCAGTGTTTACTAGTATTACGTGTCTGAATGACATGACACGGACATGAGGAAGAACAGCCGTCTGGCTGAATCATGTGCCGTGTTGAAATAAATAAATGAAATTAAATGATGCTATTCGAACGTTACCATGGTGATCGTATATAAGGTTGACGTAGTTCTCGTTCTCAACCGTTTCCAACGATCTTTACCGCTCCATTCTACAGGCCTTCACCCAACTCCTCCCGGAGAAGGTGGGCAAAGATCAGCCCCTCACTCTCCAGGCTATTGTCGTGCACACATCAGCCATCACCATAGATTGGTCGACAGACTCAAGTAAGGGTTAGAACTTTAAAAGCAGAAATATATGTATGTACGCATGTATAGAGTCTATGTGTTTATGTATGCGTAGTAAGTGTGTGCGTTTGTTCACTGCATGTATGTAATTATGTCTGTATATGTATGCAATTTTGTATGTCTCTGCCTACTGCCTACACAATCTGTGCTTTCCACTCTAATATCTGCATTAGTGTTGTTAATCAGCGTTGAATGCCCGAACACACTGTACGCAATTGTTTGGTAGCTTTGACAGTATTATTGGTGGCAATTACTCTGCCTTTAAAGTGATATGTTGCTCTTCTCTTTATGAAACAACTCGAGTCCGTAGCAATTTTCATTGATTAATTCTATCTCAGCTTTGAAAGATAGAAACAACATTAAAAATAAAACTTATTCGACATGCATCTCTCTTATTTGTGTGTGTTTTGCAGATAGTGGATACGTTGATGTAAATAGCTTCAACCCATTCCGTATTGAATTTGTGACTACATCTCCGTTCTACAGTCTTGCATACGTCACCATTCCAGCAGGTAAGGTTTGAATTCATCTTTTGTGGGAAATCCCGGTTGAATAAACTCCCTTGCATGCTGCAGTGGTAAAAATAATAATAACAACAACAACAACAACAAACCAAACCAGCAAAGAAACGTGCATTCTTTTTCTTTTTTTCATTTACTTTGATTGTCAAAATAATTTACTTGGTAGTAGCTGTGGCCGTTAGCTCTGACTGCACTTATTATATTCTGCAATTTACATTCCTCATTCTTCGAAATGACTAAAAGACAGGTTAACGTAACACATGATCAGACAGGTTAAGGTAAACCATGATCAGCTAGGTTATTCTTGTTGTTAATTGTCATTGCAGTGCATGAACATTATTTTGTTGCCTTAGCATTTAATGAAATATAGTACACGAAAGTAAGAAGACACTTTGCAGGAAAATGGCAGTAAACAAAAGAAGAAAGTATTATACGGATAAAATTCAATGAAAAGATGTAAACAATAATTGTCTTACATAATGTTATCGTGTTAATCCATTCTCTTTGACATGACATAATCACTCTGTAAGTGATGGATCCATGGCAAGATTTAGACCAACTTATATTACTCAGTTACGGGAGGGATGGGATTTGTTTGCCTCGCTAAGCAGAAGAGAGCTGATCTATTCCGTTCCTGGGGTAATACCCTGGTAACTTTACAGATAACCTGGATGAAGGCACCGCGTACACGTTCCGGATGACTGTCACCGATGCTGACGGGCAGGAGGCCAGCGCCACTCTGAGCACCACGACCTACTCGGGCGTTTCTCTCTGCTCCATGGCTCTGGAGAGTGGCGCCACTAGTTACAGTGTTCTTGACCAGGTCAGTCTCATATATGTCCATCTGGTCAAGGAGTTACAATTTTTAGCTCAATGATCTGATTAAGATTTACGTCAAGCCATGTGTCAAGGGAGTTCGTGGTTGTCAACGGTGTGATGGCTTTTAAATGACATTCTTCAAAACCTTAACATTTCTTGTGTGATCAGAAAGAGATTGTGGAAGCAGACTCTATTGATCAGTTGCCAATAGCCAGGATGGAAACTCAGTCTTGGTACTAGACGCAGCTTTGCTGTTTTAATTCTTTATTTTATCTGTTTACCGCTCGTATTTGGCAATTTATGCAATTCCTTGGAAGACAACATGATATGTTTTAAATTGCGCCGTTTAGGAACTTAATGAAACCTCGTATACATCAGTTTGATCTAAGTTAGTCTGTCGTCTTGTGAAATATGGATTATTCATCAGAAAGTGGTGATGGTGTACATGCATTGGGCATACGTGAGAAGTTATGAGATGCTGAATGGGCTAGGATTGATTATTGCTGTACCAATGTTTCAAAACAAATATAATGGCTTATCAATACTGGTTTTCCATCACTGATACTTCCAATAACTAGCGCAATAATCTTAATCAGTGTATAATTCTTGAATTATAATTGAATTGAACATTTCTGACATCAATATGAGTTTTATCATATACGAAGAAAACTAGTTAAGATTCCATGCATTCTGGTCGTTTTTTTATGAATACGTCCGATGTGAATGTGTATAACGTTGCAATAGTTTTGCATCAGTATGCTGATTTTGAATCTTTTGAACCATCGAAAGCATCTTCCTGTGCACTTTGTAATCTGTTTCCATTTCTTAATTTCCACAGCTCGTCTTCGTGATAGAGAAGTGTGTGACCGACGAGGATGCCTACCCCCTCACCTACCAGATGTTCATACAGACGACGGCCAGCGGCAACGTGCGCTACATCGCTCAGACCGACGCCCAGTCCGAAGGTCGCATCTCCCTGGTCGGTCTCCAGTCAATCGACGGGACGTACTCAAACTCGTTTGTCGTTGAGGTGTGTTTCTTCATACTACACAGTTATCTCTACTTACGTATTTCAAAATAATAGCTTATCTCTTTAATTTGGTAAAAATAGAAATATGAACAATAAAGCCATTTGAATGTTTCAAACAAAGTGTGCTTATCGTCGTTCAGTATTCGTAAAAACTCAATTTTTTCTTTACACAAATCTTTACTTTGTATTGAAGCATTTCATATTGTATATCAAAATGCTGAACATTATTTTAAACAGAATTTTCATTTCGTTCATAAAAACCACCAGAAAAGAGAAGAGACCGTCGCATATTCTGTGTTTATGTAGATTTCTGCATATTCTGAATTAAACAATTATATACTTCTGATTAGCTTATTACTGATATTCTTTTTATGAATTTGATATTCTGTGGCTTGTTCATTTTTTCTCTGTACTCAATTGACTGATTTCATTTCCTCCCAACGACACAGGTTTGTACATCATACGGCAGCTGCACGAAGTTCACTCTGACGTTGACTGTTAATGCCCTGGCCACGTTCACTGCAGAACAGTTTGACGAGAGCGTGAACAATCTAGTTGAACCAGAGAAACTGAAAGGTATCCATCACTCGATATGTTTCAAAACCAAATGATTAGATTCCGGTAATGAAACTTATCATTGTGATTTTCTAGTCTTTTTAAGGAGAACTCTTAGTCATCATATGGAGTTTTAGTGCATTTGAATGTCAATATTGTCTCGCTTCTGTCATTGTGTCAACCAAAAGTAAATTTTGGTTTATTGCCACAGAAAACTGGATGGTAGCTCTAGTCAACCTCAACACCATCGCTCAGATCGACCAATCATCTAGCAGGAAGCGTCGAGCTGTGTCGGAGACATCGAGCACGGCTGCCGAACAGCTGTCGCTGTTGGAGAACGCGATCGAAGCCACTGTCCTGGACACGTCCAACGCCGTCACGCTGTTGGACCAGAGCAACGCCGTGAATGTGGCCGAGCTGACACTGGCCGATATGGGTGAGTTTGATTTTTTTTTTTCTTCGTTACCTATTTTACACTCATGAATTGATACTCGCAAGTGATGCAAGTTGGTTGCGGACAGTTAGCAATGGCGGCATCAGTAGTCGTTGAAATGGAAGTGGCGCAGTATTAATAGTAATGCTAGTAGTAGTAGTCAGTGGTAGTAGTAGAAGTAGTAGTAGTAGTAGTAGTAGTAGTAGTAGTAGTAATGGTAGTAGTAGTAGTGGTAGTAGTAGTAGTAGTAGTAATGGTAGTAGTAGTAGTATAGTAATAGTTTATAGTTGTATGAAGTAGAAGAGGTGTTATATTAATATTATCATTAGTATGAGTATGCAATATCAACAATAGTTTCAGAAGTACATTGTAGTGGCTTGAAGACACATTTAACTCCGTTGTGAACACTTTCTATTCAAATTCCATTTCACATGCAGATACATTGTTGGACATCCTTACTACCTTGGTCGCTGTCTTTGCCGATGAAGAGCTGCCGGAATCGAGCTCGGAGATTGTCCTGACGAAGACAGCGGAGATCGCAGACGAGCTCGATCCTCAGTACAACTCCGACATGATCGACAAAATCAAGTAAGTGATGTTCCCTGTTCATGGTGGCAGCCGACGGCGTAACACAAATTGATATGGTTTCTATTCGTTACTGTTGCGATTGTACAATATGAAGCTGTCATAATATAATGGGCTAGACTTAAATTTAACACCAATTAAAGTAATCCTACATCGACATAAATTATGCAAATACGATATGATTACATTATCATTTACTTTCCATCACAGGGAGCTTGTGCGTCAATGACGGTAATGTTAATTTACGTTAAAAAAAGTTATGATGGTTTTTCTGTATCATAGAGATTCTTGAATATGTTAAGAATATATCGCTTACAATGCATAATCGCACTATTGGCCTACTCCTAACAAAGAATCGATATGATATAATACATTGTTGTTTTTCTCCCAACGTGTGACGCGAAATTTGAGTGCTCGTACCGGCAGATATTACATTGATGTAAGAGGACAGCCATGTTGTGATGCATCAAAATTTTTTACACAATCTGATATTTTCTCGCTTTTGCTCTGCGTCGCTTTACAGGGCGCTGACCGATACGTTGGTCCAGGGTCAGCTAAGCGAGCTCACCCTGGGAGCGGACCCGACGGAAACCAAGACCGACACGGTGACAACTCGCGCCTTTTACGTCATCCCCGACAGCAAGCTCAAAACCACTTCTGGCAACGATTCCTTCGACGTCGACTTCGGTGACGAAATCGCCAATCTGTAAGTACAGCATGATTGTCTCCATTCCTGTTTTCCTTGCGTAACAACTATAACGATCAATAGTTGTCAAAGCTAAGATGGGTGTTAGATCTACTACCATTAGACCTATCTTTATACCCTTCCTTTCAAACAGGGCTCCGTATTTTCCGTTTGCCTCCTGCTGATGTTTAATACTGGAGATGGACGTATGATAAGGGGAATGTTCAAATTCGGCTCTCGTTGTATGAACATCAGGTCATTTGTTTTGTGAGGACGTTGTAAAACCATTGTATGACTTCCGGTGGAATTTCTCATGCCCCAGTTGCAACTTCGTGAGCGTTGGTCAACTTTTCCGTGTGGATCGCCATTGTCTTCCTTGGCGTGACCTTCGGGTAAACTTCTTGATAAAAATTAACATCTTCGTGTAACTTTCGTGTGTGGTTCGGGCGCCATCGTGTGACCTTCTGCAGGCATCGTTCGTCCTTCGGCTGTTGAATGGCTCTTGACCATGTTTTGGGGCAAATTTTAGACGACACTGACAGTTCCATATCTACGCCATCTTGCCTTAAATTCGTAACAAAGTGACGCCATGGCCAATATGAATGAAAATATCGCGTTACGGTAAATTAGTGGCAGAGAGTGCATTAATTAAAAGATACATTTCCTTGCCTTGATTGAATAATCACTGTAGACTTACGTGAAGGAATACAACATAGCGTAAGAGGAAAATATTGAGAAAAGATACTTCTAAGATTAGATCCTGGTCAGCTGTATTGTGCTTTCTTATAGTGTCTGTAAAACGTTTCTCCTGTCTCTTTCCCAGTTACGGCGCCAATTGGAACTGCGGATCGACCACCTGCACGGGAGTCCAAATCCAGTTCACCCAGTACAAGGACGATGTTGACCACTACTCCGTGAGCGCCGAAGACCAGACCAATCGCGCCGCCGCCATCCTCGAGATCAACCTGTATAACCCCGACACTCGTAGGTTTATCTCTCTCGCAGCTTCTTCATACAAATTCTTCACACTTTGAGTCATTCATATTCTACGCAACTGTCCCTTTTGGCTTTGGTCGTCACAGAGTGGCATTTATCATGATACTCTTTGCAACGCTTTGTCTTACAATCCACTAGATCCCTTTTGGAATCGTTTCCAGATAAGCGTTTAATATATCTTATTTCTCGTTTTTTTTCTCTGATAAAATGGCAGTGTCGGAGTTAAACGTGACCGGACTCTCCAGCCCTGTAAGCATCAACATGACAGCTACAATACTACAGAGTGACAAGGTCTATGACTGTGTGTATTGGGACACCGACACTTCCTCGTGGAGTACGGATGGAGTGAACACGGTGTACCATTCGGCCACTGAATCGGAATGTTCCACCAGCCATCTCACAGCCTTTACTTTGATGGCGAATGACGCACCCACCACCATTGGCTTTCCCACCACGGCTGGAGAGACAACCGAAGGCTTGGACAGCATCACTACTGATAACGTTGATGGTAAAAATCTCATTCCCTTCATACTCATCATCTGATCTTTTTATTTGAAGCGTAGGCCTGCACTCTGTGTCAGCACACGTATGATATATCCTATTCCTTAGACAGCTACACAAGTACATCTCAATAAATTTCGTCAAGATGTCTTGTCTTTGAAAGTCATTATGTGAGTTGATTAGATATCAAAAGAATCAGTCGAATTCACTTTCAAATTCTAAAGAACATTTGCATATTTGTCCTTGATGTAAATGTTTATCATCAATGTTTTCTCTTATACCTGATTTTTTTTTTATTCCAACGGAGTTGAAGATGTTGACGTAATCTCATTTCCAGGTGTAACATAATTTTTTTTTTCCATCTGCAACTTCAATTCATACGATGATGACGTTCAAACTTGAATCTCTTAAAGCACCTGCCCTCATCTAAACAATTCGACTGGGTTAATAAAATCTTTGTTGCAATGACCTTCCCTTAATCCTTTTGTTACCACGTAGATATCACTGAAACAGATTCTGGAACCACCAGTTCCAATGAGCAAGGTTCATCAACAGTTGGTGCCGGAGGTGAGTATTGTAATAATCTTACCCAAGCCAAAGAAATTACGATGTGATCAAGTATGTGAAGACGTGAGAATGAAAAATGTAGAAGACATGAGAAATATTGTAAACCATGACTTTTTTATGGTAAACCATGACTTGAGTTTAAGTATACAAAGAGATTATAAAGGAGACTGTCTGTCACAGTCTCTATAACTATGGTAAAGTGCATTCACTTTTTTTCAAAATTGTAGCATTATTTTTGTTCGCGAAATTCTGCTATATATCTTCATTCAGAGGCGGCAATTTTTTGTTTAGTTTTGGGTACGGAAGATGCTCTTGATAATTGCCATACTCCCCCGAAATGACAGAGACCCCCCCCCCCCCCACCCCCCCCCAAAAAAAAGAAAGAAACACAAACAAACAAACAAACAAACAAACAAACAAACAAAACAAAACAAAAAAACAAAAACCTGAAACGCAAGGAAAAGTTCAATTACCTTAGCGAAGTAAAATTTTGATAAAATGTGGTGTTCTTTACATAGAATGTTATGTATGTAATGTGCTGTCGTGTAGTATTCCCCTGTTAAGTTGTCGAAGATGAATTATGAAGACCCGATATATGCAATTGATACAAAAGTATTCCACGAGTATCAGGCATTCACACTAAAGTTGGGTTACTATTTACAATGAGGAAATCGCCACAACCTGATCACAGCTTGTTTCAAACCAAGCAGCTTTTGAATTTCCTTATTACAACATGCCTTTTCCCCGTTGACAGATGTGCCTACACAGTATCTGATATGCCGTCATAATGGTCTATAATCATTATCTATCCCTTGCTTTTCACCCGCAGCTTCTACCGGAGGCCTCTCCACGACTTTGATAATCGTCATCGCAGTGGTCTGTTCGGTCGTCGTCCTTCTCGTCGTCGTGATCGCCGTCGTAGCTGTGGTGATCAAGGGCAAGCAGGCGGCCAAGGTCGGTGTGGATGTCGAAGAACCGGTGGCACCACGAGGATCAAGTGGACAGACCAAGGTTGGCGCTCCTATCTATCTTTACTCTATACTCAGTGTCCCGATACTGTGGTGAAATTGAGCATAATAATGCACTACATGGAGCAACGTCGTGTTGGACCATGCAAGACTTTATTCTCTTAGCGTCTCATACTAGTACAACCTGGTACATACATTACGATTATAATGTGTAGATTGTGATTACGTACGTTTGACCTTATTTTCCTTTTCACAGATTAAACTTATTCAGTTTTATAGATATTCTCGTGCATTCTATTATCAAAAGGGTTTGAGTAAAGTTGAAACAGACTATCAATTATGTTTGAGATTTAACAGGGACTACGGTGGTTTGCATACTCATGCTGCGATCGCAAATCAGAATAAAAACAGCTCCATTAACATTAGATTTCCATCAAAACGTGTAAAAGTCAAAGAGCGATATGAATCCTAAACTTCACACCATGCATCTCATACCAGTTATTAATATGATGATGTCTCTACCTTTGTTATATCCCTCTCTGCAGAGTGACTACCACGGCAACCCTGGTTATATAGAAGGCGCGGAGGACAGCGAGGTCGGCTGTGCCCCACCAATCGTCGAGGAGTCGCTCCCGGGGACGCCTGTTAATTAACCTCCCAGCAACCTACATCCATGCAGGCAGCTTCACGCGTCCGTCCGATCGAATCCAAATCATTATGTTTTCTTCACATTGTAAATGTGCCATATGATTTGTTTGTAAGATTCTGAGGTAGCGAGCATCTTATACTCTTAAAACATCCGAGTCAGAACTGACCCGGAACTGGGTCTGTTGGGGTCACACACCGTTTCGGGTCAAAAATGACTTAGACTTTGGTCATGAAGACCCCGAATGGGGTTACACTGACCCAATTCATGACTCTGAATGGGGTCATATCTGACCCCATTCCATGTCATTTCTGACCAGGAACGGTGTATGACCCCAACAGACCCAGTTCCGGGTCAGTTCTGACTCGGATGTTTTAAGAGTGTGTGGTTTGTGTCTCCCCCTCCCTCAAAGATAAAATTCAAGGGGTACAGTTCCTAAACATTATAAATGTATGGAATTACCATTGATGACCAGCTTTAATTCCTGCCCACGATTAAGAGGAACTTACGATATTTAGCGATCTTAAAATCAGGTGGAGGGTGCATACACATGGCGTAGATATTACTTAAAGTCCGGGATTTGTGAAATAACATTGCCGCTATTATGCGAGCAATATAGATTTAATCTATCGATGTACTTCTAGTGAGATGAAATACCCCTGCGAGCAAAGCCAGGCAAGAAAATAAAGAAACATGATTGCCCATCATGATGCAAAAAGCATAGAGATAAAACAGGGCTCCACACTAACTTTTTTGTTTGGTGGCCCGATGGGGCCACCAAAATCCTCAATTTCAAATTTTTGGTGGCCCGAGAGAAAAATTTTGTTGCCCGAAAATTTTTTTTAAAAAGTCCTGTTTTTTTCAATGAGTCAAATATTCAAGCTTTATCATTGTAAGAATTGGAAGTTAGACATAATCTACTCATAAATAATCCTCAACGCACTCGCAACACTCACTCTCAGGCACTCATTCAGTCCTTTTCATCCACCCTTTTAACAAATTTAAATGCTAGTTTCCGGCGAAAAAAGTTACGATTTTTTTGACAAACTTTTCAAAAAATTTTGGTGGCCCAAGGCGGGCCACCAAATTTGCCTTTTTTTTTGAAATTTGGTGGCCCGACTTTCATTTTTGGTGGCCTCGGGCCACCGGGCCACCGTTAGTGTCGAGCCCTGGATAAAACTTGTATGCGTAAAAAAAGAATCGTAAAGAGTGTGGATATGTTTTTTTTTTTAGAATAGATTATTCCCGTTTTACATTATCCGATTTAAGAAACCGGTGGAGACGTGTAGATTGGTGACAGAAATACTAGAATTATAGTACATGTACTTGCTTTTCACTTTATTCAGTAACACATGGACATCACCTCGTCACGTGAATTGATTATTAATACATAACACTTTAATGTCTACATGCGATCCACGGTGTATACAAACACATTTTCCTCATGCCTCTGCTTGCAAAAGGTTTCCTCGAAAACGGTATTTATTGTCAATAATTTTATCCATATAAACTCGAATACATTCCAATTTTATCCTAAGCGATATTGGTAAATTCCAAAGTTTTGTAAAAACCAGATCGTTTCCGTACTCATGTGTACAGGTGTGTTTTGTATGCATTGGTATAAACTGCACACATAAGCGGTACATTACATAGTAATATTGTCATGTTTGTAAATAATGATATATTTAGTACGACGAGTCATTCTCAATATTTTGTAAATTGAGAACACAAGGTACTCTCACTAGTGCTTTGCAATATGCAACCATTTCCACCGTTCTGAATGGTATAAAAAATTTGTTTATAACGTGTGTCAATGTGTCATGTATTGATATTTCCTACAAATCATGTACAATACAGCGTTTTTTTTTGAAAAGCATGTTTTATTGTACTTTCACGAGTACTGGTATGTCATTTCCTGTCATAGACATTTTAACGATGAAGATTGTCTACATGTCTTTATCAGGGATGACATAATAGCCCCCTGTAACATTTTATGAACAGAAGGCAATTATCGTCTCATGGTAGCGGTCGAGGAAAAAAAAAAATTACATAAATTCACAGTCAAAACTTATCAATCCCACTTGCTGTTGTATGACAATCATTTTCTCGATGATATTGGGCAATGGTAACCAATCTGAGAATAAGGTTAGATAGCTGATAGAAACAAGACCTATATTTGCGAAGTGTGTGGTAGTGCGATTAACAGAAGAAAAACATTGTTGAAATGATGATGCGTACATCTGGACGAGCAATGACACCTAGTTCCTCCTGTCGAATCCATTGTACTCGCTCAACCTACCAGTCAATTTTTTATTTGTGTGTGCGTGTGTCTTTGATTGATTTTAACGTCTTGCTGTGTCTAGTGATTGAAGTAGGTTTGCGGTATGGGGCGATCACTTCTTAAATGACTAGTGCAAAGTATAATTGTATTCATGACTACACGTGCCACATGGTAGCAGTTATAGGTCGTGTACGTCACAGATAAATGAGCTCTCGCCGTGGAAGGTATGTGTATAGCAAGGTGTCAAGTATTAATGCCGGATGGCTTCCATGACAGGATTTATACCCACCATTATTAAATGAAAAGGATTCTTGAGTAACAAATGTGACGGAGTGAGGATTTTATAAACTGATTTTTCTGTACAAAGGAAGTGCTACATCGTAGAATAAAAATTCAATAAACGTTAACGACAGACATTATCTATCTGATTCATTTGCGTATGTCATGTGTAACCTTTCGCCGAAGCATCTCGCTGTATCTCAGGCGAGCACGACAGCATATGTGTGTATATATATATATATATATATATATATATATATATGTGTGTGTGTGTGTGTGTGTGTGTATGTGTGTGTGTGTGTATACATACATTTACATACATATATATTTATATACTGCAAAGAAAATAGGATGTGATTTTTAAAAAGTACGTTTTTTATGAAAAAAAAAAAACACATTTCCTTGACTAGTTACTGATATAGGCCAAAATGTTCTACAAAGGATACAAACAGGAATACACAGATGTACCTCTCATCATACACAAATAAAGCACATTAACATTAAAGAAGGAATAATCTAATAATCATCATAACTACAAAAAATCATGCAAAGAATGTTAAGTAGAGGGGTGAGTGTTGAGATATGAATTTTCTTCAATTTGTCTCCCTCTAACATATGAAATTTGTTAAGATCGCAACTGCTGATCGACGATTTAACAAACATGATAATTGTCCGAAAAAATTAACCAAGAACTAAAAAAAAAAAGGACTCGAACCTATCATCTACTGCTTGCAGGGCAGCGAGACTATAAATACCACCAGGCTATTCCTGGTTGGCGGCAGTGACACGATGAACTTGCAACAAGATATTACCCAAGCTCTGAAATTCCGACATTGTTACGTTAAGTAGTGTAAGGCGGACATTCAATGAAGGTTGAGATTTTAATTTTGTTCAGTGTCAGTACAATGTCATAACAATGTCGGAATTTCGGAGCTTGGGTATTTCTTCTAAGTTCATCGTGTCGCTGCCGGTAGCAGGGATAGCCTATAGTGGTAGTGTCGCTGCCCGAAAAAAAAAAGAAAGAAGAGAAGATGACAGGGTTGAGTCCTGTGGTTCCTTTTTCAGATGCGATCTTATACAAATTTAATTTGTTACAGGGAGACAAATTGAAAACTCTGGAATGTGTTTGGTATTTCATGAGTAACCAATAGCTATACATCATTTAAGTGCAGTTCTGACGGAGATGTATTATGTTGTTTTGTTTTGCGGACACAGAGACTACCTATACAGAGACTGAATATAGCCGCTTATAAACTTGACATTGAGACAATCACAACGCCATCTTCATTATGTTTTAGGGTCATAAATTACGTTCAAAGGTTGATATCATAAAAGCTATGATAATTTATTATTTTAAGCTAAGGATTCCCTTTGAAAAACACTTATAGGAGATACTGACATTTATTGTGTTATATTGTTTGTTTGTTTGTTTGGTTGGTTTATTTCTGCATTTTCTTTCTCCGAATAGAATTGCAAATGAAAACAAAATAATACAGATACATACAAATCAATACAAAGAAAAATCATTTGTGTAACAACATTCAGTCTGAAGTGGCATAATTATGAATCAAAATAACATATTAAGGCATACTGTATCTATTAACAAAGGAGAAATCAATATAGGGGACCGTCATCATAAGCAGAGCTTGACGTGGATGAGGCCCTATCTGAATATGTGATACCAATGTAATACAACACCAATTATATATGTACTCATAAAACTCTTAATCTTAATACACAAGGGTCTTAGTCTTTTTTTCCCCCCTGATGACATCATGTTCATACATCATTATGTAGGGCCTATAAAGCCAATATGTATAATATTTCCAATTGTGACTCCTCATTTTCTAAAACGGCGATTACCAATGGACCAATGTCGGATCCTGCGTATCAAAGTTCTTTTTTTTTTGTATTTGTATGTTTTTATTGATTTTCATGATTACAAACAATACAAATTACACAATAATTATGAACAAATAAGGAACAAAAAATATAAGTAACAATAAGAATAAGATCATCAATAAGACATAAAAAGCAGTATCATTTTGTTCAATAAACAAATCACTGTGGTAGTTACCAGTATAACATCTTGCAGGTTCTACCCTAACAAATACAGTCTATGTTAAATCTTTACTGGGTTTTACAAATCAAATTTCAATTTCTTAAAGTTCTTGCATGTGACCGCGTGATATAGTATCACAAAACCAACAAAGAGTAGCTTGCAAACATTTATTTTGTGTGAGGACTGAAAATAGTTGAAATGGGTCAATGAACTAGCAAATCCTGTGGTTTTTTTTTCTCTGAAAGAACAAGTCATCTTCTATTTTGGCAAAGTGGGGATCATAAAACGAACAGGAGATTGTGTTTTTAGAAACTGATTTTTCTTGAACACTTTTTTGTTTTTGTAGAATAGAGTGTAGTTAGGTGTGTCTTAGAGTCCCCTTTTCATTTCTTAAAAATCCTGTACACACTTTTCACTTTCAACTCTGATAACTTTTGAAATGATGATGCGGCTACTGCTTTAAAAGTTGGCATTAACCATGTGGCAGAATGCAGTGTTGATATTAATCTTATAATCCCTTCATTGCTGTAGCTCTGGTGGTTAATTTACATGGCTGTTTTTTTTTTGTCCCATTCATCGCACAGCTATATAGCTCGACTTGGTATTAAAAGAGCGCTTGAATAGACCTTGCACTTCAGAGCCTCTTTTCTCAGTTCACATTTTTCGGGAGTGTGTGTTTTCTTTTCAACATTTAAACAATTTGGCCGGGCTCGGGCGAGTTCATGCGAATTGACTTACGCGCGCGCCGGCATTTTAAAGATCTTATTAACTAAAAATCCATGTCTGGCGACTTTTTGTTGGATTTATGATGCAGGGTCACATATGCATATAGTCTATTATTATTATTTTACGGTAAACTGAGCTTCGCCTATATTTAGGCCTGTAAATAAGCCCGTTAGGGCCTACTAGGACCTACACTGCTTTTCCTATTTGACCACACCAAAAAAAAAAAAAAAAAACTGTTTTCTTAACACAAAATTTAATGTATTTGCATAAAGCGCTTAAACTATAGACGTAAAAACGTCTTTTAGAATCATTTTTTTTTTTTGGTTAATCAATTTCTTTTTATTAAAAAAAAACCCACAAAAACGAAGTATGGTCAACGATCACTGGCGGAGTCTACTTTCCAAGTGAGTTGTGTTACAAAATTGATCAAAAGAAAAGATTGAAAAAAAAGTAGAAAGAAAAGAGAGAGAGAGAGAGAAATATGCAGTGAGATCAGATTGCACATCAAACGAACACTAAGAACAGGTACCATAGCAATACTAAATGCGATTATCCATAGGACCTAAAGAAATATAATATCTCAATAAAGAAATCAGGGAAAACAATTATCAAAGACAATTCAGGTCAATGAAATCACGATAAAAATAATGAAAATACAAGGAAACAATTTCAAAACAGGAGACGAAATTATAAACAAAGCTGCTCAGTGGCAAAGTCACACACTGCATAGAGCAATTAAATGTGAAGATATAGTAATAGCATGAATTGCTTGTAAAATGGCATGCAAAGTATAGGCATACTGAGTTTAGATTTGATGATCGAATTATATTTTTTTCAACCTCTTGGATGAAACTTGGGAGGTTATAGGCAATGAAATTAGAAGAAAAAAAGAAGGAAAGCTCTTTTTTCAGTCTTAGGTCTAAGATTTATGAAAGGCATCTAAATACTTGTTTCACCATAAATTATGTGACTGAGACTGGTGTGCTGTTACATTGTATACAATGTGTACTAGTATTGCGTTTGTATGTCTGTTAATACACACACCTCGCTGCGTGTACTTCCGAAGCACGTGTTACCTCGGGCCAGTCTCGTCCTGCCGCCACCGGCTGCCACAGCGCTCCATCCGCCGGTGCGCCGCCGCCGCTCCACTCGGCCCGCACTGGCCCCGCAGCTGGCATTGCTGCAGAAGTCCAGTGCACTGCTCTGGCGTCAAAGGAAAGACAAGCGAGCGGAGCGTGCAAATTGAGAGAAGTCGGGGTAAGAGTCTCTTTGATTTAACTTGACTAGATTTGGGTTCTAGTGTGTATCATGAAGAGCACAGCAAGAATGTAATTATCAGCGATCGAATTTGTACTACTCAGTAATCGATATTAAAACGTGGACCTCTGCTCTGTGACCTATCACGGCACACATGCACGCCAGATATTCGCTTTGCCAGTCCCACATGTGAAATAATTTGTTGGGCAAAGTGTCACTATATGTGGGGAACCGGCCTACATGCATATCTAAAACAAAGAGTCTTTACAGTCATCAAATGGTAAGTTCCTTAAAGATTAACGGGTAAGATATTCTCACATATAGTTCCTCTTTCTTTTGAAAAACTGTAGGTAGTCTATGTGGACATAGCCTAGAGGTTATCACATCTTGTAAATGATGGTATTTGTGTTGATTTCATGTCATTCTGTGTCAAACTGTGAATGTAGGTGTGCTTTATTCTATACACAGAAATCTAGCCACGGATGTTCAGTAGTCATGGAAGGAGAGGATAAAGAGATGGGAGAGGTTTCTCCAATGATGAGCAACAAACGAGGAGTCCACCAGGATCAATCGCCTACCAAGAGGGCCAGACTGACCAAGAAGGATCTCTACAAGCCACCTACCATTGAGGAGCTTGCAACCCTCAAGGAGGCAGACACACTCTACCAGTCTAGCTTGTTGAGACTACAGGTCAGTGAAATCGGTGCCATCATAGAAAATGTATTTTTCTCAGTTTGATCCTGTATAATTTATAGTAATTATAGTATAAAATGTATGCCATATCTGTATCTATGTTTCTTTTAACCACGAACAATAGAGAGGCAGTATGTACAACTTACAAGTTCAATAAATGTACCGGTACATCATACATTGTCTATTCCCTTTAGCTTTATGGGTATTTGCAGTTCCATCCAAGTGTTTAAACAATGGCTGTATCTTCTTGATTGATAGCTGGTACACTACAATTTCCACAGCATACGGTATATGGTTGGCAACACACTGACATTACATGATATTTCTTGATAATTATCAAATAATAAGATATTTGCACTTTTAAGTACCGGTACTGTCGACAGTATCTTGAGTGACAGGTCAGATAGATGGCATTCGTGGGTCAATTAAAGTTATTTACTTTACACTAGTATTTGTGTGTGTGTTTTTTTTTTCTAAGCTTCTGTTTATGAAACTTCCCTCAATAAAAATCCAACATAATAATCCATTCTCTTTTTGAAAACAAATTATCAGTAACTTTATCCATAAATGTTCAAACTTGGAAAAGCAGGACAAAAGCATCCACTGTTCAGAAGCTGTCTTGCTAATCAATATTCTGGAAGTTTAAAAACCTGCAATGGAAGTAAATGCAGAATTTGCATGCATAAATACACCCTCTGCTTACATTGAAAAGGGTACAAGTTTTATGGAAACATTCACACGTGTGCATACACCTGTGTACATTGATACATACCAGTACAAATGTATTATCATGCATACATGCATGTCAATACTTCATATTCTTATATGCATGTACATACAAACATGCTTATAACCAATTTATAATCTGAAGCCCACTGTGACAATTTTCTGAATTTACCGTTGATCTGTTTTGCTTTTTGTTTGTTTGTTTGTTTTTGTATACGTGTCCCATGTAATAGGTGGAGGAGCTGTGCTCAGAAGTAGGAGTGAAGAGCAAGAAGAAGAAAGCCTTGTTACCCATCCTTCGTTCCCTGGAGCAGGCCCTCAAGCAGTGCCCCCCTCTCACCATTAAGGAGGTACCTTTCCTGGGATGTCTCTCTCTTTCTTTCTTTCTTTCCTTCACTCTTTCTTTTTTTAATGTTTTATCTCTTTTATTTCTTTTTACAGGCAGGCTGAAATATGAAAGTCTTAACACTGCCATAGCAGAAGGCTGAACTATCTTAAATGAATCAAACAATTTTACTGAAGTTATAAAACTGTTATAGGCATGTATTTTTTTTAAACTGTCTTATGAATATTGACCTTTGGAAAAGTGTTTAAATTCTTGTGACACATCTATATAGTAAAGTTCCAGTAAAAGTAGCCCTGTGAGAGGTTTCTGTGTATCTCAATGAGCATAGTGAAGTTTTCATGTGATATCCCAAAAATGTTGGACATCCTATGCATCGTGCCGATATTAATGATTTTTTTAATTGTTTTTTGTAGTGAAGTCACAAGAGATTGCCTAGCTCACGCACACTGTAAAGGCCAAAAATTAATGTGGCATGTTTAAATTTCTAGTTGTGAACCAAATTGACTACCACCTTTGTGTGTGTGTGTGTGTGTGTGTGTGTGTGTGTGCATGCTTGTGCCGGGTTAGATGAACTTAGTGTGTATAAACTGGTATTAATGTAATAAGCAAAAAAAAAAAAAAAAATCTTGTGGGTTTCTTTTTGTGTGAATATTTCCACACCACATAGATTTCCACTTTTACAGTACTTTGAACTTCTTCTTTGTGTGATGTAGTCTTCAAATCCAGGTGCTTCATTACCTCGTGACATCTGTGTGCCCCTGAAGTGGAGCAAGACACAGGTCAAAGGTGAACTCAAGCTGGTCAGACCAGCAGAGGTCAAAGTAGTCGGGAGCTACTTACTTGGGACTTGTGTCAACACGGATCTAACCATTGACATGGCTGTGCAGATACCCACAGTATGTACATTAGTCTGTCTGAAAATGACTGTGTTTCATCATAAACAAAGACATTTCTCTTAATCCACAAGAAAAGGTTGTGGTTCTCTTTGTTTAAACCCATTGAGGATGGACTGATTTTGCTACAACAGTCATTTCCCATAGACCCTGCTCGAGTATACTTGGGACTCGTCCTCAACGAGTTAAGTGTAATTCTGTTTTAATCATCATTGGTTACATTAAGTACAGTTTTAGTGTAGCTTTTCGACAGCTTTTGTAGAGATAAAACAACAGGAATGGATATGGTATGTGTGGTTTTTTTTCAAGTTGTACATCTTTCTTATTTTTTGTGCAGTCTGCATGGTCATGACATACAAGTCAAATAGATGCCAAAATATAAAATAGCTGTCTTTTCAAAAATGATGTTAACTCAGTCCTATCATGCTCACACTGTGTAGTTAATTCCTGTCTCACGTGACCTGTGACAGAATCGTGAATGGAAGTTACCCACCATAAACTTTCATAATTGCAGGTGTTGAATCCCCACTACTGTTTTAAGTGTTGAAAATCTTCTTTCATTTCATTTCATTTTTCATTTCATTTCGTTTATTTCCATCATTCCACAAGGATAAAAAAACACATGAAATATAAAAATCAAAACAACATTAACACAAGGTATTGTTACATTCATATGCTATACAAATCAGCACAAAGTACACAACTGTAATGATGAAAAATGGAATGCACATAAAGTAAAGAAAGCCTTTAAATGGCTTGTAAGACTGTGCATACCTAATAATGTATAGAAACAGATTTGAACTGAGAAAACAAACAAGCAAAAAAATACAGAAACAAACAATCAAACAAATTAACATGGTCAAGATACATAAGGATATCACCCAAAATCTAAAACCGATACTTAACAAGACAAAACTATAAAAAAACAATTATTCTGATTGCCCCCACTGGATTATGAAGTGCAAGATATCCTTAAAGAGATGAAATAGTTGTATATGTGAGCATGTTTATCTGTGAGTGCAGCTTTAAAGACACATTACAAGAATAACAAAAAAGTGTCGCACAATAACATATTTTAAATGAGAAGTTATATGTATTACAAGCCAATTATTGATTTCATGTATCAACGTTATTGCACTTTTTTGGGGGTTGTTGTTCCTTTACATCACAGGAATGTTTGCAACCCAAGGACTACCTGAATTTCAAATATCACCACAAGAGAGCCCTCTATTGTGCCTATCTTGCCAGGCATCTTAGGAAAGAAGAGTCGGTCAAAGCTGTTTCTTTTGGAATGATGCATGGAAATCAACTGATGCCGGTGGTCCTGATCAAGTTGTCAGGTATACAAATTGATAATTTTTGTTGCAGTGCTCAGTGATTGGCTTGGCTGAAGCAGTGGAATTATGTCCTTTATGTGCTCAAAGTCTATCTAGACCCCAACAAAGTTTTTTTTTTCTTTTTTTTTTTCTTTTTTGGTTTGGGAGCCTTTTCTCACTGGTAGAGGGGTTAGATTTTGTGAGGATAAAATTCACCCACTCTGCAATATTTTGAAGCTACCATGTCGGATTGACTCCATTGTAAGTTTGTATGGAGAAATACATATTTGATGCAATATTTGGTACCCTGGGGTACCAAATGAAAATTCACCATTTTGTTGAATTAATTATTTTTTTTCAGCGCTGTACCCTGGCTTACCAAAAAATGTGCCAAAATATTTTTTAGTATTATTATGCACAAAAATGTTTTCTTATTTGTGATTATGCAACAATTAATGCATGCAACTGATAATTCTTCTCTGCTCTGTTATAATCTTAACTGTTTGATATTATTGTACATATTATTGTTAGTCCTGAATGGAGATGACTTCAATTTGTGAGAGACCTTGAGCTAATAATGTTAGTATTACTCCATCTGCTCTCTCCTTGTTCTTGCGCTGGGTTTCTGCGCTTGCACTTGCAGTGTTGTCACCACCTTGGGCCATTAAAAAAGCATCAAGAATTTCTGCGATCTTATCCTTGCCAAGCTTACCTACTACCCTTTCCCTGGCATTCTCTAGTTTACCTCTTCTATTGAGTTTCTTGTGTTTTTTGCGAGATTTGAGTAGGTCCTTGTATCCGCTGCTAGCACGGCCATCACTGCACGCAGAAGCCATGACTATGGCCGTTGCGCTGGCGTAATGCTAGCATTCGTGCTTATAATTACGTAGTGCAGTGTATGTGTAATAATCAATTGCAGACGAAGTTGCCAGTCTACTACCCCGTAAATTAATGAATACAAAATGAAATAAGAAAATCATTTAAATGAAATATTTTTATTGATAACATTAGAAATCCACTTAAATATTTTATTAATCTAAGAAATAAATTCCAATTATTTAATTTGAACCTTTTTTCTTTCGCATTTCATCTCTTATTATCGACCATTCGCGCACGTGTAGAAGATTATAAAGATGGCAGCCCCATGATCAAATTTTGAAGAAATACAGTTGATTTTGGGGTGAATTTTCTGGGCTTTCGGTGATTATTTTTTTTTCTGAAAATAAAAGTTACGGTAGATGATGTTTACAAAACGGTGTGGTGCTAGAAATTACTTCGAAAAACACCTATGGTGCTAGTTCATTGCGACAACTTTGCCGTATCCGAATTCGGAATCTGCATATCTGAATTCGGATACGCATTATAAATAATGGGCACGAGATGGTGCTATACAATGCGGTACCCCGGGTTATAACGGTACCCCGGTGTACGGCGTGCCGAATCATTTGTAAAGCATTGGTATGCTTTATTAAAAAGTGATTCAATATTGAATATGTAAACTGTATTATATTTTTCATATGTATTATTGCAAAATATATTTTCAGAATTGTCTGTGTTCATAAGCAAGTAGTGGTATGTAGATGTGTGGTCACATTTTGTGTAATCTGATTAGATCAATAAAGCATCACCAGAAATGTGAGGTGAAAAAGAGGATATCATGTTACAAACATGCAAGACAAGATGATATTATATGAGATGAAATTTGGGACAATCACATAATTATGAGATATGAAATCCCCCAAAAAAGAAAAATGAAAGAAATCAAATCACTTCTAGTTCTACATACCAACAGCTATGTATGAAATGTGTTATTTTACTTGCAAGTTTGTCTTTGATATCTATATCAAGTTTGGCTGTCTACAGAAAGTAAGAATGAATTAATATTTGTCCAGTCATCAGTACTGACTAAAAATTTATCCAATCTACTTCCACTTTTACACTCTGCCCTCCCTACATAACAAGTCTGGAGATAATTATTTAATTTTCTATTACAATGAGATTGATGAAATGCCACTTTTAGGAAGGTACAAATGTACCTGTAAATTAGCATGAGTCCGCAATGATTGAAAGTTTGACAGTTTGATTGAAATGTGGAGCAATGCCATGATTTTTTAAATTGAGCTTGATGTATGGTGATCCACTGTCATTTTCTCAGCCAAGAATGCGACGGTGAGGCTGATTCCCTGTCTGCCAAAGGATAACTTCAAGGAGACGAGGTTTGCGCCATCTAAGAACAACATCCGCCGGCAGTGGTATAGAAAGGCCTGTCAGGAGGGTGAGGGAATATAAATGTTTTGCAAGATCTTCATTGCAATATATGAACTCCATACTGTAATCTTCTTGCATTGAGGTCTGCCACATCTGAGCTTTGATACTTTTTAACTTTCCTGAACCTTTCACCAGCGTAACATGAGTTTCAAGTAGAATTGTGTTCTATAACTCTTGAAATGTAGGATCTTTGCTGCCATATGCGTCCTTGGTATACTTCATCACATCTTAGATACATGAAAAAACTTATAGAGATGGAGTCTTGTAGTATTCACTGGCACACTTAGGATTGAGGAAATTAACATCTAGCAAAAATCTGAGTTCCCATTATGCAAGTGCATCATGTATAATCATACCTATTACAGTGGAAAATTGATTTATTTTTTTTTAATAGAAAATTTGATTAGATTTCTACTTACATAGATATGGGTCTTAATCTCAAATTCAGCTACTCACAAAATTGTCTTACAAACCCTAACTATACCACAGTGTATTGTTAAAACAGTAGGGGGCCTATGTACCTGTACTTTCTCAATTTGTTTGTTACATACATACTGGCAGGAGAGCAAAGAATGTTGGTGTGCCTTAATGCCTGTTTTTCCACCCCACCCCTCTTTTCTTGTATAGAGACATTTCCCCCTACCCCGAGGTACAACTCCACCCTACTCCGAGACATGTCATATGAGAGCCATCTTCACTACCTCTTCAATGCGTCACATGACTTCCCAGCATTCTCAGAGGCTGTTCTCCTCCTGAAGGTGTGGCTGCATCAGAGGGAGTTGGACCAGGTAAGAATAAGTCCATCAGACCATATGTGGCCTTTGCTGTAGTTATGATACTACATTGTACTAGATTTGGGCCCTACCTGATTACTGTGCATCCTAAAATACATGGAGTAAGGGACTGTTAGCATTTTGGAAGGCATCAGCGAGCAGGACCAAAGTTACAATAAACCCCCATCCACTGTCTCAATTATATCCCCCTCCCCCCCCCCCCCCCCCCCCCAGAAAAAAAAGACAAAACACATGAAAATTACAATAAACAAAGCAAAGACACAAAGCAATATATTATATTGTGGCATCCTGAAGCATGTATGTTTGTTTCGTTTTCACAGTAAAAGACAGAATTTAAAGGACAAGTTCACCTTCATGGACATGTGGGTTGAGTGAATACAGCAATATTAGTAGAGCACATCATTGAGAGTTTGAGGAAAATCGGACAATCCGTTCAAAAGTTATTAATTTGTGAAGTTTCCTGCTCAGTCCAGGCTGGATGAGAAGACTACTATAGCTTGTGATGTCACATGAGTACAACGATATAAAGAAAGAATAAAGAAAATTCAACATATTTTCAAATTTTCTCGCATAACAAAAGAACACTCGACTTCTCTCTTTCAGAAGGCAGGGGGAATAATATTACCCTTAACATTTATGTCAGTAACAAGTCGAAGAAATTTGCACTTTATTCAAAAAGTAAAGTTTTGTGAAATTCTCTTTTTATTTTCTTTATAATGGTTGTACGCATATGCCATCATACACTGTAGTAGTCTTCTCATCCAGCAGTGACTACGCAGATACTTTAAAAAAATCATAACTTTTGAACGGATTGTCCGATTTTCCCCAAACTTTCACTGATGTATTCTACTAATATTGCTGCCTTCACTCAATCCGCATGTATATGAAGGTGGACTTGTCCTTTAAAAGAATATCATGTCTGATGACAGTGTTAAGTGACTACAGAGTAGGATCTGTGTTAAAAGACTTCATGTAAACCTCAATGGGCTAAGAGACACAGAAGGTTGTGTAGGTTTTATTTGCCTTTCAGATCATCTTTGATGTTACAGTCATTGAAACTGACAATGTATTATACACCTGTAATAATGATAGTGGATCAGTTGTGATGTTCTTCATCTGCGAAACATTCTGGGATGTTAATTTGATGGGAGAACATTTTTTGTGTAAACAAATGGCAGATGATACTACTAAAGCTAACAAGAACAAAGACATTTTGGGCACAATCTGTAGAATACATTTTTGTCAAGTGTGATATTCTTCATAATTTTAGAACTTTGGGATTCTGAGCGCTATTTCAGGAAATTCCTTTGCCTCCCTTTGGAGAGGATATTCTGTATATTCCCTCCCATAGCAGTCTATCTCTCTTTAATAAGACATGACAGAATGAAGAGCAGGAATATGCCCCCTTCCAGGAGGGTTCCTCACTGTAATTTCCATATGTCAACACTGTTGATTCTTTTTCTCCATGCTGCTCACTACTGCCAGGGTGGAGACGGTTTCCATGGTTTCCTGGCCTCCATGCTGGTGGCTCACCTCCTGGATGCAGGTAAAATCAACGGGATGATGAGTGCATACCAAGTGTTCAGGAATACCATGCACTTCATTGGTGAGTAGACCAATTAAGATATTGGTATATATGAAACCCCTCATTGGTAAAGTTGCAGACGTTTTTACTGAGAAATCTTCCAAGAAAGATGATTTGCTGAAGTTTTAGGAATTTGATATCTTTTCATAAAGATATCAAAACTTTGATATCTTTACTACTTACTGAACAAAGCTTAGAATTATTCTGAAATTGGAACTTTTCAGTTTTTATGAAGCCTGTTACTTTGGCATTTTCAGTCAATCCATCGTGTCTTAAACATATAGTCTCTCACATGCTTAACTGCAATTTACACTTCAAAGCTGATTTTCTCAAGACTGTATATACAAATATTTTTGGAAATGATAGTGAAGAAAGTATGCTTCAATGGTGAGCAGAAAGCTGGGAAAATTAAGATTCTTCAAATTTGAAGATGGATATGTACATCAGCTCTATCAGACGTTCATCATAGGGGTGGTTAAAGCCCTGTTGCATATTAAAGCTTGCCGTAGGAGAACCACCAGTGTAACAAATGTTTGACTCTCAAGACCCCTTTTGCTATTGTTGCATTTACAAAAAAAAGTGTACTAGTCATTTTCAGACCCAAACTGCAGGTACCTTGTTAATAGAGTAAGAACTGTGAATATTCAGTCAGAAATTTATTTTCTGATTTTACATTTGCTATTTAGAGTCTTTTGTTTATTATGTATGAATTTACTAATGTGTTTTTGGTTTATTCTTGTATGTTAATTTATTCTGTGTCATTGGCGATAACCCCATCTGTTCCAACATGCTGCTGGCTTTCTTTGTTGGGTTTTTATGTCCTGTCAGTACAATCTGATTGTATACCTACTGACAGAGTTATACAATACTGGATATAGATTCGATTGAATGAATTGAGAAAGGTAGAAAAGATGAATTTTTATTTTCTTTTCCGCTGTCGACACAGCTTCATCTGACTGGACATCACGAGGCTTGGACTTGAGCAGAGGAATGCCTTCCCATGATGCTCCACCACTCCAAGAGTTTCACCAGCACTTTCCGGTCGTCTTTCTGGATCCATCCGGATGTCTCAATCTCTGTTCAGACATGAGTGTCTCTTCCTATGAGCATGTAACTTCATTTTTCCTGAACTTCTCTACATGTGACATATATGTCATTTTGTGCCAGTTTTAGCAAATTTATAACTCTAAAACTATCAGAAAATAAGAACATATGGAAATTTGGGGGCAATATCAAAATATTAACAGGAATGAAGTCATTCGACCAAATACAAAACCACCACTCATATGAGAGTGTCCACTTATACAGTCTGTAATCATACCAAAACAAAATGAGAGCAGCTGAATGAAACGCAGGGTCTCGGCAGTTGTTTTTTTTTTAAGCGTATATTTCTTAACCTGTGGTTGTACTCAGTTATTGCATTTCTCTGTTTAATTGCAAATTGCATGCTATTTATTGTGAAGGAATCAGCCTTTTCTGATCTCTCACATGCTATATAATTATGTTTATATTTTTTCCTGTTCTGTTTGTCTTGTAAACATGATTCTTTTTATCATGTGGAATGAAATGAATTGAAGTGAATTGCATTGAACTGAAAAAAAAAGAAGATGTGTGAAAAATGTATTTGCAGGTTTTTGTTTTATTTGTTTTTAATGTCATGCACCTTGTAGCACTTCATGTGATTGATAGACATATGATGATTTCACTATTTTGTTTCTATTTAACCCTTTAAAGACAATATGACTTTTGATGTAATTTGTTCTACCGGTAATTTACATTCTCCAAGCACATCAGTCTGAGTGCACTCAGGACCAACTATAAAGGGGTTACATGTAGAAAAGATGTCAAATGCTGCACATTCTGTAGTGGAAGTTATCTGTGACTGAGGTCAATTTCCTGTTTGTTTTCTGGCAGTTGAAGCATGAAGCCTCCCAGAGTCTTGATATCTTGGAGGACCAGCGAATCGATGCCTTCCAGTGTCTCTTTATGACCCCCGTCCCTTTCTCCACAAAGTTTGATCATTTCATCAGGTAGTATTAACCCGTCTCATACTAAATTCTGCAATCCCCATAGACTTAATACACAGGCCACGAGGTTCCCATATGGAAAGGGTTGAAGAGGAATTCCACATACCATGCTCCATTTGGCTTTGATAAATAGAGTCGAAGTTTATGAGTATGGTTAGCTACTTTTTTTTTTCCTTCTCCATTTTTGAGCACATTGCAGTGATGCCATAACTTTACTGCATTTCCTTATTAGATTATTGGAGATGTGCCATACTGATGTGAAGAATTTGTGAAGAGTTATATTTTTATGTCTTTTATTTTTCAGTATAATTTTACCCTTATGAACGACTCAAGATATCAATTTCCTTATTTGTTTTTAAAGGGGGGGGGGGGATGAATGACGGTGGTCATGTAACCACACATCAAAGATTTCAATTTTTTTTTAAAGTTAATGCTTATTTTGATAGTGAAACAGATTTCATGACGACGAAATTAGTTTAGCGTCAGGTTGGTATGTCACAGAAGACAACAAATAAAAAAAAAATAGTGAATGAAAATAAAGGAAATTCATTTTAAGTGGTGTACTCTTATTCTGCTTCCTCTCCATGCCTCTAGAATTGACAATCTCAGTGAGATGAGACCAGGTATCAAGAAGTTTTGCCTACGGGATGAAGTGATGGATGTAGCTGGTGATTTTACTCTGGTGGTCAGACAGAGATTGCTGGAGCTCGTGAAGCGAGCTCTCGGTGAGAGGGTGCAGCTGATCAGCTCTCAACTCCACCATACCTCACAGGTATGAATTGGTCTCACATGTGTTGGTCAAGCCATTTCCTCTTAACCTGTTGAAGACGAGTCCGAGTATACTCGGGCAGGTGTCTATGGGAAATGCGTGTTGTAGCAAAAGTAGCCTGTCCTCAACAGGTTAAAGATCAGGTACAGTGAGGATACCATAGCCTTTTGACAAGGCCTCATGGCTGAAGATTGAGACTAACTCGCCAAACCGAGACCTGCGAGAAACAAGTGAATGCGAGACCGAGTGGCGCAGCCACGAGGCCTTTTGAAACCTGTTTTTTTTTCCCTACCGCCTCCCGACGAAGGCGAATATGAATTATTCATATATTTATGAGTCAGAGCGCAGTTGGTATGCTAATGAGGACGTGTCAACGCTGCGCTGGCAATGCAGGCAGCTACGGATGAGCGAGCCGCCGACATGTATACTTTAATATGCGTATTCATTAGATGCGACGGCGTGGTGAACAATGCGGTCGCTGATTGGCCACTACCCTATAGGGTAGCAGAATCGGCGAGAAACAAGGCTCAAGATAAGAAATTCATGTCAGGTTTCAAAAGGCCTCGCGGCTGTGCCGCTCGGTCTCGCGTTCACCCGTTCTCTCGCAGTTAGTCTCGTTCACAGCCACGAGGCCTTGCCAAAAGGCTAAGGATACCATGGAGTGGGATGGCTGGCCTGGCTCAGATATATTTTAGAACCCATGTAATGAATTGTGTACAGCTTTATCACTGCCATCTATGTAAGACCAGGCGTCCACTAGGGGGCGGACAAGACGCGGACAAGACCCGGAATGCAAATTTGGTATTCCGCACCCCTTCGGCAACCTGTCCGCACGTTCCTGAACGTGTCCGCTCACTGTCCTAAACATGTCCGGGCGTTTCCGCACCTTCGGGAGAGAGAAAAATTTCCGCGTCCAAATTTTGATCGAGACCAAAATTTGGACGCGGAAATGAACTTCCTGACACCTTCGGCGACTTGTCCTGACGATGTCCTGAGGATGTCCCGTTGTCCGGAACCCTTCCGCTCCTTCCGCACACGCTCCGGAAAGAATCCCGCGGTGTGGGGAAGCTTCGCGAATGAAAGCGGAAGACACCAGGAATGTTTTAGGACAGCGCGGAGCCGATGCGGATCTATATATGCAAGTGTCCGGAACCGATGCGGAAATTTTGTGATCCAGACACGAAAATGTCGACACTTTCCGCGAGCATCATGCCAATGAAACGCAAAATGAGCAAGAAGGGAGGCGAGGCCCCCATGCAAATATCCCCATCACAGGCACAACTTTCGTCTAGTGATGAAGAACAGGTAAATCTAAGGAATTTCCGGTCCCAGAAGGCAAAGAAGAAGGTAGTAGAGACTGTGCCAAAGCAACCAGAAAGAAATGAAATCAGCCCCCTAACTTCCTAGTAAGTTTATGTTGATTTGATCTTTTCAGATATTATTTTTCATCTAAGTGGCTTTCCTGGTTCCTATTACTTACTATGGTACATTTTCCTTTATGTTGTTTTCGTATTTTATTTGCAAACAAACTAGGTTGTCCCATGTGACAGCCCAGCTGAAAAATCACAAAAGTAGGTGGAAGTACACTCAGAAAAAAAAAGCATATAATTTTTGGCTAAATGTTAATGTATTATATAAACATGAACAAGTTGTTATCCATAAGTAAGTGCTTTCTAATGATACAACATATTAGAACAAAAGACAAATTCATCACACTAAAAAGCATGAATTCAATTGCAAAGATATACCAGTGGTCTCATTATAATGTAATATCTTTGAAGCCCAAAATAACACTGAAAGCTAAAGATGATGGAGGAAAATGAAGAAGTTTCTGTCAATTCAAAATTCAAGTGAAATGAGAGAAAAAGCAATAAATTATGAACTCGAAAAAGTGTTAAATTTCTGTCTTTCTTTTGTTTGTTTTTGGTTTTTTTGCTGAGTGTATATATTTAAGTACACATTGAGCATCACAAATCATTTCAGAAATATTCTTTACCTGAATGATTTTTCGTAGTTGTTATTACCTAATAATTTTATCTTCTCTTTTTGTTTTAGTTGCAAGTAAACTCGATTGTCCAATTTGACAGCCCAGCTGAACCCCCACCCCCCCCCAAAAAAAAAAAGTTGATTAAAGTAGGTTAAAAATATTTCCCCATTATTACACTTCATTGACAATAGGCTAGTAAGCTCTAAGCGTGAAAAAAAATTCTCGGACTTGAATCATTGCAAAACGTTCAAAAGTGATCGAAATAAGAGAGAGTTAGAGATGCACAAGGGTAAAAATGAGAGAAAGAAAAACAGATTTAATGATTAGGATCATTTTGGCATGCTCTACAGAAGTATCAGACAAAACATGTGTATACTTCAGGATGGAGAAAGCACAGGTCTAAAAAAAAGGAATAAAGAATACATAAGTAACAACACTGCAACAAAGTTCATGCTGTATTCACCGACGGTTTATTTCTTGCCAACACGTGGACTACCTTATCATCATATATACATATATATATGTATATATATGTATATACATTTACATTTTATGTATATTATATATATATATATATATATATATATATATATATATACATATGGTTCAAAAAGTTTGCGAATATCGTCCATGTGACTGTAGGCAGAGAAAAGATTGTTTTCCCAGATGAGACACATTAAAAAAAAATGAGTCGTCAGCCGACATGCAGACAATCCTATTCTTCGACTTTTGGGGGTCACATTTAGTATTTAGAATAGTATTGACCAATCATATCAATATAATATCAGCAGCTACTGCGGAAGCACAACAAGAAGCATCAATGACGGCTAGCAGTCAAATGAGGAAAAGTCAAAGTCAGCGCCAAATTAATACCTTTCCATTTTCCTGGTATTGTCCGCAGTTTGTCCGCATGCCTAACTTGTGTTGTCCGGAAGGCATCCTGATTGTCCGCGTTCATTCCTGGTGTAATCCTAGATGTTTCCGCGTTGCCCGGCTACGATTAGCATATTCTGAGGTATTTCGCGCTCTTCCGGAGTGATTCCTAGGAATGTCCGCAGTCAGTCCGCGGACAGTCCGCGGACAGTCCGCGGACAGTCCTAGGAATGTCCCAGGACAAGCCGATTCACAAAGTTATTCCGCGTCTGTCGCGGACAGGATGCCGAAATGACAAAATTTGCTTCCGCAACCCTTCCGGGGCTTGTCCGCGCCCAAGTGGACGTCCGCCCTAAGTACACATACAGCCAGAATCTCATCTGGAGTGGACTGTTACAGATTATTGCACACTTCACTGCACATACAATGTATTCACTGACCTCCATAATGGACGTTAGCAGCTATTTGTGATATTTGAATGTACCTCGGCAGACGGCGAATGCAGATTGATTCAATAAGCCAGTTCGTAATTAGCTCATGTACACATTGGTACAAATGACCTTTCTTTTTTCTCAGTTGGTTCGGCACTTCACTCGTTTTCAAAGCCGCATAATGTATAAGCTTGCCTGACGTAACAATTTATGGAATTCATGTTCAAACAAAGAATGAGCTAACGTTTAGAGCAGGTGATCAGAATAATTCATCGCTTGACAATTTAGCAGGCATCCATTTCATTGTTTTGTATTGAATCCAATAACAGCCTATTTTCTTTTATATTGCGAAATACCATTCTCGCTGTCAGGTGGATGTGCTGGCAAGCACCATTTAGATAAGGATCACATGAATAATCATTGCATCACAAATGCTTATCTCGGTGAATTTACAAACCAAAATGTCTGTTGGTACAAATGACCTTTTTCTGCTCATGCGCAAAATGAACTTACGAACTGGTCTATTGGACCACCCATGAATCCCCACACTACCGGGGGTCTTTAGCACATTGAAGA
Source organism: Diadema antillarum (assembly GCF_040938485.1). NCBI lineage: Eukaryota > Metazoa > Echinodermata > Echinoidea > Diadematoida > Diadematidae > Diadema > Diadema antillarum. Next base: position 278,676 of record NW_027270889.1, on the reverse strand, counting down.
CTACAGTAGTCCCGAGAATATTTGGGCAGGTGTCTATGGGAAATGCGTGGTATAGCAAAATCAGTCCATCCTCAACAGGTTAAAGATGTGCACACCTTAGGAATTTTTTTCTTTTCTACTGTAATTCTAGGAAACTATGAGTCTTGTAAATTGAATTGATCGGAATGCTTTTTGAAGTTTTGATGCACAATCTCTCTTGTAATCTCAAACTTCTTTGGGCAAAGTTGGGTAGGACAATCTTTTGTATTGCATACCTAGGAGGTTGCTTTCACAGATATTGAAAGATACCCAATAATATGCAGGGTATCTGTTATAATCAAATAGACGATCAGACTACTATTGGTAGCTGTCTAATCAAATTGTAGAAAGAGAGTTCTTTCCTAGCTAATAGGAGGGAAAACCATTTGGCCAGTCAACATTCAACATTCACTGCATTCTACAACCCGTTAAATATGATTAGTTTGCGCTAGAATCATCTATTGGATGAACGTACGAAGTTTGTGCAGATTGCCTAAATTTTCTTCTCCACAGTCAGTTAACAGTGTAAACTATCTTTATTCGTACCCATCAAAGTGGCCACTCAATGCCACCCCACCCAAAAGTGTGGATCAGGGACCACTGAGCATCGGGCTATTGCTCAACCCTAGTCTTGCATCAAGCATTTTGGACAAGGGACCCACAGCTAACACTCCAGAGGTAAGCAAGCACATCCCAAGCATTTCCTGTTTCATTTCATGTACAATGTATCTAATGGAAAGATTCCTTGTTGATTTGATGTGCAAAGTTATACCCTCAGAGTTAGCAGAAAAGAAGTGATGGGTGCTGTAGAGTTATGATGCACATATTATACACTATTCAACATGGTCCATAGTGGGTCTTGAAAAATGTATTCAATATGTTATGCCAAATGGAAAGAAAACAAGAAATTTGCAAATCTCTCAAATGTCTCCTCAAACCTTACTTATTTTGTAAAATGTGGTTTGAAAACCTCAATCTTTGATTCAACAGTAATCTTACAACACCACCAGAAAACATCTACAACCTTATAGAGAGCTTCCAGGCATAGACCCTGGGCCAGAAGCACAAGAGACTTTGTCCACAGCTTCATGCACAATATTTTGAGAGCTTTTCCCAAGCAGCATACCACAACATCATCCTGCACATTTCCATAAATGTACACATCTTCTTTTGTGTCTTAACTGGTAACTGCACTTTCCGGCCATTTCAGGTTTTTTTTTCAATTGCTGCTAGAAGTGTGTTGTGAAAGGTGTACCATTGAATACAGCCAAAACCATCAAATTCTTTTGAAAATCTCGTAATCCTGTGTCGAAGTGCTACTGCTCACTCTAAAGTCATCAGTGTCTTTATTCTATAGGCTGCTGAGTTCAGCGAGTTTTGGGGGAAGAAGTGTGAGCTGAGGCGTTTCCAGGACGGCTCCATCTGTGAGGCTGTGGTGTGGCCAGGCTCCTCGGTGTCTGAAAAGAGACTAGTCTGTTGTCACATCGTCAAGCATGTCTTTGAACTGTGAGTAGCTTTTAGTAGTGAATACTTACCAGGAAAATCACCTCGTGATATCATCTGACTTGAAAACCTGTAGTGTGAGATAACAAGAAAGTGTGAGGAAACATCAAAAAGAGGGAAATGAAATAATGGTCACCTGACTGAAGTGTCAGGTGACTACATAGTGCCAGAGCAGATCACTAACAGTCAAATAAATGGCCCATCTCTTTGATAGATGTCTAATTTCAACCAAATTTTACTGGTTCAAGAGTGTCAATTTTGGTCATTTATGAAAATACTATTTCCATGGCATACTCTCTCCTCAACGTTGTTGTTGTTTGGCACAGAACTTGATGACTCTGTTTCACCACCAGACCCAAGCCCCAAAGACATTTGACTAAGCAAGAATGATAATACTTTGATATATGTGAGTGAGGTTTAATGTGTTCAAATGGACAAGATTCTGCCTTTAATGACAGATATTATGTAGTTATGTAAGGAATTTGATTATTTTGATGTTGTCATATTGATCCTCTCGTAGAACAGCTTCTCAACTATTTTTTCTATTGCTGTAGACATGCTGGTATTTCACCGGACTCCGTCTGCTACATCGGCGACCAGCTGGATCCCGTCTTGCACCAACCCATCCCCGACCCTGCTCCTGGGATGGAGGGAGCGGACAAACCCGTCATGGGAACGGGGGAAGAGGAACACGCCCTCATCAGTGCAGCCTACACCAAGCTCAGTCAGCATCTGAGAGGACTGAAGGATCTTCCCTTGAGTATTGGATCGGTGCAGGGAACGTCACAAGCATTCCGCCACACAGAGGTACACTCAGTGCCCACCTGATGATTGGAAATCATTTTTGAGCGAACCCCAATTAAGTGCAACAAAATTCTGTGCAGCAAATCCTCCTTGTGGTATTTTCACCTCATACTTTGAACATGTTCTGGCTTAGATTCTACTACTGTCCCTAATGAATGTTTCTGAATGATGACTAAAATTCAGACAAAGACTCACAGAGATATGATTTTAAATACTCACTGGCCAATTCCTAATACATGTATACAGTGTATATCCCAGAGAGAAACTTTTTAACTGCTCAGTCTTAAATGTAGCATTTGATGATTGCAAATGATTATCATGCAAAAGAAAAAGTACAGTTTGCCACATTATTATTGTCATGTTGTCTGTGAGTGTTGTAGCAAGAATCAGCCTAATGCAGATTTCTAATGTTAGCAAGGACATTCATCATTCACTGCTTCAGATATGGAATATGAGTTTGAGAAAGTACAAGGGGAGGTCAAAGCACTTCTCTGGTGCAAAAATGGAAGCACTTCACACCTTTGTTCAATGTATCAATACATCATGGGATGTTGTTGTCGTTATACAAATGATGCACAGGATAGAGTGTGTTAGTGAAGGTGCGGCGCGCTCGAGAGTATTGACAATGGTGCGACATGCACGAGGCGCAGCCGAGTGCATGCTTGCAACCGTTGTCAATACTCGAGAGTGAGCCGCACCTTCACTAACGCCACGAAATAATCCTGTGCATCATTTGTTTTATAAAATGGGTCGAAAACTAACAGCATTATTCACGTACCTTTGTGGGTCAATACCAGTCAGCTACATGTAGCACTCGCTCAAAAGTCAAGATGTCCGAAGATGTTCGTCCCAAACATTTACGCACGTAGCACTCGGAAATCCCGCACATAAGTACTGTACGTACGTATAAGAGTATACGTACGCCACGTGTTATGCACAAGAAAGGCCGCCGGCTGTTGTGGCAGCCCGAACTAGAAGTTGTTTAGGATTGACAGCGCGTATAGTAGCGCGTGACGCACTTGTAACAACTGATTGAGTGCGCACTGCTAGTGTAAACATTGTGACGTACGTCAGGCCCCGGCCGTGCATTTCCTAAGAAATTAATGCACGCACACGTGACTCATTTCAGCGCTTCCAATTGGCTACATTCTTGAACCCATTTTATAATGTTGCTTAAAGACCATTTAAAGTTCACTGTATCAATGCGCCAATCCTTCAACAGGTTCACCCTCCCACTCCTGGGTTTCCAGCTGCCATCAAGCTCAAGCAGACCCAAAAGATTAATCCAGTTAGGACGCCCTCACCTGACAAGCAGAGTCCAGCCTGGGTGCCATCTCTCAAAGGTGTGTGTATGCAAATTTTTCTCCTCTGGTGGAATTTCAAATAGGTGTTGCTTCCAGTGAACAAACAGTTTGATATGTTTTTTTTTTTTTTTTTTTTTTTTGTAATTTTTTTACTTAGCCATTGTTGCCCTGCTGAGTAACGATGCACAACCCCTACTAGTATGTTTATATGATATTTAATTCTTTTTCTTCAACAAAATATGATTTCATGATGAAGAAGTATGCTTTTGCTGATATTTCATTTAGCATGCTCAGTGTATTCTATTATCCCATTTTTAAACTAAAGTATTATTTTTTGCCTTAGAAATATGTTACTGTACCATAGTTTTGCAGGTGTTACCAGTCCTCTTCTAGCTCTTACACTATTTTTATGTGATCTACCGTAGTTGATAATTCCAAAGATGTTAAAGTGGACTTTAGTTTTATTTTACTTGTTTGTGTCCACCACATATAGCCTTCTTTTCACGCCTACCTTTGCAAATATGATAGCAAACAATCATTCCAAAGTTGAACATTTTTGGAGCTTATTCCCCCCCCCCCCCCCACCATCTCCCCATTAACCTTTTCCTTACAAGTTTCTCAATTGCTTATTGACTCTGTGTGGGATCCACAAAGTTTCTAGTAGCAACAGGTCAAGTGCTCCACCTGTCTTAACTTGCTTACAGTGTATTAAGTTAATTATCAGGACTACTGTCACTAGCTGAGGCAATATTTACTGTAACTGTCAGTGGTTCCAAGGGTATGCTTACCTGCTGATTTTAAAGGAGACCTCCAGACGATTTTCATACTTTTCCATTTCAGTGACTATAAATTGGTTATACTTGGTAAAGAGTTCCAGAATTTTTAGTGATTGGGGTGAAGAATAAGAATGTTTTCAAAATTTATAACAAATTGCAATGAACAAGGATGATGAACTGGCTGCCTCAGTACAAGACTGCATGAGTAGGGACTCAGGGAGGCAAAACAAAAGAAGAAAGCATGCATAAATTATATACGGGTGAACTTGAATTGTTAAGCACATGGTGTTGTAATTTCATTGTTACATTTATGAAATATATGAGGCTCCTATTTCATCAACACTGTTCAGTGTAATTTGTTTGAGGTTTTCAGTATATGAATGAATTCCACAAATCTATACATTCAACTATGGATTTATGTACTCCTAGATGTGAAATTATGAAAATCGTCTGGAATGCCCCTTTGAATATTGCCTACATTTTAGTAATATGCCACCTGGAAAGCAGCGGTAAGTGGCCTGATGATCTTGAAGCCATTCATCACATCAAGGCTGCCTTTCACCTCAAGATGGCGGAGCTGCTGAGGAAGCAGTTTAAGCTTGTCACCATGGCAACAGCAAAGCAAGTCTTTGTCATGCTTGTGAGTTGATTGCATTTCAGTTTGATCAGTTAAGACCACCTCATCTTCACATACTGTGTGAATGCACTGTAATGATTATGCCAGGTTAGGTTGATTGATACAGGCTGTATATCTATCCTGCTAGTTTATTCTCAATTTCATTGTGATTATTAGTACCAATTTCACAAAAAACGTAGGGAATAATTATTGTGAGTCTGATTTAGTATCACAAAGGAATAATGAGGATTCCATGATTGAATATTTTCCCTAGCACCATAGCCGTCACATCTCTCACTTGAAATATTATGCAGCACTAGCCGTAGAGGTAGATATTATATTATATGTGAAATAAGGCCATAATACTAGAAAGGAAAAAAAAAATGATTTGCAGTTCATCCATTTGCATTAGATTCTCAGATACCAAGAATCACCTTCCTTGCAGAGAGTAAGTATTAGCATTCAACAGAGACTCCAACTCTCCCGTTTTCGACGGGAGATCTCCCGCCGAAAACCCATTTTTGCAAAATCTCCCGTTCTCCCGCTTGAGATTTGATTTCTCCCGCCCAGGCTCTGTGTCTCCCGTTGGAAAGGATTTCTTACTTATTGCTATTGTATGTTGACAAAATAAGCCTTAGATAGCACCAGAGAGTATCTAGAACCCTAGGAACTTCGCGCTTTGCACGCATCAACTTGGAGTCTCACGTTTACTAGGGATTTCAGGTGGGAGAATCTCCAGATCAGAAGGTGCTTTGGGTTGGAGTCTCTGATTCAACTGTATGATTTATTTTATTAAAGTGTATGTTGTCACCTTGCATTTTTTCCATGTCTAGGATGGCTTCGTGTTTGAGGTGTCCGTGGCTCACAGACGAGAGATCACCCTCCTCAAGGAAGTGGTCAGCAAGGAAGGACTGAGCATGCTCAGAGACAACCCAAGGTCCAGCGCCCTGGAAGTGGAGACGGAGCACCAGCCACACCTGACGAATCTGCTTAATGGGTGAGTTCTGTCACCACTCTTTGGCAAAAAAAAAAAGAAAATTGTGCTTGCATCAGTGATCAGAATATTAATGATCTTAATATTTTTACAATGATGATGTTGATGATGACGATGAAGATGATGATTATTATGATAATGATGAAAATGATTATAACGATTATAATGATAACAGCTAGATCAAGCTTTTAACGAGATAGAGACCATTTATGACATCTAATAAGTCACAGGTAGGTGGTAAAAATTATTGATTGCCATTACAGTATAAAAAGAAGAAGCCACCCCGCATGCAAAACAGAGTTTGTCATGGGGAAAGGGGGAGATACCCATAGAAAGTTATTGCAGATTACATTAACAACAAAGTTATAAGAAAAGTATACATGATATGTTGTATTATAAAGTGATTGACATAAAAGAAAAGTTTTAGTTGAGCTATGATAGACTTTGAATGTAATGCACTTGTGAATTTAGAAATAAGAAAAAGATGTCTTTTGAATGACTTATTTGGAATTTCAAAATTGTTTGTATAATGCAATGGCAGTGTACAGCAGCATCATGGAATGTATGGTCCCACTGTCCGAATGGCCAAGAGGTGGGTTTCGGCACATCTCCTATCTGATCATGTGACCTCCGAGAGTTTAGATCTCATGGTGGCGTACCTCTTCTTACACCCTGCTCCTCTGACACCACCAGGGTAAGTGAATGTGTGGATGTTGATGTGTGTGGAGAATATGTATGGGGAGGAGGGATGAGGTGGATGTGAGCAAGGGTGTTATGTTTTAGGCGTGAAGTTCATCATTCTGAAGGTTCGTTAATCTGAAAATGTCAAATATTTGGAAGATTTCTAATTCTGAAAATGAAGATAAAGTTGGTTCGAAAAGTCTGTCAATCCAAAAATGAAAGAGGGTTTGTTACTCTGAAGGTTCTTTAATCTGAAAATGAAATATTGTTTGTAATTAAGAAGGATCATTTCATCCACCTTTGTTACATTTTAGGATTCAAAAATAATGAACCTTTAACCTTTAACCAAAAATGAAAGAGGGTTTGTTACTCTGAAGGTTCTTTAATCTGAAAATGAAATATTGTTTGTAATTAAGAAGGATCATTTCATCCACCTTTGTTACATTTTAGGATTCAAAAATAATGAACCTTTAACCTTTGAAATAATAAACCTTCAGAATTCTGAACCTTCAAAATAATGATTTGTAACTGTGGTTTAATATGTCATACACTGTGGAAACATACATATGATTCATACATTTGTAGTTATATAAAGTAAGGATTTGCAGTTTCTTTTTTTTAATGCAAATTGAAGGGTTTTGATTGTAATAGATTCAATATAAGCCAGTGAGTGAGAGATGAAGATAAATATCTACTTCATGCTCAAACATTCTGAATAACTGCTTTCAGAAGCTTAAAAAGGGATTGACATTGTCATTGATATTTGGGAGGGATTTTCTGATGAGCAGTTGCCTTCCACTTTGTAAACATTAAAGAAAATGAGCAAATTGCGAAGACTTTAAAATGTCATGATTTGTAACTTTGTAACTACTAGTGATTAATTACAGGCACATAACCATTTGCTGTATTTTCCAATTCACTTTATGATTGCACCGAGAAGTGTTTTTTTTTTTTTTTTTTTCCCACCCACCCTCAGCTGTCCACAAACAGGATTTCTTCGGTTCTTGAGCTTGCTCTGCACCCATGACTGGGAGAGTGCCCCCCTCATCATCAACTTCAACAATGACCTCAAAGGTATATACTCTCTTTGTTCCCCGATACTATTTGCCTGTTTGTGTATCTTTTTAAAAAAATATATATATATCTGCCTGGTAATGAAAAACTTTATTCAGCCATAAACCAGTATTGTGCAGTGTTTCTTGCAGAGTGTCATCTCTATAGGTTTGTATTGTCACTCTCAAAAGGAACTGGGCCGTGTTGTACATGAGGTACAGCTCTTTTAAAAATACTGATAAAATTATTTCCCTCTTTGTTAAATGGGTAACATTTACAGCATGCTGAGGAGTATGATTTTGTTTTGTTTTTTCTCCTGAATTTAATGTAAAAGTTATATATATGCTTGATACACTGAAAATTCATTTTGCTGTTCAATTGTTTATTATTATTTTTTTTTTGTCCAGCTGCAAATTATGATGAAATCCGAGACCATTTCACCAACAATCGTTCGCATTTGCCGACCATGTTCCTAGCAACTCCCGCTGACAGACAGAAGTCAATCTGGACACAGGAAAAACCAACAATCCAGGTACATATTGTGTACATAGTAAGCTTCTTGGAGGAAAAAAACCAACAACAACAAAAGCCTTGATTTTTTCTTATTTTCATGAAATAAGCTCAGATGAGCTGAATGTATTCTTTGATTTCTGTGTCATATATTTAAAGTAATGTGTACAGCCAATCTCTTCCTCATCTCTCATAAATTTGTGTCAAATACAGCATTGGTTGGATTTTTCACGTAATGCTTTGTACGAGATAACCACCTTCACAAACTATAATTGTTTCCAGATGTTGACAATAGTTCAGATTTTTTTTTTCTTTTTATACTGTTTTATTTCCTTAATTTTTTACAATGTAATACATTTCTTCAAGTTTGCTGAAATGAAGTTCTGTCATCATATTCTAGCTGTTATCATTATTTTTTTAAGATTTTCAAGAGACTGGTGGCCCTAGCGGGGGAATCTCTCAAAGAACTGAAGGACCAGCTGTCTACCAAACATCTCTCTGAGTGTGATTTCAAGGTATGCGCTCAAAATGATAACTTATATACCCACAGACTTAGCCATAATGTTCAAAGGAATTCTTATTCCATTCAGCTATATCCCTCACATTCAAAACACCATAGTAAATAAAAGAAAAGACATGGACTTTCAATACGATTAATCAATAATGATACCAAAGACCAGCAGCCCCTAGGTCTCTAGTTTGAGTACCCTGGCTGCAGCTGTGGTGCCCCTATGCAAGGCACCTTTTCCTTGTTGCTTATGTGACCCTGCATCACAAAACCTAATATTGAAAAGAAAGCACACACTCTGAAAAGTGTGAACTGAGAAAAGAGGCTCTGAAGCACAGGGTCTATTCAAGCGCTTTCTTTCACCAAGCTGCGCTAGCTGTGCTGTGAATGGAACAAAAACAGGATGTTAACCACCAGAGTAACAACAATGAAGGGATTATCAGATTAAGCTGAAATTGAGCATGCTTTATTAACACAACATGTAGATGATTAATGCCGGCTTTCAAAGCAGTAGCATGATTCTTTCCAAAGTTATTGGAATTGAAAGTGAAGAGTATGGACAGGGTTCTTACAAAATGAAAAGAGGATTCTATGAGAAACACCTAATCACACCATAAATACCAAAAAGCGTTTGAGAAAAATGGCAAAAATACAATTTCCTTTTCATTTAATTTTCCCAAATTTTAGAACTATGTTAGAAGAAGACTGGGTCTTTTAGAAAATATGAAAAAGTCAAGATTGGCTGGGTTGACCCATTTCAACTATATTCAGTCCTAACACAAACTCAGTGCATGGGACTTTTTGTTGGTTTTGTGATGCATGGTCACTTACAGTCCTTCAGATCATAGAGGGGACTTCAGCTATCAATCCTGTGGTTGCTTGCAAATGAGCATTCAGGTACAGAGGGAATAGCTCTACACAGAGGCTGTTTGGATTCAAAATGAAGTAGGAAAGATGGGTTAATCTTTGTTCCTTACCATTTAGTTTCTATGGATATGCATGTCAGTTGAACAAGTAGGTATGCTACGTAGCTGCTCATCCTATCAAGGAACAACACACAGTAAGGGTTGGTGATGAAATTTCACATGTAATTTTGTAATCAGCCCAAAAGGATGCCCTCCCTAGCCCCTTCCTTTAAAAAGAATTAATAATTATGATAGTAATAAATTGATAGAAAATTATACTGGACAACTTTTTTTTTTTTTTCATAAAGATTGCTGCTGCAGAATGTGTTAGTCTGGGAATCTTTGTCATGACAAAATCCAGGAAAAAACCAAGAATTGTTCTAGATTACATTGAATGTTGTATCAATGAACTCCATTTATTACTCTGGCCATGAAATTTCTTAATAATATGAATTTGTATTGCACTAAATCCACTCTGTAAGAGTGCTCAAGGCGCATACATACTACTATTACGCCGTTCTGTGGATACATTATTTCCTGCCAGCACTGACAGTGCTCACTCTCCATTCCCTGGGGAGCATTCCTTGTGTGTACAGTCTATGTGCTTGTGTGCCTGCATTTTTTTTCTTTCTAATAAATTAAAGCCCTGCAATATTTTTACATATTTTAGAAGATATTTCGGCCTCCCTTGGAGCCCTATGACATCATCATCCATCTCCGAGACAAGCTGGTACCCAGGAGGTATGAGGCTATCGACGCAAGCCAGGGAGCAGTGACCTCAAGACTGCTGACCCTGAAGACATCCCAGGGTGGAAAGCAACTTCCTGTTGTCAACTTTGACCCAGTCCAATGCTACCTTCAAGAGCTAAGGGTGAGTTTCATTGCTAACACAAAGACGAGTGACTTAGGACCTTATTATGATCCTGCGGAGCGACTGAAACTATTTTTTTTTTTTTACTATACAACATGTATGTGTGGCTAGGCTTGTTTGAATGTGTCACATACACTCATAATTATATCCAAATTACACTGAATAGCAAAATCTCCTTGTTTTTGTTTGTACTTAATTCTTAAGATGTCATTTGCAACATTGCAATGTGTTTATCCATTTCCTATATTGCTGGTATATCACAATAGCATGAGGACATACATGTATACTCACTTGAAAGCCTTTAGGACTTTTTTTTTTCTCTCTTCAACAGAATATGACACGAGTGTTAGTTTCTGTTTACTGACTTTGGACTAATCCTTTTCTTGTTTCGATGTAATTTTTCTCTAATTTTCCTTCTTGACATTATGAATACTTGTGCATCTGTGTTTTGTTTTGTTTGTTTTGTTTGTTTGTTTGGTTTGTTTGGTTTTTTTTTTTTGGGGGGGGGGGGGTTTAGGGTTGTATTCAAAGTGAATTCTGTGTTAATTTCTTTTCTTTTCTTTTCTGCATGTAGGAGGCTTTTGGTGAGCTGGCCTTGTTTTTCCATGACACTCATGGTGGGAATCTCATTGCAGTCCTGTGGAAAAGACCTGCCTTCAAACCAGGTCCTTTCAAGGTAAATTCTAAGATCTTTGACAACTTGGACTGAGCACTGGGGAGTGCATGAGACATTTGCAGAATGTAGAGATAGTGGCATGTCTGTCTTGCATCCAAAAGTCTTGCGTCCAAAAGCCAGATTTGTTGCCTCACTTTCAGTGAAGTCACAAAACAAATGAAGAGTGTGAGTCAGCAAGCTCAGAGTTCTCTTATCCATGGGGTTACATTTAAAGCCAGAGAGGAGGTTTTGATGTTAACCCATTGAAGACCAGTCCCGATTATACTCAGGCAGGTGTCTATGGGAAATATGTGTTGTAGTAAAATCAACCTGTCCTCAATGGGTTAATATGCTAGCATAGGAACCACAAAGTGCTTAGCCACATGCACTGATAGGAAAAAAGATTGCAAGTCTCACATGGTATCTGTAGCTCAGGTGTGTGTATCTGACTGTACATGGGACTCGTCATGTACAAACTTTACTCTCTATGTGCATAGGCACGTGGCTTAAACTTACCTTTGCTATTTTGACAGCAGTCAGTAATCCGTCCAAATGTGACCTACTGGTAGTTGTCAAGTGAGCAAGCCCACTCAAGTGTAGCCTTTTGACAAGGCCTCGTGGCTGAAGATTGAGACTTACTCGCCACACCGAGAACTGCGAGAAACGGGTGAATGCGAGACCGAGTGGCGCAGCCACGAGGCCTTTTGAAACCTGGGTTTTTTTCCCTACCGCCTCCAACGATGGTGATATGAATTATTCATATTTTCATGAGTCAGAGCACAGTTGGTATGCCAATGAGGACGTGTCAACGCTGCGCTGGCAATGCAGGCAGCTACGGATGAGCGAGCCGCTGACATGCATACTTCTGCGTATTCATTAGATGCGACGGCGTGGTGAGCAATGCGGTCGCTGATTGGCCGCTACCCTATAGGGTAGCAGAATCGGCAAGAAACAAGGCTCAAGATCTGAAGATAAAAAATTCATGTCAGGTTTCAAAAGGCCTCGCGGCTGTGGTCTCGCGTTCACCCGTTCTCTCGCATTTAGTCTCTTTCACAGCCACGAGGCCTTGCCAAAAGGCTAACTCAGGTGTAGCAATGTGCCTCAGTCCAGCAGGCAGGCCATGCTGATACAATAGGAATAAGAGCAAAAATCTCTATTCCTTGATGATTAGTTTCCAGACATCTGTACCAGTTTGCAATGAAAGTGCTCCAGCATGCATGCCTTTTGGCAAACAAAGCAAGATTTAATGAATATTTCCTCAATAGATAACATGACTCTGCGGTAGCAGAGTTTTGCGTATGAGGTAGTCCCACCTAAAGTCATTCCCTTTTGATCCCCGTAGATATCTGGTAATGCAGTAAAAACTGTAGAGATTAGTCTGTACTACACTAATGACTTTCAAACCAGAGCAGTAGCATTGTAATACACTCTATCTCCTTTTATTCCAGGCTCTCCAAGTCCAGGCCAAGTCGCCGACATCATCGTCCGCATCCACATCAAGTCTGATGGCCCCGAATGTGGAAGCCATCCTCCAAGACTTTCAGACCATGGGACAGGGTATTGTTTCCTCCATTGAGGTTCGCACTGAGAACTGGAACATTTAAAGCCACTTGAAGTCTGATAATGAGGATGAGGATTAAACATGTACCCTCATCCGTGGCTGATGAAGCCATTGCATAATGGAATCTATTTGTGCCAATTGTCAACTCCATGGGAATTACAAGCCTGGATTCGATGACTCAAGCCAGGGATTGGACCTTCTGAAAAGCAAGACATTTTTGCGGCATGAACTTTTCATGAATTGGAGCCAACAGCCTTTTACACAGCATTAAATTTTTGTGAACTGCCCCTGGCATTCTATTCATTGTGCAGACAAAAAGTCTAACAAAAAGTTTTGTCATTTTGCGAATCTTGGCTGTTGCAAAATTCGCGAAATTAAAGTGCATACAAATTGTTGTTTTACGGTACTCTTTATATCCACAACTGCATTCAGTTAATCTGTAGGCAAAGTGTATTGAGCAAAGCGTCACCTTTTCAAACCAAACTGCAGTTTGAATCACCATTTTGTGTTTCGTTGGTTCTTATTTTAAGATTTATAATGATTTTTCATCTTTCTTTTTTAATCAAGTTCATTCATACATGCTTACAATCAGATGTATTGCACACTAATCTGTTTTAGTGTATAAACAGTGTACAGTTTATGACATTGCAACACTTTGTCAGTCTTCCAAAGCTGTGGTTGCTCAATCTCAGGACTGAGGGCAGCTGACTTGTTTAATGAATGGATGTTTAGAAGGAGATCCTTTATTTTTATAATCCACAAGTTTATTTCACTGTGATTCCCTTTTCCTTTGTTTTTCTTAAATATGTGGTCTTCTGATAGGTTTTCTCACACAGTGTGCTTTGCCATTGAGCAAGCCCAGAAAACATTTTGATACTGATTTTCTTATCAAAATTCACTCTTGATGAATTGTTCTGATGACCATATGCAACCTTAAGACAATTTCTCTTGTGTACACTGTCTTCAAAGATGTTAGTACATGTACAGTGATTAGGCTAGAAGCTTGTCCCTGAATAATGTCTCAGTCGTAATAATTGTAGAGATTCTTGTGACTTGATAAATGATACTAAAGACCAGCAGCCCCGAGGTCTCTGGTTTGAGCACCCTGGCTGCAGTGGTTGTGCCCCTATGTAAGGCACTTTTTGCTTATTGATTTAGATACAACATATAGACCCAAGTTCTTCTGGTCATAGAGGGGACTTTAAGTCATCAATCCCTTGCTTGCTTGCTTGCTTATGAGCATTTATTACTTCAATAGCAGCCACATCAAACAAGTCATAATTCAGATTCAGATTCACAACCTAGTACCTTATTAAGACATTTTTCAGTGAAGTCCCTCTTTTTTTTCTCTCTTTTTTTTAAGTACAACGTACGTTGTCTAACATCTCAGACTTGGAAGGGGCATGATACAGAATGCACAGATAAGATCGCCATGTCATGATGAACAAGTGAAATATTCCACTGTTTCATATACAAGTACAGGGGAAACTCGGTATAACGAACACTGCTATAACGAGATATCGGTTATTACGAGGAAATTTTCCCGGTCCCAAATTTCCTTCCACACAAGTCTATGTAAAATGCTACTCTTATAGCGAGATCGGCTACTGTATAACGAAATAACTGCTATAACGAGATAAATTTTGTGATTTCCAAACAAAGAAAAACATAGCAAATCAAACCTGATATAGCGAGGTAAAGCAAAATGTCTGCGGGTAAAGCTTTACTTCGCCTGTGCTATCATGTTCCGAGATTGTAAAGCTCGATGCGCCAAAAACTGTCTTGCACACACATATTTTCTTCAGTTCACTCTACAGCTAGCACCGCATGTTGTACGTGTATGTGTGTGTCTGAGCGCACTGATACATGCAGAAAATGTGGTGGGACGGCCGTATACATGACATCATCATGACGTTTAGCAAGTGTGAGGCAATCTGATGCTGTGATTGGCTTTCTACGTAGGGAATTCCCCATCTGCACACACACACGCAGTCATAATGTACATACAGAATGAATGTGTCACACACACACATCATTGTGCAGACCACATTCAAACTTTCAACACACAACACACACCCATACCGTAACCACACACCAATCCACAGACGATCTTCACATAATCGCAAGCTATATAGATTTACAAATTCAAACGTCTACAATTGATAAGAAAAACATTCTTGATATCGGATTTCATTGGCGAAAAAATTCTTACCCATAAAGGTGAGTAATTACCTCACACACATTACCAAGTTATCAGTATTGATTGAAAGATGATGGGTAGTCCCACATGTGCAAATTAATGTCTTTATGTTATGCTTTCTGTTATGCCTACTGATATAACGAGATATCGGCTATAACGAGGAAAACGACTCGGTCCCGACCATCTCGTTATATCGAGTTTCCACTGTATAATAGAATTTAGTAATATGACTGTTGTTTGCAATGCCACTGTGCTGTCATGTCTTGAGTAATGTTTGTGTACATGTAATCATATCAGCCTGTAATAAACTACAATGTATCTCATATCTGATATCTTGATCATTTTGATAATGGTGATGCTACAGTTATTGTGTGTTTGTGCCACTGCTGGAGAGAGAAATACATGTGTAGAGGTGGGGGAAGGGGAGAAGTGGGAGAAGAAATCTACATTTTGCTGATATTTCTGTTTTTGGAGCTTGTAAAACATGTACAATTTAAATAGGGCCATCATGATCATAGTGTAAATCCTCTGTATTCTTTAATACAATACTTACAAACCTACTCCAAGAATACAATACAGTATACAAGAAGTCATATCCATCTCACTGATAACAAATCAGCACAAGGAAAAGAAAGCAATATAAACACAGATAGAAGATGGGATCTTATATAAACTGTACAGCCTTGATGAAGGTCTAAAGAAAAGACCGAAAGGCAATAAACCGTGTTGAACTACACGGTATCTACGTCTGCTGAATGCTATATATGATACACACACACACACACACACACACACTTTTTTTTTCAACGATGTTTATTCTGTTCCATTCAAAGTAATAGAAAAAAATAACAATTTTCATTTGCTACAATTGAAATGACGAAAATATACATTTGTGATCATAATAGCAAATTTGCTATTGCTGTACATAATGACATAACAAAAATTACATTTTCATGAACAATTATCAATTTACATACAGTCACTTCCCCTATGCTCTCAAAAAAATTGCTTAAATTTAACAGTGATAATTCAATTCTTCTAGCATTAATCTTAATAATCATCCAAATGAATTATGCAGCAAAATTATACAGTAATAAATAATGAAACCATATTATTTATCAACCAATACCCGCCCACCTACTAACTCATATCCCTTCCTGAGTCCCTATGACCACCCCCACCAGTTCCCTCCCTTCCTGTTTCCTCCCCCACCCCTATCTGTACACATGCAACACACAAACACACACAAACACACCCATACACACACACACACACATACACACATGCACCTAATTTGGTTAACTGCTCTTGCCTACACGTCACAATATAGTAAATATAGTTATATAATCAGCCCGCCAACAGGCTGACAGGAACGCATGGGAAAGGAGGGGGAGAAAATACAAAAAAAAAAAACCCACACACACACACACACACACACACACACACACACACACACACACATATATATATATATATATATATATATATATATATATATATATAATTGACATACAAATGTAGGAAGACGGGAAACTTGTTTGCCGAATAGATAGGTAGATACATCAAGATTGAACCCCCAACCCCCAATCCCAACCCCACCCCCTATGAAAAAAAGGAAAAAGAAAAATGATGATAATGAAGTAAAATATCTAGGAGGAAAAAAAAAAGAAAAAAAAAGTTTCCCTTGTTGGTTAAAGTCAGCTTCTTGGTTGATGCAAAATTGTCTCTATCGCTTAATGTCCCTTAAAGTTATTTTTTCATTTCTTTTTCTTTCACACTTCTGAGCCACTTTGTGCCAAACTTTTACCCTAAAATGAATCCTCTCCCTCATCATCTTTTTTTTTTTTTTTTTTTTTTTTTTGGGGGGGGGGGGGGGTGACCACACGGAAAATATGAAACATTTTCGGTTTAAATGTTTGCCTTTTTGTACCTGTTGATGATCTTCTTATCTTTGCTGTGAATTTTGTAACAGTATATCCTGGGCATGCAGTATGTATAAAAATCATTTATTTCATACGCTAATGAATACAAGTGATTTCCTTTGTCAAATGATTGAACACATGCATCACCAAGTAAAAGACACTTCATTTAAAAAAAAAAAAACGGTATGCAGGTCATTAAATTAGCAATG
This sequence comes from Diadema antillarum, assembly GCF_040938485.1. Taxonomy (NCBI): domain Eukaryota; kingdom Metazoa; phylum Echinodermata; class Echinoidea; order Diadematoida; family Diadematidae; genus Diadema; species Diadema antillarum. Next base: position 261,586 of record NW_027270889.1, on the reverse strand, counting down.
ATTTTATTGCAGGAATCAACAGCTAGTCATTATATTTCAAACAAAATGGCAATAATAATGATAAACTCCCCGAATTGAAACACAAAACAAAGAAGTTGCTTTTCTCTTTCTTAAATTGCTACTGTATATGGTTGTTATTTATGGAAGGCTGTAACATAAAATTTCAGTAGGTCATCCCAAAACAGTTTAGATTGCAACACAAATGAATGACTTCATAAATAAAAATCTAGATATACGTGATATATAAATACTACCTACGGTATTAAATGAATAAAGAGAAAATTAATGCACACTATCAAGAGGAAAATGAATGACTAAAAGAATGAATAAATTGATAATTTTTAGCAAAGAAAGAAGGAAAAAATGATGAAGCATCTGTAGATACAAGCCAAATAGGAACATAAACCAATACATAATGATCAGAATGAATAAAGTCATAGAGTAGGCCTGATGGAAGAGAGACAGACAGGCAGAAAGAAAGGAAGAGAAAGAAAGAAAGGAAGAAAGAAAGAAAGAAAGAAAGAAAGAAAGAAATAAAGAAAGAGAGAGAGAGAGAGAGAGAAAGAAGGAAAGAAAGAAAGAAAATAAGGGCAGGAAGTAAGGAAAAAATCAGTGTTAAGAGTACACTGACGTTGCGATGGGATGAGTTGCATATTTTCCTTGTGCAGTTATGATATAAATAGAAAGATTAAACGAGAACTTACCTGTTTGAAGTTTGATCTTTATTTTATGAGGGAGTTGGAGAAAGAATTCACAGTGAGAGCCCGCTCAACGCGCGCGCAGTCATACTTCGTAGCAACAAGATGTGACTTCTGTCAGAGTGGAAAGATTGAGAACTTACTTGAAGTTGATCTATACATTTTGTAATAGTATTCATGCCATGGGAAGGGAGAGGAGGGACTGTGAATTCTTTCTCCAACTCCCTCATAAAATAAAGATCAAACTTCAAACAGGTAAGTTCTCGTTTAATCTTTCTATTTTATTTCGTGAGTTTACGCAAGAACTCACAGTGAGATTTTGTAGCACAGAAGTCACATTTGTTCCAACTGAACAAACTCAAGCATGCACAATGGCAAGCAAAATGTAAGCTCAAATTACCTTGGTCTGAGGCCATTATTCCCTCACAATGAGCTGTGACAGGCACTGTCCCTCTTCTTGTAGAGGTTTGTCGTAGAATTTACGGAATGTTCGTTCTTTTGACCAGCCTGCTTTTGCGAGGATCAGAGGAATAGGTGCATCCGCCCTGTTTGCTGCTGAGCTAGATGCTGCTCGGGTTGAATGTGCACTGAACATTGTGGTGTCAATGCCAGCGCCAGTCATGATTTCTTTGATCCATCGAGAAATTGTCTGTGCCGTTACTCTCTTGAAAGGCTTGCGAAAACTAATGAAGAGATGACTTTCCTCTCCTCGGATCTCTTTGGTTCTCCGAAGGTAGGCCTTAATGTATGTAACTACACACAAACGTCTGTCTGGGGGGTACGCTTTCAAAAGTATGTCCAATCCAAAATTCCCAGGTCTAGACTGCTTAAGATGTTCATTAACTTTGAATGACACCATAGATTGTTTGAGAATCATGCTGTCTAGATTCAGGCAATGCAAAGTCTGTACCCTCTGGGTGGATATCAAGGCCAGTAACATGCACAGCTTCATCGTTAATTGCTTCAAGCTAAGCGAGTTAGCGGGAGCTAGACTTCTCAAATATCTAAAAACAATATTCACGTCCCAAATTTCAGAATACCGCGGCCTTGGGGGCCTGAGCTGGAACACACCTCTCATAAAACGAGAGAGAAGCGGATGAGTGCTGACAGTAAATTGTTCATCCTCTAACACTAGAAAGGTAGCAAGTGCACTCCGTGCTGAGTTAATAGCTGAATAGCTCAAGTTCTCTTCATAAAACATGTGTGTAAAAAACTCCAAAACAAAATTAATCTTGGCATGAAGGTGACTTTCCTTCTTAAGTGTACAAAATTTTCTCCATTTCCTTATATATGTACAATACTGTCTTTGGGTTGATGCCCTCCAAGATGCTGCCAAGATGTCCACCGTTCTGCTGCTCATGCCAGAGTTCTCGAACGGCAGCTTCAAAACCTGCAACATAACAGATCAAGGCAAGCGTGTAAAGGGTGCGGTTCCCCAGATACTGGTTGCGTAATCAAATTCCTGTGTCTAGGAATTAAGAGTGGTTCATCTTTAAGCATTCTCCTCATGCGAGGAAACCACGCTTGCGTAGGCCAGTTTGGGACAATCAAGAGACCATGTGCCTTGTCGTTTTCTATTTTTTGGAGACATTTGGGGATGAGGCAGAAAGGAGGGAATGCGTAGAAATACAGATCACCCCAATTCAGAGTGAATGCATCCACAGAAACCGCATTTGGGTCAGGCAGCCACGTAACGTACGCAGGCAGCTGCTTATTGAGTCTGGACGCGAAAAGATCAATTTGGGGAGTACCACATTTCTTAGTGATATCAGTAAAAACTTTCTTATTCAGCATCCATTCTGTTCTGTCATTAAAATGACGAGATCTCCTGTCTGCTTCTGTATTGTCACGACCTGGTAAATAGGCTGCTGTGATCCAGATATTCCTTTCCTTACACCAAACCCAAATGTCTCGTGCTGCCCTGTCGCAGGCTCGAGATTTAATGCCTCCCATATTGTTCAGGTAGGCTACAGCTGTTGTGTTGTCAGTTCTAATGAGCACATGTGTATCATGCAGGTGGCCGCAAAATGACTTCAAACCAAGCCCTGCAGCTAAGATTTCAAGATAGTTGATTTCATTGTTTTGAGCATGCACTATCTCCTGATCATCCCATCTACCGCCAGTTTCACTGCTTAAATCAGTGGCACCCCATCCTTGCCCACTGGCGTCAGTACGTAGCTCTAAAGCTGGCCGATCTCGACTAATTGGTGCCGACTGGCAGTGAATGTTATTGAACCACCACATTAACTCCTGTTTAGAAGCTTCAGACAAATTCATAGGTCTATCAAAATGCCCTTTGCTTGATTTTAGTGCAAGAATTTTGTCTCTTTCTAGGTTACGATAGAAGAGGGGGCCATATTGAATAGCAGGGAAAGTAGCAATCAGTTTCCCAATGACCTGCGCCACCTGCCTGATAGTAGGGTTTTGTTTCCCTAGCAATTCCGCACATACTGCCCTGATATTTTGACATTTCTCATGCGGGAGCGTTATAGTCATGCTTTCCGAATCCAAGATAAACCCCAAAAATTGGAGCCGTTGCTGAGGCTCTAGGATAGATTTCTCTGAATGAATGACAAAACCAAGGTCAGAGAGCAGTTTTGTGGTTGCTTGCACCGCTTCTAGTGCTTGTGATTCAGTTTCACCGATTATGAGAGTGTCATCTAAATACCCCACAACCAGGTGGCCTGCCTGTCGCAGCTTTGCGAACACCGGCTTCATAAGCTTTGTGAAGAGCCTAGGCGCTGTACTAAGGCCATTGGGGAGTACCTTAAATTGCCAACATTTCTCGTGCCAGACAAATCTCAAATACTTGCGATATGAGGGGTGAACAGGGACAGAGTAGTAGGCATCTCGAAGGTCGATTGAGGCAAGGTAACAACCAGGGGAAATTAGGGTTGTAGCCGTATGGATGTTATCCATTTTGAAATGCTGTACATTCAGACTGTCATTGAGGTCCGATAAATCTAAAATTAGGCGTATGTCCCCATTTTTCTTTGGGCGTGTAAAGATATTGGACACAAATTCTCCAGCCACATGCTGGCATTCTTCGATTACGCCTTTCTCGGCCAGTTTTCGAATTTCAATGTCAATCTTGCTCTCCTCAGCATTACCCACTCTGTAGTGGTAAGGCGGTTTACCTCTATGAGGTGGGCTATACGCCTCTTGAAATTCAAGTTTGTAACCGCTAATTGCATCAAGTATGAAAGGATCAGTGGTAATATGATTCCACTGCTTGCTAAAATGCCTCAATCGACCCCCAACGGGCAGGTCTAATGGAACATCTACATGTTCAATGTCAAAAACTGACTGTACAGTGTGAGTAGATTGTGTATTTCCACAACCAGAGCTAGGCCTGCAACTTACCTCCTTGGGTAGTGCAGTTACTTTCTCCGTGACACAGTGTTTGGCTTGGCTGGGGTTGCTGTCGAGTAGCTCTGCCCCCGGTTGTGCGCATGAGCTGGAGGTGGGCGAGTCTGCGTGTGCGGGGCTGAATGTCTGTATCCCCGCTGCTGCTGGCCTAAAAAAGGCCTGGATGTATCGCCAGCTGCGAGCCAGCCTGCGTTCCGATATTGCTTCCGGCTGAATCCACCGCTGGCCGTGCGCTTGTATGGGTGGTACGGCTGATGAGTAGATCTCTTAGCCTGGCCTTTAACCACACTAAAGGCAGCCCTATTCTCCTCCTTGAGATCTTTTACACGTTGTCCCAAGTCATCACCGAATAGAAACGCGGTCACGGGCGTAGTAGGCTTGCACAGATGTGCGTAAGCAGCGTTCATATCGGGCTTGATCAGCTCCTTTCTCAGGCAATTCATCTCGTAATTGGCATTACAGAGTAAAGCGAGTGCGTCCTGTTGCGCCTCGTTCAAGTCAGTAGGAAGAGTTTGTAGGAACGCGGGTAAGAGATTTCTGTACTCTCTGCAGCTTAACGTCTCTGCTGCGCGTAGTCTGTGTCACATTATCCCAAATCACTGGATTGACTTTAGGGACTAGTAAGTTGGGGCAATTGCTCGGTGCTGGGTAGTTTGCCGCTGACTCTTCCATAGATTTTTCCTCCAGACAATGGGAGATGAGATAATTTGTAGAATTTGCCAATTCGTCATTGATAGGGTCGCCCACACAGGCGGAGACCGCAAATTTTGCAGCAAAGGATGGCACTTGTACTGGCCGCCCCGTGAGCTCTGCGGGTGCGTAACCCGCTGCCGCCGCAGGGAAATCGCATTCATCCCCACTGTAGCTGCTGCCGCCGTGGTCGTCGTGCAGCGTACCGCGTGCTTGCGTACTATCGTCTGTAGCACACACATCCATGCCCCCAAACGGCACACCACCGTGGTTTTCTGCGGTACAAGCCGTGCCAACATGGCCGGCACGTAGTTGCTGTTGTTGGATACGAGTAGGCTGAGACGGCAGTATTTCCATGACCTTTTCAAACATGGATTCGAGTTTAGAAAGGCGGGAAAGCACCTCCGCGTCCGTCTTCTCTTTAGGGGGAGCTGCCTTCTTACTTAGGCCTGGTTTGGTGGGTTTTTTAAGGGTTTTCCCATTCCCTTCTTTCTTTGCTGGAGCCTTAATACTAGCCGGCGAACACTTGGGTTCATGATGCACGGCTGTAGTCACCATCGCCACGACAGACTTAGCTGTATGCAGGGCGCTCGTACTAGTGGTGCCACCCACGACAGGCTTAGCTGTATGCTGTGGGGGAGCGGAAAGCGGAATTTCCATCCCGCGATATCTCGTGAATATAAATCCACTTCCGAAGCAAAGTCAGCTCTAACTGAGCAATAAATAATAACAATCCACAATATGATAAGATATTGCGACGATGCACAGTTAAAAGGACGAATAAAACTTGATTTAGACTGCGATGAGGGAACTTAGCCCCTCGTGCAAAACGTGCGAAGAAGCGATATGACTGCGCGCGCGTTGAGCGGGCTCTCACTGTGAGTTCTTGCGTAAACTCACGAAATAAAACATGATTCAATAAGCATGAAAAAACTGTCACGTGTGTGCACGCAGGATCGCATGGTTTTTACACACGCGTACGCACGGGGCACACACACAGTCATCGTATGCGACGATTTTGTGTTTATCTCAGTGGTGAGGGAGATCAGAGTCCATTACTGTTGTTCAGGTGAGATATTTTACAATTCTTAGTTGCCAAGATGTTGTCGATTAATGGCTGTTAACTATGTTTATGTGGTTGATATTTACGCTTGTGACATAACCACATGAAGGCACCAATTTCAGGTTGTACAAGACAGCCCGTGCGCAATCTCTCTCTGTACAGTCCCATGTGCTGGTAATAATGTTTGTAAATGGACGGTTAGTATTTGTAGGGCCACCACTACTGCACTGCTCCACGCCCAGCATGGAAAATTCCAATACAATTTACAGAAATGCACTCATGAAGTCGCATGTGTAATTGTAGACTTAAGAATGATTTCAAGCAGTCTGTCTGATGTAAATTCACTTTCAGGCTTGAACTGAAGTTGAAGTTCAGTAAAACTGACTTGAGTTGAAAATCTCATCAAAACAAAGGAAGGTCCTGCACTGCATAGAAACTACTATCAAATTCAAATTTAAGCCATTCCAAGGCCGACCAAGGAGCCAGCCTAGGCAGGTGTCATCTACATCTACATCTACGTGGATACTTGGCAACTTCCAATACTGGATATATTTACGCTGAGGTGTAACTGTAACTTGTTGAACTATTTGAGTGCATGTGCATGAAGTCGGTGGTGCATGATTAATTTGTACAAGTGCAAATAAAAACCATCCCTTGGAGCTAGTTGGATGAGATGTGTGCCCTGAAGACGTCCACGGATGGAGCTGTAATGACGTCTACCGGCAAACCATTCTATACCCTTACAGCTGTTGGCATGAAAGAGTTTGAATTTAAACACATCTTTGGTTGTTAGAGGCTGAAATCTGGCTGGATGGCCATGGTAACTTCTCAATCTCGTGTTGGACATTGAAGAGAGATAGTAGTCTTTGTTGATTGCAATGAGGTCATGTGATATCTTGTAGAGCATGATTTTGATGGCATTTTCTCTTCTGGATTGGAGCAAGGCCCATTGAATCACCGAGCCATTGCATTGAGTCAAGTATTGCAGAACTTCACACTCTCAGTACGATATCTGGCAGCTCTACATTGTATGGCTTCAATCCACATTGTGTATCATACAATGATGTATGATTGATAAATTGTCAGATGAATAACATTATTTTGTGAATCACATTTGGAATTCCTGTTGTTGAGCTTGTCAGCTACATATAGAGCTATGTTAGATTCAATGTTTGATAAGGTCACCCAGAGCCAGAGCAGAGGAGCCTTTTTCAACACACAAAAAAAGACCAAGTTGTGTGGAAAGCACTGAGCATGAGAGAACATTACAACTCCCAGTCCCATGCTAGTTGTTTTCTTCTTCTGCCAATATAAATTGCCAGATAAGACATTCGAAAATTTTGTATAAAAATCCAGTGTACTGGCTCGCTGCCATCAATATATTTTGTTCGCAGACTAAGGATTGTCATTTTCAAGGATACACTGGATTATCAGCACCTTATGCACTTGTCAATGTAATGACTCACCCCACTACCCCCGGACATGGGTGCGTCATTTCCTCGTTTGGTCCGTCAAATTTGTGACCCAGGTGTGCGTCATTTTACCAGCTATGTCCGTCAAATTTTTGACCGAGAGGTGCGTCAAAATCCCATCATTGTCGTCAAATTTTTGACCGAGGGGTGCGTCATGGTACGTCACTTGGCTATGGAAAATAATACGCATTATTCTGAACCGAGGGGTGCGTCATGGTATGCACTTGGCTATGGAAAACTGCACGCATTTTTGCACGCTACCAGTACCGGATACACGTACGTACCGCGAGTGAATTTACAGTGAGCGCTTTCCCGCGGCAAGTGAAAATCAAAGTCGGGAAGCATTTTGGAGTAGGCCTAAGAGGGAAAAATGCTTGCCCGAATCTGGCAAGCAAATGATTTAAAAGCCACCCTTTCTCCTCACATTTTCTTTCCAACAAACTCATGAAATCACGCATACTCAATCTCAAGCCAGACGGACTGTTTAGCGATATAACGATTTCAACCTCACAGTACTAGATAGTAAAATCAAAGATCGTATACGGAATTCCGTGTACGATCTTTGGTGTACCGTTGCGTGGTGCGTACTGCGCGTACCTGCAGTATAGTATCAGTATAGTAGCAGGCAAGTTGAGTGTTAGTGGTGCGCGACTCGCTCGCTAACGCTGTCATGGCTGTGCAATTCGCAAGTGAGCAGCGCGCTCATTATTCCTCATCGAACGTACATCGTCCATGTGTTGCATTCAACTGGACTAAAGGCCGCGCACATACAGCGCATCTGCAGACAAGTCATGGCCAGGTGGGTGACTATGGATTGCATGCACATACATTCGGAATATCGTAGCAGCAGAGTGATGTACGGTGAATGACGGTACGGTGCTTACAGGGCCAGGGTAAGGGAAACTTGCCGAAACTTTGACAAATTGTGTTTACGAACCGAAAGAAAATGAAATTGCGTGAATAAAGCGTATGCAAAAATCCTTTCAGTATTTACGGGGTGCGTCAAATGTACCGAGGATGTCCGTCAAGAAAGTGACCTAGGTGTTCGTCAAAAACCCCGTGTTGTCCGTCAAAAAAGTGACTGTGGTGTTCGTCAAAAACCCCGTGTGGTCCGTCAAAAAGTGACTGTGGGGGTGCGTCAAAAACCCCGTGTGGTCAGTCAAAAAATGACCATGACGCACCCATGTCCGGGGGTAGTGGGGTGCGTCATTACATTGACAAGTGCATTAGGTCTGGATTGCCACTAGTTGATTACCGGTACTTTAGTAAATTGTACAACTGGCATAATGAACCAATCACAATATACAATGTAGGGCACATACTATGTGGTATGCTTAATAATGTGTTCTTGTTGTGCATTTGATGATCACTGCCTTGTTTCAGTTCCAGATGCAGTAGTGATAATATCTATATTCTTTATTGTGACTCACAAAGGTCTTTCATTCATGTCATCCTTACTTGTTATGCCAGAACTTAGCAAATCAAAAACATAAGATGAGTTCAGTCTTTTAAACTGATAAATCCATCATTCCCTCAACTGTTTTCTGTGCTTCAGAGAGACAGTGGCTGGACAATGAATGAGGGGGATTGCAATGTTGTGCTGGAGGTCTTGACCAGAGCCACTAGTCAGGACCCTAGTGTCCTAAAACCAGCTGAGCAGCAACTCAAACAATGGGAGACTCAGCCAGGCTTCCACTCAGTCCTGCAGGTAAGAGCAGTAATTTACAATTTTGTATCTGTATGCTTTAATTTCATGTTCCCATTGACCAATTTTCTTCAGATTTTATGACAGTGCTGAGTATTATGTACAGCAATACATCACCCAGCAGAATTTGAAGCAATCGAGCTACATGTACAGTAAGCATCAATGTTGGCTTCAGTTCTTTACAGCAACCCCCTGTAGGATTACATGTACACACATCTTGTAAGTTGCATTATACTCAGCAACCGTGAACTTATGGCTTAATTTAACCCTAAACCTAAACCCTAACCTCTAAACTCCAAACCTAAACCTTACCCGTATCTTCATTCTGAAGTATAATCGGTGTGAGCAAATACATTAGCACCAATAAAAGCTCTCCATATGCACAGATATTGATAAGCTAGAGTTAGTACTGTTGCAATCCAAAGAATGCCATGGGCAGATTCCTTGGTACTGCTGCTGAATGGCATCTCTTCTGTGTATTCGAGATGAGTAATATGCAAGTTTTGCATCCCAGATGATATATGTGACCCGCTACAACAAAAAGGTCCTAAAGTCGCGCACGGTCGAAGCCGTGAAAATCGAGTTTGAAGTCAGAGCATTAAAATTGGTCAAAACTTACGATTTTCTGATTTTGATATATTATTGGAGTCTAACATGTCTTCTATCATCTGTCGAAATTTTGAAGCAAAATGATCAAAGGAAAGACCAAAAAATAGCGTTTTTCTGAGCCATGTTTTTTTGGCGTTTCAACGAAGCAGAAACTGGTTCGAAAATTTGGATTGAGCGCCACAGATAGGTTCCGCCCCTAACAACGACCAGAGTGATCTCATTGGTCAGTTTGCTGCTTGCTGTTAACCGAAGCGTGAAGCTCGCACACTGCCCAGTCGACTGGTGCGTGCGGGCGGGGTGCACTATGCTCAGCCGCTTCTCACATCCTGGTCACTGATTGGTTGGTGAGGAGACCGCCGACGCTGATGTGCTTGAATGAACTCTTCGGGGGTTGCTAGGGCTTACCTTCTATTGTCCAGAGGTGAAAACTGACTTGCGTGTCCCTTGATCGCGATTGCGTCGAAAGGAAGACTTATAGGGCGCTTTTCTCAAAACACTGATTTTCCAGACGTCTCGACATGCTCTCTTTTAAACATCGATATCTCCGCAGCCGATTATCTTGATAAAATGTGTTATATATCAATTTAAAGCAGAAAGATTAGGGGATTATATCATGCAATTTTCAAATAATCGACCTCGCCCGACTTTAGGATCATTTTGTTGTAGCGGGTCACATATTTTATTGCTTTGAAATGTCTCATATTTGCAAGTACAGGTATAGTGACATTATGTTTTGAATTGCACTATAAAAAAAAAAACCTAGTCCATTTGTATGCAGGTTGTGCATAGCTACTGAGAAAAAATCAGATCCATCTGGAGAGTTCTTGCAAAGAATCCAGCACAGCTTGATTTTATTGTTACAATTTTCAGCCTTCCTCAACTGGGTATTGTGTATTTTTCTTCTCTCTAGACCATCATCCAAAACCACAGTGTTAGTGTGAATGTGAGATGGCTGGCTGTGCTCTTCTTCAAAAATGGCATTGATCGTTACTGGAGGAAAACTGCTCACAAGTAAGTTTTGCAACGGGAAAAACTGGGCCTAAGCTCCCTCGCATGGTGTAGATTGTAGATGCAGTAGAATTTGGCAGACATCTTCAAACCTTGCTGAACTACATTTGACAAATGATACGCACATGTGTGTGTGACAAAAATATCATTTGTCTGCTCCTTGACTGAACAAATTGAGTGCTTTCAAACTGTACTTCACAGAATGATGTTTTAAAAAAAAATCAAATTTACGTACTTTGCATTTCTACCAAGGAGGTTTACTGGTGTTGTGTTTCTCTTTATTTGTTAGCAAAACCACTCAAAAAGGTATGAATGGACTTGTAGAAAATTTTCAGGAAATTTAAAAAGTGACACAAGGAACTATTATTTTTTTGTAATGATCTAGATAATAATGATAATAATAATAAATACTTATGTAGCGCTTAATACTGACTGATGTTTCTAAGTGATCACCATCATAGATGAGCTGCTTGATGGAGGTCTGCACTCTGAGTGCTTTTCTATGAAGTAATGCTATGGCAGTTAAATCAGGCTAGTTCATCTATAATGTTAATGAAATCACAGACTGCAATCACAGCCCCTCCCCCAGGCTTCCTCAAATCAAGATGTCTTTGAATGTGTTGCTTTCCTCAAATTAGGCAGTGCTTTATACTCTTAGAGCATAGTGATTCAATGGCAAGAGCTCAAGACTTTGAACAAACGACCATAGGTTTGTAATATTGTATCCCGCCCTGCCCCTCTTGATTCAAGAATGCAAATGGGTGTCTGACAATTCTTGTGTAAAAGATAAGTAACCCTCAGGGAAAATCAATGTCCAGACTAATTAGGCTATCCCGAGTATAGGAGTTACCATCTTCTTTATAATATGCTTTATCTTTGTCTGATAGGTTATGTTTACCTATTTAATCTCTTGATTGATGATTGATATCATTTGATCATTATCATCACAAATGTGTCTCATCTTTTATCTATATCTTTGTTTATTCATTTATTTATTTATTTTGTTGAAACTGCAGCGCCATCTCAGATGCTGAGAAGGAACGCATCCGGGTCAAACTGGTGGCCCGGTTTGATGAGCCTGTCACACCCATTGCCACCCAGCTGGCCGTACTCATAGGCAAGATAGCCCGCATGGACTGCCCCCGAATCTGGCCTGAACTGGTACCCATCCTCCTGGAGGCAGTCAAGCAGCCAGATCCTCTAACCCAACAGAGGGCGCTCTTGACGCTGCACCATGTGATGAAAACGCTTGCGTCCAAGAGGCTTGCAACAGATCGTAAACTGTTCAGAGAGGTGGGAGCATTTGACTCTTATGTAGGGGAGTTCAGCTTTGAATGTTATCATGTTATCATGTTATCATGACAACAACTTCATGTTATCATCCAGGAGGAAGAACTGTGGATGTTCTTTATTTTGCATTGTAATTATTCATGAGCTCTTTGCTCACTATTATTACTTTTGAATTTTATGTTATTACTGTACGTAGTAGGAAAAAATGGCTCTATATTGCTGTGATCAGACAGTTATTCCAGAGTGTGTATTTTGAAATTGCACCAACACAAATTCAAAGAATTTTGATATCATTCCCTGTTAGGGGTTATGAGGAAATAACTTGATTCAAAACATAAAGTAGATGTAGAGTAAATAATATAGTACAGCATGTATAGTGAATTATAACATACCGACATTGCTAATTGATTTTGTATAGCATGCAGTAGGTAAGAGAGAGACATGTTGGTGGGGCGGGATGTGGAGAAGATACAAAGACGATGTATTTTCTCCTTCCTCATCTACTTTTTCACCGAATGAGAAATATTTATGAGAGTGTTCAACAATCAGCTGTCATGAACTCTTCTGACCTTCTTGCACAGTTGACGGGTAACATCTTTGGCTTTGTGCTGAGCCTCTGGAACACGCACACTGAGAGGTTCTTCCAGGCAGCCAGGAGCCAGGATCAGGCAGCCATGGCGATGTCGCTAGAACTGAGCACCCTGGCTCTGAAAGGTGAGAAATGAGAGGAACGACGAGATGAGATCTACCTTGTTGAATCGGGAGGTAAACCATTTGCTTTGGAACAGAAAGGATATTGGTTCAAAACCTCAAGGTTGACAAGTTTGTGTCCATTTTGTGCAGAGCATGCCATCTTCTCATAGATGCGGTATAACACTCTGCCCCTCAGGTCAGATATCTGGAGAAAATGCTTTGGGTATCCATTGTACAGACTGAGATGTATACATCAACATTTTTTTGTTTGATATATTGTGATTATTCAGTCTTGTTTGTGTTCTGTTTGTGGATGTTTATTTTGGGGTCATTTGACTGAAGAAGAGCATCTGATTTGTTTTATTCTCAATTGCAGTTCTAAGAAAGCAGATGGTGTTTGGTATGAGTGAACCACAAAAGTCTGAAGATGCCATGGTAAGACTTTCCATGTAGAGATGGTATTATGTGGCAGTTATGATCCTGTAACCATAGTTATCGGATTTAAGAGCAAAAATTATGTGTTACCTTGGCCTGTGTTACCTTGGCCTGTGTTTTACCAGAGATCACTGGTAGGCCTATAAGGTTTAGTACTGTAAATGGCAGAGTAATTGCAATGTATGTGATTGGGAAAGAAATCTGTCCAAATGTAAAAAGAAAAAAAAATCATGCTTGCTGAACAAACTTCAAATTTTGTAACCACAGTGCATTTCTCCTGTTCTGCTTTTCACGTGTCTGTGCAACGATTACATCCTATTTGATTCATATTGTGTAATGCAGATTGTTTGTGAGGAACTACAAATTTCTTGACCTGCTTGCGGCATGCCGTGATGCAGAGGTGTGCCAAAGTCACTCTGAAGTATTGAATCTCTCTTTATATCCTGACGCAGGTAAAAGTCCCTATGGGCAATTCCGCAGTTAGGTGGACATGACATGGATAAAAGAAATGTGCCTCTTTATCATACTCTTTAATTTAGGTTTCAACTAATGCCATGGATGTTCACCAATCATTAAGGTCTTTCAAATTCAGTAGATTTTATTTTTCATATTTATTGATTTTGCGAGATCTAAAACCATCATTAAAAATGTACATGTGGGATTGGGGACGCTGAAATTCACTTAAATGCAAATTACAGTGGGTTCCTTTGAAATTTTTTCCTCAAAGTTTTGCTAAAGGGTAAAAGATGAATACATTTAAGTACTCCAGAAGTCATGTGACATTTTGTCAATTACAAAAGGGTGAAATGACCTGCGGAATTACTCCGGACAAATGTAACGTTACTAACCGTAACGTTACTAACCATGCTTTTGGGGGTCTAGCTAAGAAATTATTGGTCGAACTGCTAAAAAAATTTGTGTGAACATTTGTCATGATGCGATAATTGAAATTAATGCAACACTTTGTTTGAAGTAACTTTAATTTTTGCACACTTTTTGTTACAAGACATTGATTTTTTTGTCATGTCCTTTTTTCGTAACGTTACTAACCAGCCCTTTAAGTTGCCATAGCAATTCTAATATTTCGTGGATTGTATCCATTTTTTTCTGTATCATGAACCTGGGAAAGATGAACATGTTTTTGTCATAATTTTGACTTTAAATGAATAAATGGTAATTTAGTAGTAAAAACAAATATCTAAATTTGTTCAAATGTAACGTTACTAACCGCGGAATTGCCCCTATAGTTTTGGACGTTGCTCGATTGAGATGAATGTAATGAGCAAGTATCTCCCTGTTTCTGCTTTGATATCAATGGGAACATTTCGTCGGCTGAGAATGATAAGGGCGTTAAGTTGCCACTAAACCCATAGTGTTCATGACCACTTAGTGCCCTTCTCATTCTCAACAGACGATTTTCACCCTGTTAATACATTTTAAACACTTTTTGCACATTTTCAAATACTGGATATATTGGAATGTATTCCATTTTGTTTGCCAGATGCTGCTCCAGCTTGTGTTTCAGCGAGTTCGTCCTTTCCTAGAAGTCCGTGAGTAGAGCTCTTGATGGAAAGATCTTTATTAATAATTTCTTGATACTCGGAATCTAGGGTGATTCAAATGTACAAAAATTGTTTAACAAGTCAGTAGCAAAATGAGCCATCATTAAAATGGTTGTGATTTTTTTATGGATATTGTAATGCCTGTGGATGGGATAAAGATCTTTGTCTGCAATTCTTGGTGTGAACACAGTCTTGTCTGTCACAATACAGTCTTGTCTTGATACATTAACTTCACAGGTGAGACTCAAACAGGAAAGGCTGTCTTTAATTGCATTTTATGACAGAAATTTGCTGTCAGCTTGATTATCTAGAGCTGTCCACGACAGAACAGAGATCCTGCTCTGGTTTGTAGGAAGACAGTTAATAAATACCTGAGATTGATATACGTGTACACAGTTTGCTTATCTAATCAGAGCTGCCCTGTGAAGTTTTATGCAGCGCTGAGTATGGTTTTGTTTAATTTTTCTATTTCAGGAGCCAGTCTCCCTGCCAGTCATTCGTTAAGGGAAAAGTTGGAGAAAATGGCCATCCTGCATACCAAAGTGGTGAGTATGAAACTTGTTAAAGCTGATGAGTGTTATTGCAATTCCTCTTCTTCAGTTGATCTGTGATTAAGTGCAGCCATAATGCTCAGATGTCTTTTTACTGTGTGTGTGTGTGTGTGTGTGTGTGTGTGTTTGAGTGCGTGTTTGTGCATCAGACGTAAGTTGTTTATTTTGTTTCTCCTGTGTTCTGATGTTCCTCTCATTTGAAAGCAATGACCACAATATCACTAAGTAGGGTCATTTGAGAAACAGACAGAAAAGAATGATAGTGTAGAAGCAATACTACACTGAAATCAGGCAATAAAGCAAGAAGATCTCTAATGTTCAATAGATCAAACATACAATGTATATGTTAAAGGGGTGGTACAGTATTGGTGGAGATGAGAATTGGGCTTTTAACTTTGTGCGAGATACCAAGAAAACACTTATGATATAGTATACCATTTTAAGAGGAATTCAAAGTTTATGTGATGAAAATCAGGCTTGGAATGACTGAAACATCCAAAAGCAAAGTAAAACAAAGCGATAGTAATAAAGTGTGGGTCCCACACTTTATTAGAATCGCTCTTTTTTGGATATCTCAGCCATTTCAAAACCAATTTTCATCAAATAAACGTTGAATTCCTTATAGAATTACATGCCCTTTCATATTTCATAAGAGGTTCCTCATTATCTCACCAAAAAATTTTAGAAACCTGAAATTAGGTCTCAACCAAAACTGTACGATCCCTTTAATTTCTGCATAAACTTGTATATATTTATTTCTATTATTTCATTACATTTGTGCTCATAGGTATTTACCATATTCAAGAATAATGTATATTAATTGTTTTGAAGTGCATGGTTACTGACTGGGACCTTTAAGATAAATGTAAGATGGAGCATTGGCCTAAAGGATGCAGTGTTATCTGTCTACAGCTTATCGACAGCCAAGAGAGTTTCCCCCTGGCCTACGTCGACTTCATCTCGAGCTCGCTGGAATTCTGCGTCGCGTGCGTCTTCTCCGACGACAACCGGCACCTCCTGTTTGAGCGCTTCACCGTCCAGAGCATGAACCTCATCAAGGCGGTTGTCAAGTGCGAGAACTACAAAGTTAGGGCGGGACCAGACGAGGAGCCAAGCCCCATTTCAGTGAAGGCAGAGAAGGTTTGTTTCATGTTATAAAATGGGCTTTAGAATCTCTGCAATCTGATTGGTCAATTGTCATTCATTGATTTTTACTGATCCGCGCTGAGCCATGTCTGTGGTAAAATTTGAAGGCATGGCTCAAGTCTTGTATATTGTTTGAGGTGTACCAGATGCATAATGGGGAAAATGGTTGTACCATATTTCATGAATTTATGGGCCCATTTTATAACACAAATGATGCACAGGCCTATTTCGTGGATCAGTGAAAATTAGATGCTCTCGTTAAACAGTCTAAAACCCACTCGCTGCCCTCATGGGTTTAAACAGTTCCAAAGTTAAACTCGCACATCCAATTCTCACTGATCCACTCTGTCCTGTGCATCATTTGTATAATAACAAACAGAGATTGAAAGATGGAAACATGTTTTCTTTGAAGAAAATGAGAGGAAGGAAAACCATTTGATATATTTTTCTCAAATCTCAGTCTCCACATGAAAGTTTGATATTAAAGGTAATTTATATCTTTCTCTTGCTCATTGCAACATTAAAACAGTCATCAACATGTATTCCATGTATTCCATGCTTCCTCTTCCTCTTCACCAGTCCCCTCCTTTCCGAGAGTTCATGTCTTCATTAGATGTAGCATGTTACATGCAGTAGCCATAAAGTCATGATGGTCAGTTTCCCTTGGGAGCCCTCCAAAATGTTCAAATTACCTCCACATCATATGCCAAATTCTTGCTCAACACTTCCCATCGTTCAAGCTGGAAGCATCTCTGGAATAAACTTTGCACCTCTCATGTCAACTTGAGACATTATTTAGTCACCACAAGCTTAAAAAAAGAAATTAGCGATGGTACATCAGGTAATTGTTGCACTACAGTGTTAAATAATGTAGGAAAAAGAAAAATAGATGATAAATAATAGATACTTGTACCAGGTAATACTTGTAGATAGTAAACACACACACACAAAAAGAAACATAATTAGGGTAATGAAAATTTATTTGTCTAATTCTTCTTCTTTTTTTTCATAATCTCTTGTCTCCCTGCAGGCAAAAACTACATTCTTCACCGATGAAGTTCTACAAGAGATCTGCCAGAGGTTGATCATGCATTACTTTCCTCTCAGACAAGATGTAAGTTCCTACAATGTATATACATGTGGTATCTATATTGGTGAAGATGATGATGATAATGACAGTGGTAATCAAGATAATAGAAATGATGATGGCAATGATGAACCTGAGAGCAACACTATCAAGTGCACACGACTATTGTATTTTGATTTACATTTGTAGTGTTAGACCTGACCTATACCATTATTCCACTAGCTCTTTGAAATATCTGTATTTGTATCCACACACTTTATGGAAACTTTCTCCTCTTGACATGCTGATTGAGATGGTTTCCTGCATTGCGCGATATACCATTTAAAGGTACAGTTTACCTTTGGGAGCAGTGATTTAAAAAATGTTCAAAATATCACATTTGATGCATACGTGCAGATCAGATGTATCACAAAACATCCTACTATGTAAAAATTTTGCAAGAAAGCCTAAAATATAAGGAGATACAGTATCACTGTTTTTCTCAATGAGCCATAACTGTAGACAGTTTAGAGAAACATTTTTATGCCTCCGCAACGAAGTGGCCGGAGGCATTATGTTTTCGGGTCGTCCGTCCGTCCGTCCGTCCGTCCGTACGTCCGTACGTCCGTCTGTCCCGTTTTGTTTTTGTCGATATCTCAAGAACCGTGTGGTGGTTTTACATCAAACTTGGTATGAGGGTATATCCTTGGGGGATAATACTTTGTGTGGATTATAGGGTCACAGGGTCAAAGGTCAAAGGTCACAGGTTATTTTTGTGAAAAAAAATTGAAATTTCATGTTTTTCTCCATATCTCGCAAATGGTTCAAGGTATCTTCATGGAACTTAGTATATATGCTTGTACCGATGGGCAGTGATTATCTAGGGAAGTTGGGGGTCATGGGTCAAAGGTCAGGGGGTCAAAGGTCAAGGTCAACTCCTCAAAATATCACTACTTTCCTTAAAATGCAATATATGCCTGAAGGTTTTTTTTTTTTTAACTTGATGTATGGCATATATTACCCAATATATATATTTTTGGGGAAGTTTCTTGCCAAAAGGTCAAAGGTCAAAGGTAAAAGGTCAAGTGAAAGTGCTAAATTGCACTTTTTCCTCCATATCTCGAAAGTAACTCAAGGCATCATCATGAAACTTACATATTTATGCATGTTCAACCTAACAGTGATTCTCTTTGGAACTGTGAGGTCAAAGGTCAAAGGCCAGGTTTAGATAATGCTTTTTTCCCATTTGATACTGAAATTATACTTTTTCTCAATACCTTGAAAATTACTCAATGCATAAACTTATAAAAGGGTCAAAAGTCAAGTAAAAATCATCAGTTCCCCAAATACCTGCACTCTGACATTTTAATCATTCATCCAATTGAACCTAGTTCTAGGAAAGTGAACATTCAGCACATTTGTGTCAAACCTGTCATTTTAATATTTTGCCAATTGTGTGAAACTGTCATCACACATTGTCAAGACATTGTACTATAGACCTTTTAGGAGAACCATGCATTATGGCGGAGGCATATCAGTAGCCGTAGCGATATATCTCGTTATTATAGATATTGTTCATATTTTGTATATTTTACAATACTTAACATTTATCATACTGATTCAAATTTTTACATTGGTTGTTTCTATCCCTACCTCACATTTTAGAACTACTTTGAAGCACTAAAGCTTGGTTTTTGTTTCTTCTGTAAATGGTAAATTATGCCTTTTGTGGACATTTTTGTTATGTATGTACAAAGTATATTCCTTTAGGAGAGGAACCAATTCTTATCAGAACCTGTGGAAATGGGGAAAAACTTACTGGTGATATCAGGAAATGATATGTTATAATTATCATTTTTCTTCTATCCCTTTGTAGGATCTTCAACTCTGGGAGACGGACCCAGAAGGTTTTGTTGCTGATGAGGGAGGAGAATCATGGAAATTCACCTTGAGGGTAAGCACTCAGTCTTGTTTTATATCATCTGTCACTCTTTCGCTATGTTCCTAGGTCTCATTTCATAGAAGGTGTTGGGATAGCAATTTTTACTAAATTAGCAATGGCCAATCAGGAAACAGGATTCTTGTTGTTATCATGGCATTTGTCACTGCAGGGACAGTTGCCATCTGAAGCGACCTTCTATGAAATGGAGCCCTGCTGTCTGTACGTGTATCTTCATTTTTTTTATCTGTCCACACACGTTATAGGCTTGAAAGTGAATACTGTAAAAGCAAACAGTTTCACTTCATGGAAATTTTTGTGCATTTCGTGCGACATAAAACTAGGGTAAAAATTGTAACACATTAATCTTGTGCTTGTTGTACATGATATCATTTGATATTTTGATGCTGGGGAATTCAAAAGATCTGAAATTCATCTGATATAACCAGACCAAATGTGAAAAATTAATCCCATGAAAATATCTGCTTTTCCAGTTAATGATTAGTTAATCCATATGACTAGAGTGAAAGAGGGTTAAAGGTCAATCCATGGCCAGTTATCAAGATCAATAAAACGTCATCAAAATGCAAATGAAGGGCCACGTGTGTATAACAGAAAGTGAATGTGTGAGAAGCCTAGGCATCTCGGTCAACTGACGACATTTGGATTAATAAGTGTTCTTGTACAAAGAGAAACTGTATGTATTATGGATATATCAGGATTATCAGAGAGGACTATTAGTTATAACATAAACGCATGCAGACATATGTAAATACAGTTCTGTATGTTTCCTTTCGTTCTTTTTTTTTTGTACTTTTATCTATCTCAGAAAATCTTTTCCAGTTTAGTCTGTGTGTGTGCATTGACAAAAGTCAACCTGGTAATAATGCAAAACTCTGCAACACAGCAATCACTTATAAAGCAGTGTACTTTGTAACAAAAACCTATCAAATTTAAACATAAATTAATGCAATTTATTAATACGCCTGCTGATTATTTACCTCTTTCAGCCTTGTACAGAAGCACTGTTTCTTGCTCTTTTCCACGCCTACAAACGAGTCTTCACGCCAGTTCTAATTGAAATGGTTCAGAAAGTGCAAGGTAACTCACCTTTTTCATTGTGATGGTCATACACGTTATCTGTAGTGATGTGAGTTGTAATAAAGGACTCAAGTTATGTGTTGTTTTCTCTGCTTGACATGTGTCAGATACCCTTGGGAGATACATGTAACT
Source organism: Diadema antillarum (assembly GCF_040938485.1). Lineage (NCBI taxonomy): Eukaryota > Metazoa > Echinodermata > Echinoidea > Diadematoida > Diadematidae > Diadema > Diadema antillarum. The sequence goes on along the minus strand of NW_027270889.1, from coordinate 241,057 downwards.
GTATGGAATGCAAAGATTCAAGTCAATTCAGTGCTTGTAAGATCCAATTATTATAACTTTAAGATTGCATAAAACCCCTTGTTTGAGCCAGTTATCAAGGTAGCATATTATCATACTGCCTACTTCAGTGAATGCTGTCTGTTAAAGGCTACTTAGGGAGAATGATTGCTAATATTCTGAAATGTTAACTGTCATTCAAGTACGAATCAGATTTAATGTACCAAAACTTGTACGTAGTGACAGAGCATTCACACAGAGTGCTTGAGTAACTCCATGGCAAGTTGCCTTCGGTTTTGTTACTTTTTTTTCTCTGTGATTAATGCCTCGGGAAAAAAACAAACAAACAAACAGTAAATTATACGAAAGTCTTGTGAAGGCATGAAAACCATGCAAGTTGTCACAAATATGAGTTCATTTATCATTTCATGAAGGAACTAGACTTTGAGTGCTCCTACTTAGAAAGAACCCTGCAAAAACAAAAGAACATTAAAAAAAGCAACCTCAAAACAAAAATCTCCGCGACTGGTGCACAATATTCCTTACTCTTATCTGTACATTGTATTTCTTACTCTTATTTGATTGCATTCCTTTATACATCCATGCAGATGCCAGTGATACAGAGAATATGCAGTTATTGCTGCAGAAAGAAGCAGGTAAGACTTTATGAAGGGGCAACTGTACAGGGTAGTTGCTTAATTTATACCTCTGTCAAGGGAGGAGGTTATGTTTTCATCATTGTTTGTTTGTTTGTTTGTGTGCAAAATAACTCAAAAAACTGTGAATGGATTTGGATGAAACTTACAGGAAAGGTTGAAAATGACACAAGGAACAGATGATTAAATATTGGTTGTGATACAGGAATTTTTATGGATTTTATGGAGGATTGTTGATATTTTGGCAGGTAGGGTCAATGAACTTGGGAGTTCAAGCTGCACATTTTTTTAGGTTTGCATTTGCGCGCTAAAGTGCTTGCTCTACATGTAGTTTCTGCTAGGGCAAGGCGCGCTGTGCAGCTGCAAGTTGATTATGTAACAAAAGGCTTCTACACATTGTATATTGGGAAGTCGGGCAATTTTTAGCTTGCATTATTACATATGGGTGGAAATCACCTGTATCTCTATGGAAGAACAAGATCAATGGTAGAAATGAGCTGCTTGGCGGAGGTCTGCGCTCTCCGAGCGCTTCTATGGTTTTATTTATACTTTCGTTTGTTGTTGTTGTTGTTGTTTTTTTTTGGTCTCATTTGTGTATCGGGATATTCATGCATTTCAGGACTGCTATAAATATGTAATAATGTCCATCTTCAAGCAAAAACAAAGAAATTCAGATATGTAATGTTCAATCTGAGAAATTATAATTTACCACTCTCTCCTTCTTCATCCAGTGTACAATGCCATTGGTCAGGCAGCCTTCGAACTCTTTGATGATGTTGACTTTGATCAGTGGTTCACGACGCATCTACTGAAAGAACTCCAAAACATGCATCCAAGGTGAGCTAACTATCTTAATGTTGAACCATGCGGTGGGAATCCATTTAGAATTTTTAATCAGAGCACTGTGAGATGACCATGTTCAACTTGCAATCTCTCTGTGGTACAATGTATGATCGACTGTCCCATTTCATGTTAGAGTTTATGCAACTGTCTGGATTATGCCTCTGTCATACTTTTATGTGAAGTGTCTTGTGAGTGGCATGTAAACATGAGTGTTGCAGAAGACTGTTTATTCATTTATATATTTTTTGTATCACTTTCAGTCAGTGGTTTGTATAATTTTTTCCCCTCTTTTTTAGGCTGCTATCAACTATCAAGCACCTAGTTAAGATGGCAGACTCCTATCTTTTATCTCTTAAATTGGAATTTGTTGAATTGTTGTCTTCTTTAAAAATGTCAAAATATGTGTGGCGCTCCGTCGGAATGAGTCAAAAGTCGCAAAAAATGAAATCGTAGTTATGCCTATAAGTGAATTCTACAGACTCTAAGCTTTACACTGATATGTAATACAACTCATTTCGACATCCCTATAGATCATAAAAACGAATATTAACCACGTTTGTTATGTCAGTTGATTTTCTAAATAACGGAGAAAATCGCTCTCAAAGTTCAGGCTATGTTCAAGCTCACAACCTGTTTCTTTCACGGGACGAAACAATACAACTGTCCTGCTTAGCGACGGCGTTTACGCTCCATCGCACGCACTGCCGTATAAGGCGATAGCTTGGGTATGTAAGATAATCAACCAATCGCAGGACAGGTCTATCATTAACGATTCTGACCAATACGGCAGCCCGAATGTAAACTTCGGCGCGTTTGTGTCCGTGCCGCTACCGCCGCATGAATGAGTCGGTACGCGTTGTGGTTTGCCGCAAGTTTTTAACTCACAAACAATAGGAAACAGTAGAAAGAAAAGAAGGCACGCAATGCGTCTTACGAGAAGCGTCTTTTAGCGAGGGCGTTGATCGCTTCCATTCTCCTCCCATGTTGTTGTCAATGGAAACTAAAGAGGATGCGTTTAGCAAGTACCAATACCTATAGAACCTGAGAACCTATTGTAGGCGGGCACGCAATGCGTCTTACGAGAAGCGTCTTTTAGCGAGGGCGTTCATCGCTTCCAGTCTCTTCCCATGTTGTTGTCAATGGAAACTAAAGAGGATGCGTTTAGCAAGTACCAATACCTATTAAATAGAACCTGGGAACCTATTCTAGGTGGGGGTTCAAAAGACAGCATCGGTAGAAAAAGTCAATGAAGTTGATTAACGATAGTCGTCTTTTGAGATCGTGTTCTTTGCGTGTACTTAAAACCCTCAAATTACGCACATGGTCGTAATGTTGCAGAGCATCAAAAACTGCTTTCGCGTCTTTTCTGCTGCAGCTGTATACAGCCGTAACATTATGAATTCCCGCCATATTAAAGGCACATTTCTTTTATAGGCGTTGCGTGCATAGTAATTATCGCTTATCACGCTTGCCAATGCTGCACATATTATCAGAAGCAAAGGTTGATGTAGGCTTGACAGCTTCACGTTGGGTTTACAATGATTCTCAGTCACTTTTCTAATAGCATAGCATATAAAAAGCAATTAACTTGTAGCTTAAGCGGAATTATTATTATTTTTTTTTTACATCACATGTGCAGTTACAATCTTTCTGCGTTTGAGAAGTGGATCATAAATAATAATACTGAAAAATATTCGGAATTAATACTTAGGCCTTCTTCACTTCGTTTTGTATTCACAAACCTTATCAGAAAAAAATGATTGCTTGATTACTTTCGGGTAAAGGAACTACCGGAAAGGAACCGCATTTAATTTTCTTGTTAACGAACCTAAGCTAATAGCGAACCATATTTCATTGTGTGATTAACGAACCTTCAGAATAATCAATTGTATTACCCCCCCTCCCCCAAGGGAAAAAAAAGCATTTCAATGTCATGCGTTGTCAATAGTGATAAAAGGCCCGTTTTTATTTTGTAGTGTGTCTCAGTACTCCTGTGCTTATTTCTAAGGATGTGCCTCTCTTAATGATTGCAATTGATGTTCAACTATTTCTTTCACGCGAGCTTGAACAGGAAGAAGCTAAAATTCAGGCAAGGAGACGAGTTTTCTTCCATGAGATGCAATCATTAAGACACATCTATTCACGAAAGTTGTGTGATTGCTTATGTGTTAAAGAATTGTGTCCATTACATGAATCAGGCACTATACAAAACGGTTGAAATCTACTGAAAGTCGAACTTAGTTTTTTTTTTTTTTTCATTTCATTTCAATTTTAAGCGGGGATAGATTAGAAATTAGTTTGTCTATACTGGCAGGAGACATTACAGTTTTCCAGTACATGCTCCGCATTTAAACAGTCGCCATATTTTCGTGGTCAGAATCAGATAATGGACACGTGATATATCATAAAAATGAGAATACAAAACAACGAACACGCCATTATGTACAAACATTATGAACTTCAATGAATTAAACTTACCTGTGATATTCTGCATAAAAAACAAGCACGCCGATTTTTAATGATTTGATATAATTAGTAGAGCACACAGCGATATCATGCATGGCAGATCAAATCAAGTTCAATTGGTGAGAAAGCTATTAAAATGAAGTTAAAAAGTTGACTTCTTTTCGTTTCTCTTTCAATTCATGAAAACAGAATTACATTGTATATCTATTGAAGAGGATTGTCTCTGTTGCGAACGATCGCCATATATAGCACTGTTAGTCTCCTGCGCAAATCCGAATCCCTAAATACTTCAATTTTTGCTTGATAATGTAATAACCCTGCTTATAATTTCATAAAGGACTCGCAAATTCAAAGTTTCAAACCGTATACTAAAACATTATATTGTATACGGTGTATTTCAAAAAACATTTTGAATGCGTTGCGTGTTAGCATGTTAATAGCACCAATCTGCCTTTTATTTTCCGTACGTAAAGCGCACAGAAACGTAACCAAATGTTACAAAATACAGTGAAATGCATTGTACGGCGTGGCGTGGTATCAGAAGTATATCCCATTCCTTTTTACTTTTATTTGCTTGAACCAAACCATGTGTCATTTTCGTAGCGACATCACTACGAATTAGAATGTATGAAGATAATCGTTACTCATTTTTTTGCGCTACTATTATAGCATTTACATTTTCCAAGTTTTATTGACGTGCAGTACTATGTTACTGTATTGTTACGATTACGAATGTTGGTTATGAATTCAAAAGACTGGTTTATTAATCGAACTACAAAGGTAATAGCTGTTTTGAAAGTAGTTCGATACAAGTTCAAAACGCGATCGAAGTCATTGTCATAGGGGGAACTGATAGCTCTAGAAAACTTGTTTAGGCTAGTAAAGATTGCCGTATAGGCAATCTTTGTAGAAAGTTTTGACTTAGGCCGTCTTTTGAGTATTTTGAGAAATTATAAAAAGAATTGTTTTGATTATGTCAAGAATTAGTTTGAACTATGAGAATAAAAAGGCGCGGTTACCCAAACAATGTCGTAGTTCGATTAGACATGATGGGTAAAGTGAATTCATGACTTGATTAATCCTTACTGAATTGATCAATCCTTACTGAATTGATGATCACTTCTGTAAACCATCAGTTATGTCTTGTAATCGTAGTAAAAATTCTTTTGAGCGATGAGACGAAAACCAACAAACAAAATGCCGTGTATCATCGCTCGAGATTCCAACATTTGGCGTCACCCGACCAACAATAAGTGACAAATCAAATGGAATATTATGTTGTGGGATAGCAGACTATGTTACGATTTTTAAATGTTTCGAGCAATTGTTTATTTAAAAAAAAAGAGAGAAAATGAGGCAAAGTTCAAGAAATTAGAAAAAAAGCACGTAAATGCAGGCGATCATGTTTGATAATCAAAGTAAGAGATTACAATCGGCCGTGCGGATGTATAATGATTGCCTTATTTACATGTCTGATTTCTGTAAACTATGTGATATTTAAATTTAAGTTCCCTTCCCTCCTTGATAGAAGTTTTGTTGGGTTTTCGCTATAGGCATTTATTAGGAAACGCTGTAAAAACGACAACAAATGCCTACTATACGTCAAGAGATGACCTATACATACATGAAACACAAAAAATCTCTACGTTCTGATATAAATCAACTGCTTGTTTGTTTGTTTGTTTGTTTGTTTTGAATTACCATGGTCTTTGTCGGGGGAAAGATGAAGAAAAGTAGTAGAGTGTATCACTCTCAAATCCGGATGATTGCGATAAGTGTGTATCCCCGCCCTTTCTATACAGGTAAACGATTTAAGCTTGGTATGCTATTATAAAAGCCTGCATGTGTCACGTGGAAGAACTGATTCCGTGATCACTTTTAACCTTTCATAAAATTCACGTTTTTAGATGGTAACGATAGCTTGTGGGAGATAGAGTAAGTTAGCGTCACTGACTGTGGTTCTGAACACAAAAGGAGACTGAAAAATTCCTTTACAAATTAGCAGACATAATGCCGATCCTCCAACACTGTTGCTCCATTCCGTCACTGATTCTGCTATCAATGGCAAAGAAAGAATACTAGTTGCGTGAATATCCACCCCTTGATAGCAGGAAGTTTACCTTTCGTTGTTTAAGGCTTCGTTGATGCGGGGTTTACTAGGATACAAGGCGTGAACATTGCCGTCCGAATTCTTTCATTCGAAATTCCTCAGAATACGCAATTCAATGGGCAATTAGCGCTGCTACTTGGCAAAGCTGTTAGCCAACCTAATTCTTTGCAGACTTGACCTCTCACATGTCAGCTACGCGCAATACACGGCAAACAGCTATCATTACAAACATTCTGATTAAAAAACAAAACAAAATGAAGAAGCACACTTTTGAGTAGCGACACAGCTTTCTGTCCCTTTCTCAAATAGGTCCTACTTTTAAAAAATACACAGATGACAAGAGTCAGAATATCCTCCAAAGGGAACACGAGCTATCTGGGCATTAATAAATAAATGTTTGTCTTCCGATTTCTCTCCATGCCGTCACGGCCCAAACCATCATAAGAAATAAGGCAATAAGTTTCATTAACCAGGGAAATAATAGTACGCATTACATACATTTGGCGAATTATCACACAAATTGTCGACTTTATAAAAACGAGAATAATTGACAACTTAGGCCCTACTATATCTCCAGAGATGAACTTTAAACAGCAACCACATACCAGGGAACGAAAGTTATGATTATTTGAATGAATTCATTAATGAGGCCAATTAATAACCGTTGTAAAAGTACAAACACGCATAAAAAGGTTTCGAGTTCGATATGTGATCATTGTATTAGCTCATAGATAAAGTATCATAAATTTTGCGTGATCATTCGTTGGAATTAATTTTTTTCAGTGCAATTTGTGCGTCATGTCAATCACCACTCATTGAAATGGAGTGCATGTATCAAACGAAACTCGCTGGTCATGCAATCAATAGCCTTGGTCATCCCACTATTATTGCGTAATTCTATAGCCCTCGCCGCTTGGCCGCCGACGCCGACGCGCACACATGCTTTGTTTTGTCTTCAATGGGGTCAAGAGCAATGCCTCATTAGCATACACCCTAGCAACGGAGGCGGAGTCTCGATCTGGCAAGAACAATAGGTGCAAAACGCAACGCAAAGGCGAGCGTTCGAAAAAAATGTAACCAAAAAAATTTGTCTCAGAAAAACGGTGATTTGGGACACTTGTACCCATTTTTACACGCTGAAATTTTCTGTACAAACAGATAAAACATAAAGGAATCAAAATCCGTCATAAAAAAATTTCCACCCGAGCAGTGCTTCCCCTTCATTTTCGGCTCATTACGGGAAAACTCCCCGTGCGACTTATGACTCATTTTGTCGGAGCGCCACACATATGTGTTTGTTCATATAGTTGGAAAATTATTTTGTCTTTATACATATTGTGTATTTGTTTTGTAGATTTGTTCACGTTTTAATATGTAATTTCATTCTATGAGTTGTTTAATGATTTTCATGGAAATGCAGATTTTATAGTCATATTAAAACTGAAAAACTGTAAAGTAGTGGTGTTTGATTATCCAGCATTACATAAATTTCGGCTTTAGCAACAGTCCCTTGGGTTAAGAATGTCTGGAAACCTTGAGAGGGTTTTACTGATATAAGATTTATGCTTGCCAGGGTACAGTTATCATCATGAACGGACAATACCTCTTCCAAATTCATGAAATTCTTCCGTAGAGATGTTTTCATTGGAACTGATTAGCCAATTGCCCTACATCGATGACATTTATGTCGATGTAGGGCAAGTTGTTTAATCAGTTGCAAGGACAATACCTTGTAGCACTCATACCAGTACTGCATTGATGTTTTGTTTTGTTTTGTTTCTTTTTGCTATCACCAACCAGGTACAAGGTCATCCGACGAAGGGTCATCTGGCTGATTGGTCAGTGGATTGGGGTGAAACTGTCCCCCTTCCTCCATCCCACTTTCTACCAAGCCGTCCAGCCTCTCTTAGCCACTGAGGAAGATATGGTGGTCAGGATATCAGCAGCCCAAGCCCTTAAACTTGATATCCTTTGAAAAGGCCTCAGAAGTTCCTGCTGAGCACAGGTTGTCGGTACATGTATTTTCAGGTGCCTTTCAGTGCTAGACTTGCGCTGGGATTGTTCCAGCAGAGTGAGAACCGAAAATGACGCTGTCATATATTAATTGAGCCAGCAATGAATACCTCTATCTTGATGTGCTGAAGTCAGTGCTAGATTCTTCTTTGTCATTTTGTGCCAGCATGTGTTTTTGTTTAATTTTCTGGTTTGTTGCTTTATTGCTCATATGATGATAAATTGTTCTTGATACTGTCATTCTATTTTGAAAAGACTTTATTCAGATATACTGGTAATCATCATCACTTACAATGTATGCTGTCTACTGATTGTCTTTAGAAGCTACTTTGTTGATATGCTATTTGAAGATTGCAGCACCTGGGATGGCGGGGCCAGTAGATAATGGCAATATTTACAGGAATGCAATTAGTCTCGGTTGCATGGGGATTCGTGGAGTGGGAAGGCTGGCCGGTTCAGATACGTGTATATTCGCAAATCCATGCAATGGATTGTATATTGCTTTCTTGCTGATCTCTGTGTAAATACACACACAGCCAAGTAATCTCGACTGGAGTCGACCATTGAGCGTACGCTTTGATGAACATATTTGCTGGCCGGCGCTATTTCCCTGTTTCTGATGTATCCGAGAGGGCAGCAAATAAATTGAGCCACCCAGGAATCCCCATGCTACTGTGTCTTTTAGTAAGCAAAATACATGGCACTTTTTTTTAAAAGTTGAATTTCAAACATTTGTGATCTACTGTAAAACACAATATATTTCGCGGCGTGAAATTTGTGCGTGTTGCCTCTAACATGCAATGCGTATAGTGCAGACTAGAACTTTCATGTGCATTTTGATTTCGCGAATCTTGGCTCTCGCGAAATTCAGGAAATTAAAATGCACACGAGCATTCCTCCTTTTACAGTGTTTTGATCGTGTCTTTCCTTGACTCTCTCTCTCTGCTCACCTGTTGATGACTTTGAGTTCAAGTCTGATGTCTTTTTACCGGTGAGTAAACTAGTTTTGAGGTAGCAAAAAAGAGCAGCTGTGGTTTATTCCATGGTTCGTTCCATGGTGTGAACTATGCATGTAATGTCATTTTAACCAATTTTATATCTTATGCTAATAAAACTGCATTATAGAGGGAAGCCATTGTGAAGACTGCAGAATATCCAACTAGGCTTTATTACTGTTATGTTTCATGTTGTGTGTTGGTCCGAGGGTTTTCTTTTCTAGTTTCATTTGTGTTTATTACACATTTATCAAAAAGATACCATTCCAAGAATACACCTGGTCAAACTGTGGGCACGAACTAGCAACAGATGACTTTGTTACTTTGGAGATGAATAAGGAATGGATCACAAAATAATGCATAGAGATGAGTTCACATTTGTGAAGTATTAGAATGGTCAGTCATGCAGATGCATAAATTCCTACCTTTTGTCCACACATTGCTATGATATAATCAGAGAAGCACAGTAGACAGGTTTGTCTTCTTCTTTTTGTCATGTTGATGCATGGAGTTCAGTTCTATGTATGTCTGATGCAGTGTTCTCTGTCTCCCTACACACAGTTTTTGGAATCCATATTCTCTCTGCTCTTCAACCTGCTACAACAAGTGTCTGAGTGTGACACAAAGGTGAGATGGAGATAATGTGAATAAAATTGTATATTCCAAAACTGTATGAAAGAGACTTTTAAAAATTTCAAGTCCAAGATATATTTATGATTTTAATATGGTTTCATTTGATTCTGTTTTGAGTTGTAGAGAAAAGGAAAACATAATAATAATCATTGAATGTTTGTTTGATACTTTGTGTGTTTATTTGTTCTCTTAAGTTATTTATGTAATTTGCATTTGTTAATTCACATTGTACACAGTTGTATTTTATATGTTATCTTCTTTGAAAATCAAGTCTCTTACTAAAAGGGCTATGCACTCTGTGAATGAAATGAAATCCAATAATGATAGTACTGTATAAAAAGAAAAACAAGCATTCATGAGTCAAGGAGACTTTTGACACTAAAGTGGATCTCACTGGCATTTAAATGATTGCTTATTATACACTGCCCTTTATTCCTTTCATAACCAGATGAATGTTTTGCACGTGATGTCATACATCATAGAGCGGATGGAGGCAAAGATCCGCCCCTTTTCTACCAGCCTCGCCCAGTACTTGCCCCTCCTCTGGGAGGATTCGGCTGAACACAACATGTTACGGTGTGTCATCCTCTCAACCTCTGTCCATCTCATCCAGGTGGGTCCAACGCAAATACATTCTATTCAAATTCATTAAATTCTTCAGTTCAGATGTTCTTATTACAACTGATTTAATTTTAATAATTAAGCCACTGATGCAAAAGAATTAGAACCAGCACTTGCTGTATTAAAATAAAAGAAATCATGGGCGTACGTGCTCGAGCAGGATTCAAATATATGACTTCCAGACAGGGGTCATCTCCACTGCACCACCAAGAACCAGCACTTGCTGTTTGGGTGGAAGCTCAATGGTCTAGTGGAGATGGCGCCAGTCCAGAAATAAGAAGGTGGTAGGTTCGAATCCTGTTCCGAGTGAGTATGCCCTTGATTTCTTTTATCATGGCTTCTACTTAACCCTAACTAGGCCAGGCTGTTTAGGTAGGTGATGATATGTGTTATATTGAACAAATAATGTAAATGTATGGTCTTTACTTGTGCAATGGAACAATATTCAGCACTCGCTGAAAGATGAGGTGCAGTATCCAACTTAGCCACACCTGGTGCAAAATCTTGTACCATCGCTCTCGTGACCATTTATTATTACCGAATGGAGCATGACTTTAGATAGCTGTCATGAATTCCAATCAATTATTCTATCTCCCCATCCTCCATCCTACAGGGTCTCGGGTCATACAGCGTCAACCTATACTCTTTCCTGATACCGGTCATCAAGTTCAGTACTGACGTCTCTCAGCCTCCTCACGTCTACCTCATGGAGGATGGAGTAGACCTCTGGTGAGCCGCTTCAGTCAGTCATGATGAAATAACGATGTGATACAAAGAAAAAAACTTAGTGTTAAGAGCCAAGTAAAGTGGTAATGCTTAGAGAAAGAATGATGTTTCTACCGAACGCATCAGTGCAGTATGTTAAGTACAATGTATAGGAAGGAGTTGAAATAGAGCCATGTACAAACATAATCAAATTCTATGTATACGTGTACCTTGATAATAAAAATGTGTGCTGACATCAAGAAAGGGTGTGCTGGGTATGGTTACTATTGCAAAAACTAATGCATGCAAACCAGATTCCGTGAATTGAAATGTACCTGTGTATTGTGTATGTACAGGTAGATGGGATAGCTTGAAATTACATCTTAAGAAGAAAAGTATCCATGGTTTTGAATGACTCAATGAACTGGCTCGTTGATGAGGGTTGATTTGACAGCACATTACCCCCCCCCCCCCCCCCCCCCCCCCAAAAAAAAAAAAAAAAAAAAAAAAAGGGGAGGGGGAGGGGGAGGATAGCAAAATCATAATCTGGAGTATAATAGTGATGTTACTTTATTCTAAGTGAGGTATGCAGAGGCCATTTTGCAGGCTCTTTGAAGGAGATTGTCATGCAGAATTGTTTTGACCCCTCTTGCTCTTTCTGTACTACTTCTGCAGTGATCCCCTTCATTGCCAAATAGCATGTGGTATCATATCATTCTTGTGAATCAATGAAGAATGTTGTCATGCATTTTGGCTGTTATGAGCATCATGTATTTACATGGAAAATGCGCCATATGAATTTATTGCAAACTAAATGCAAATTTTGATTATTTATATATTTTTGTGTGGTGTCACAGGTTTGCGACTCTTGAGAATGCACCAGTCATGACACCGGAGCTTCTCCAGCTTTTCCCAAACATGCCAGAAGTGCTAGGTAAGTTGAATTGCCATTCATCATCGATTACATTTCTCAGGTTTGCAGAGTAAGTGAATCCAAAAGAAAACACTGTGACAGAGAGAAGTTATAATTTGAATAGTGAAAAGGGAAAAGTGGGTCATTTTGAACAAGAGTCCTGTGCCACATCTCACATCTGCTGAATTATGATATTTCTGTGAGCAACAAAGGTAGATACCACAACATCATGAACAATTAATCTTACCACTCTGAATCAAAAGTGTTTTTTTAATAACACAATGAGACTATAAAAGGATGATAAAAAACATACTGCAGTTACTGTCATTTTGTCCTTCATATCGTGATCATTGCTAGTAATACACTGAGGTGTATTATTAAGATTGTGCAGTGGAGATGTTATTTTATTTTTTGTCAAAAGAATTATGTACAAGTACAACTGTGAGTAACACATTTTTTATTTTCATGTCATTTAATTTGATTTGTGATGCCAAAATGACAGGTATTTATCAATATTTTTGTTAAAGGAATGGAACAGTTTTGTTTGGATGTGGCTTTAGGTTTCCAACACTTTTTGATGATAAATTTTTTGAGATAATGATAAACCTCTTATGAAATATGGAAGAGCGTATAGTTCTAAGAGGAATTCAAGCGTTATTTGATGAACATTCATTTTGAAATGGCAAGATATCCAAAACAAAGCAGTCTTAAATTTTATTAGGACCACTCTATTTCAGGATGTCTTAGCCATTTGAAAACAAATTTTCATCAAACAAACTTTGAATTCCTCGTAGAATAATACACTCCTCCCTATTTCATAAGAGGTTTCTCATTATCTTGCAAAACAATGTGAGAAAAAAATAAAATTGGGGATTTTTGAAATCATAATTTGAAGAGTATTCTTTGTTATTCAGCAAGTGAGGTACCACTGCAATGGTTTTACTTTGCTGTACCTGACGATGAACTTACTTTTAAATGTTTAAAAAGGGTGCCTAAACCGTTTTGCGACCATACTCTGCATTTTGTTCTTGTTGTTTTACTAATGCAAACCTCACTTTTCAGAGATAGCCACAGAGAACCTTAGGACGTGTCTTCTCATCATTAGTAGCTATGTAGTCCTTGGCAAGGAGCAATTCATGCAGGTGTGTATCTGTAATTTAACCTCTAACCCTTTGACCCTACACCTTTGAACTGTATTACCTTTGACCTTTTGCCCACTAGTCCTATGCCTTGTGCGTCATTGCCTAGTGACCCTTGTCTCAGTTGCTCTTCAGCAGCACTCTTTCTTCTTCCTTTTCTTTTCCTCTTCCTGTTCCTCCTCCTTCTTCGTATTTGTGTTTGTATGGCACAATGTACCTGGTTGATCCCATGTGCTGGCTACTGTATACACCGAATATTTCACGAGGTTTTTATTTTTGCGAATTTCGCGAGTCGCGTGCTGTTCGCGAAATCAAAGACATGCGAAAATAATGACTCTGATCCCGATGTGAATGTGATGCACACATACATAATCTGAGTTCAGTACAGCGTTCCACGATCGCGAATTCAACCACTCGCGAAATTGTCGGGAAGTCCCGATTCGCGAAAATTTAGACTCGCAAAATATATGGCGTATACAGCTCTATTACTAATCACGTCAGGAGGACAATGAGGGGTTGGCATTATTCACTCGTTTTCTTGTATGGGTGGGTAGGTGGACTACTTCAGGTGAGCATCCTGCTCTGTGCGATGAATGAATGAAATGGGTTCTTTTATGTATGTGCATCATGACTCCCTCACACTCAAGACCTCCATTAAATGTCCTATCCGAGGGACAGAGTGTTTTGCCTCTTACCAGAGGGGATGGTATGATTATACATCACCATACCTCATCTTGACTCAATGAAAATCAAACCCAAGCTGTTTGATTGTAAGACAGATGCACTACCAAGTGAAGCATATCACTGCCCTTGTGCAGGCCTGTGAGGTCTATCACTAGGGAATCAAATGTGAATCCATAAAGCGATATAATCAGTGTAATCATACTGCAGTTAAGACCTTACCAGATACTATTCAGTGCCTTTAGTTTTTGTTGTTTGTTTCAAACAATTGTATGGATTTAAAACAAGAAGAATGTAAAGTTTTCAGTCATCTGTTTAAAAAAAAAGAAAAAATATGTATGCAAGGGTTTATGAAATCATGTCCTCCAACCAATGTGGTCTTGATGTACTTATTATCTCTTCCAGATGTACGGTCAGCAAGTTGCCACCAGCCTGACCAGTATGCTTACTGATCTCCGGACGGAAGGGATAGTTCTTGTCTTGAAGGTATGTCCGATGAGAACTCCTGCTAGTCAGTGGTCATTGGGAAATGACCCATATGAATGCTTAGTGCAAATCTCCCTTCTCTGCAGATCTCTGTAGGTGCATTTTTGAAGACAGAAAGTTTACTATTATTTATTTATTTATTTATTTTTTTTTTTTGGGGGGGGGACATGATTACTTCTCATATTCTCCATGTTGACTAGATGATTGCTTCGTTTATACAGTGTGTTACCAGTAATTGCATTCATGGTGTATACATAGTAGATCTCAAAATCTGTGATTATCTTGGACAGGGAATCACTTGCTATTTCCCATTTTCAAGCCAGGTCATTTTGTGAGTAAACTTTTTCTGATTCATAAAATCATTATTTATTTTTTACAAGAGTGCACATGTAGAGCATGCTCTGAAGAAATTTTACTGAACTATCTGTCTTGTTTGCACTCTGTGTTTGCCTGCATATACATGTATTTACAGCACACTGAATAAGATACCAGAATGAAGCTATGAAATTTTTACTGATTTGATCCTTAAATTTTCAGACAATAGAAACGATCTTCAAAGTATTTCCAGTGGAAGGACCCAGGCTATTTGAGTCTTATCTACCGATAGTCTTTGACCAAGTCGTCAACAAGGATGTAAGTCCATGTTTTGTGTAATTGTTGTTCGCTATAATCAACATCAATGTGATGCATTACCTATCAGTCAATAAATGTCCAGTAGTTTGTGTTCTTAGCTAAGTGTGTACATATTATGTACATTGTACTTCCTTTTGTTTGGTTGTGAACAGCAGTAATTAAGAGTTAGATCTGTTTTGCGATATAAGGTCGTGCCTAAGATGCATTAAATTCTACTGTAGATCCCTTCCCCCTTTACTAAAAAAATTTTGAAGCATGTATTCATGAAATCTTAATTCATTCTTTGACTTTATGGTTCTATTAATTACTTTCACATGACACAGTGATGTGGTGTGATCATATTGGCAGAATTTTAATTTTATCAGTGAGTGGGGTTACTTTTCCAACCTAGGAACATTGTTGATTGGTTGCACATAGGCAATTGGAGTGCTCAAGCATAATAGCCATATCGTCGCTGGGGCCACAAGACTTCGTATCTACTAAATGTCAAATGTTCAGGAGAGCAAAAAAAAAAAAATGGCTGCCAAAACTACTATACCAAATGGGATAGCCCTTCCTTTGACATGCTGTGGTGGCTTCATTTTTGGAGTAAGACAGCTAGGATTTGGACAGGACATCACTGTAACTGATTATATGACCATCAGTCCAAAACAGCCATTTTCACCAAAATTTGAGGTGCAAGGTCTTGTCACCCCAGTGATAATACGCATCTGGTTGGTAGAGTCATTTCATCGAGGATGTGACATTTGTTACTGTTTTGGCAGTGTGCAACAGATACAGGTCTTCTAAATAATGTTGGAACAATGCTGTTGCTAGCTGTATGTGCACTGTAACTCACAGCATCATCAACACAATAACTACTGACTACTTCACAACCATCCTTTTCCTGTGATCAGAATTACCCCGTGCTGATGACGATGTACCTGTCTCTTCTCAGTCGGATCATCATAAGAGACCAACAGTATTTCTTCCAGCTGCTGGACATTGTAGCAAAAGAATACAATAGCACTGTAAGTGTCTCAAATAATACCTTGTAAATCTTGCAAAACTGCTACAGTGAAGATAATAAAGGTGTTTTGGAATGAATGAACATCGCGGAGGTTGCTAGGAGCATACCTTCTATTGTCAAGAGGTGAATACTGTTTGCCTCCCCTTGATCATGATTGCGTCAGAAGGAAAACTTTGAAGGCGGTTTTCTCGAAACGCTGATTTCCTAAACCCCTCGGTGTGCGCTAACAAAATCATGTATATCTCCGCAACCGAGTACTTTTATGAGTTGTGTTATAAATGAAATTGAAGAAGAAGAAGAGTAAGGGAACAATATCATGTCATTTTCAGAACGTCGTCCGTTCCCGACTTTCGGATCCTTTTCTTGTAGCAGGTCACATTTGTTTTGTAATCATTGTCACTTTTATGATTTGATTCTTTGTGCAATTCAGTCTTATGACTGCGAGACATGAATATCTCAATAAAATACTATTTAGCTGTAATTTTAGTGTACATATTTTATGTGATCTTGCTGTGATTAATCAAATTATTCATTACGAGAAAGACCTTATAGTCACACCTAAACTTTCTTCAGCCCTTACAAGACTAATCAATAATCAATCAAAATTCTGTTGTTGTCCATGATAGTCTTGACTTTAACAGTAATGGGGTCAGCGAACAGCTTTTGTTGATTTTCTTACAAGATTTAAGCTTCTCATTAGGGTTGCAATTCATTACTCTGTACTCATGATTTTGATGATGTTGTTTGTTTCAATCTTGTCATCAGTGATCATAAGCACTCGTGAACTTTGAAATATTAGGAGAATTTTAAAAACTGGTAGTTGTAGTATCTGTCAATAGCTGTTGCAGAGAGATGCTAGAAAGATTTTCTGTAGAATCAGAACATATTTAGGAGATCAGTGTTGCAATATTTGACCTATGCCAGCCAATTCATGTCTTGCCCCATTGAGGACGAGTCCTGAGTATACTCGGGCAGGTGTCTATGGTAAATGCGTGTTGTAGCAAAATCAGTCCGTCCTCAGTGGGGTAAGATGTTGATTGTATGATGTGTACTAGATGATCATGCATTCATTTCTGCCATGCGATGCAGGCCGAGGAAGTATTGACTGCCTTGATTCAGACCTGGGTGGACCGCACTGACCAGCTGACCCAGGCCGAGCGGCGAAAGTTGACCGGGCTGGCCTTTGCCTCGCTGCTGACCAGTAACTCTCCAGTGGTGACCGAGAGACTTCCCGACATGATGTACGTGGTCGTAGAGGTCCTTCACGATGTCTGCCGCGAGGAGAACGACCAGCAAGTAGAGTGAGCTCCTCTTGGAATTCTCTTCTTGTCTTTTGTTTATGATGCCATGCTAGTGATGCAAGCCCTGTGAGGAGATCCCCTTAAGATGGAGATGATGTTGTGAAGGAAGGACTGATGAAATGAAGAAGGGAAAGTTTATTAGTATGGAGGGAAAACCTTAAAAACCACTAAGAAATGTGCCAAAATTCACTTTGATCAGCTGAAGAAAGAAATCATTAAACATACATCCAAGGAAGGAAAATGCCAGACTCCAGACATTTGATTAAAATGTAAACGTCAAAATTTTCATGCGGTCATTTTTTCCGCTTAAGGGCTCAAAAACATAGTCACAGGGTCTTGAATTTGCATTGTGCAAGTGCTCAATTGTATATTTTCACTGAATTCACAGAAAACACAGAATTTAATTTGACATTTCCCTGAGTGTGCGAAAACTGATGTGCTGCCTGATCCCATAGGAATGTCTGGTCTGCATAGAAACTACCAACTGCATACACACACATGCGCTCAAATGAATACTTCTAAATACAAAAGTAGTACAGTGGCACATGCACGCAAACACACACTTTTACCGCAGAGGCACCTCTAACAAAAACATGATTCAACTCAATCTGAATGTGCACTGAAAAATCATAGAGATATTTTCACAGGTTATAGAATTTGCATGACCCGAAAGTAGCCTGTATACACAGAAATTTACGTATGGGGAATATTTCTGCAATTACAGTATAACAATCCTTTGACAGTAATTTATTTATGAACCAAAAAGCACAAATAGAGAACATGAAAAAAAAAATGCTTTTTCGCTATGCAACTGTATCCTGTGTCAGCATTTTTTGGCATTGATTTTTATTTTTTTCTTATCTTTTTTGTCAGAGCCTTCATGCTTTTCTTGCCTTTTTGTGTTTTAAAGAGGCATTTTACATTTATGGTACATACATTGTACACTACATTTCCTCTTTCTACTTTCATCCCTCTCCCTTAAAGCGCATAGAGACACTACGGTGGTGATATGCGCTATAATTTAAGCACTGTTTTATTATTTCATCCTAGGTTGGATGCCTGTGTATACACCATTCATCTATACATACTTTTGTTGACTATGACAACTCGTGGTATTGAAAGGAAACTACATATCTCTGAGAGACTGGTAAAAATGTCTCTTTCTTGTGAGCTTTTGGAGAATACACAATGTAATGCAGGCCTGAGGTAGTGGAAATGTTCGGTAAACGAACATAAAATTCATAAATGTATATTTTGGATATGTTCTACAAATGGACAGATACAATGTATGCTTTTAGTGTCTCAGTGGCTCTGTTGCTGTCATATTTGCAGATTGTGATGTGACTTGATGATTTTTATTGTTTGTCATCCTCTAAGTTATCTTGTGATGAGTGATGAGTCTGAGGAGGAGGATCAGGAGGATGAGTACGAGACACTACACGAAAAGCGACAGAGACGGGTGAGTCCCCCTTCGTAATAATGTTGATAATTTCTTTTGGTTTGGTTTTTTTTAAAGGGAAACTGCTAAGCTAAAAATGACCTTTGTTAGTCTGTATGTTGCTTTAAAAACACATGCTTATAAAATGTGGCCCGCCTTACAAAAGGATCTGAAAGTCGCTGACAGCTGAGCGGAGAAAATTGAGTTTGAAGCCAGGTCATCAAAATCGATCAACACCATCAAATTTCTGTTTTTGACATGATTTTAAGGCCAAAATTTCGAAGCTATACATTTCAAAGCTATACATTTCACTCCCTGGGAGGCATTTCAGCCAGACTTCCAGTCATTGGAAACACATGCTGAATTCAAATGCAATGAAGGATGTCTGTTTAAAGTTTGGTACAGGTTACTCTGGTGTATTTGTCTGTAGATTGAGGTACTCAGTGTTATACATTGTAGGGACAGAATATCATTCACAAGGTCAATTACTGTAAAAGTGGAAATTTTCGCAGTGTTGAAATTTTCGCGTATTTCACGCAACCAGAAACTACCGCGAATATGTTTGCTAGCCATATGTTCCTGTGCGTGATGTCTAGATTCCGCGGAATTAAAAACACGTGAAACTCTTCTTACCTGACCAAGCGCGAAAACTTAGTCGCGCGAAAATGTCCACTTTTACAGTAGTGTCATGGTGTGAAATGGGCCCTATACCTTCAGATGAAAGTATCGTGTGCAGTCCCTAGACAACCATACCAAGAAGTTTGAAAAGAAAATTGATGATGACATCAAATGTTGAGATTTTGATACCTTTTTTTTTCTTTTTCTTGCTCTTTGGTTTAATACCCCCTGCAGCTGTCCAAGCAGGATCCTGTGCACAACACGTCTTTCCCCGACTACGTCAAGTTTCAGCTCGCCAAGTGCGAGCGGCTCCACGGCCCCGCGGCATTCCAGCAGATCATGGACTCGGTGGACGTGGAGGTTCGGCAGCAGCTCCAGGGGTTCATCTCCTGAAAGACTTTATGAGGCGATGCTGGGATTTCTGAACTGAGAGACATTCTGCAGACGGATGCAGTAGTGTACCAGACTTGTGGTTTAACCTTTTTTTGTCCCAGTGTCTCAAGATGGCATTAACATTGTACACAAACAGGTCAGCGGTCATGATGACAAGAGTAAAAACAGACATGCCCCCTATGGAGAGAATTGGAACTTTTAACTCGGTCCTCCCGCAGTTTTCGGAGAGCCTTCAATGCTCCCAAGCAAAATTCTTTTTGCAGGTCGACAGAGAACGGACAGGGTAGTAATCCAACTGTGCAAAAGCAGTCAGGCAGTACATGTATCCCCTTTCCGTGGTCAACTGCGTTTGCCATTGCCCAATGAAAATATTTATCGGGTGCAAGGCGTGCGCTGATGGGCCCGCAGACTCTTGTGATATGTAAACTACAGACACCTGAATGGGGTCAGCAAAAATCAGAATTTACTGAGCTCTGCCTTGATTGCTGTGTACAATGTACAGTACATCTTGATACAAGCTTTTTAGCAAAACAAACCTGCACATCATGGGGAAAAAAGGTGAATTAAGCAATGTTTTGCTAGTTTTCCATACAAAAAGAAAACAGATATTGATAGAAGAAACTCTAATCTTTCTAGCAAAGCCATTTTTCTGGCCAGCATAACACAAATTTACAAGAATGTAGGCCAAGAATGCAGGCAGTTCTGTCTACGTTTTGAGAACCTGGTATAGCAGGTTCCCATGTATCAGTTGACATCACGAGAACCTGGTATCAGTTAAAGGAACGAGTTAAAGTGCATGTGCATGTGCGTGTTTACAGTATGCATGTGGGTGTGTGTGTGTGTTTACGCTGTGCTTCATTGCGAGTTAATCACCATTGGCATTTTGCTGTGGACTGCAATGTGTTGTTACCATAAATAGGTCAGTAAACAGTTTTGGTGTGGTATGTGTATTTGTTTGTGTGTGTATGTGTGATCACTGCTCACTGTGCTACATGCCAAGTAGCCTTTTGTCAAGGCCCTCTCGCTGTAACGGGCGAGTGAAGTGAGCCCAGCTGAGGCAAGGACCTCTTGCCACCCCACTCAGCTGGGTCCTCTTTACACCATACAGCGAGAGGGCCTTGACAGAAGGCTACATGCCAAGTTGGTCAGCCATTTTGTGTGGTGCTTTTGGGATGCTGTGTGTTGCCGATATACAGTGTTTGTGTGCACAAACTGCCAGTTCCATATCATTCTCGTAATCACTCATTAAACCTTGAAAATATTTTTGGATATCTCAAACACTTGAGAGAGTATCCAAAGGCAGGAAATGGTGATCAGGATGTGTCTTAGAAATCAGAATGGAGACATATTGTCTTACAGTTATGATTGCTGAACCATATCATAAGCTACCAAGCTGATTTCATTGTCTTCTGGAATGCTGTATCTGATTGGTGGAGAGTAGTCAAAGTGATTGCTGTGGCTTTACCTTTGTTTTGTTTTTTTGTTTTTTGTTCTTTGATAATATGCAGTTTTTACTGGGCATTTCCAGGTTTACAGGATTGAAGAAAACAATAATTTTTTTTTTTTTTTTCAATTTGAAAATTCGTTGTAGATTGCATACTGCAAAGTCATATGTGTGTATTTTGTGATGATTTTGTTGTTGCTGTTGTTTGCAGAAGCTATCATGCTGACTTCAATTAGCAGCATTGAAAACATACCAAAATATTGCCTCCTGTAAGGCAAGTTTAACATATATCCAGTCCTAACTGGGAAATTGCCAACTTTGGCCCTTGAATGGGATGATGCTTGTATATTCTTCTGCCATTTGGGTCCCCGGATTATGAATTGAGCCACTCAGAGAGGTGTCTTTCAAGTTTACATTTGATGAAACTTTATGAAAGATATTTTAAGTAGTCAGTTGCATTGTTCAACTCTGCGCCCTAGGGCTGACATTGTTCTGTGTAATATTCAAGTGGGATGCAAGATTCATAGAATATGTTTGGTTATGTTTTTCCTTTTATCGCTAACAGAAGAGAAGGACTTTATGAACGTCCAGTTCCTGGGGAAATCTACTGCAGAATTTGCCATTTGTCAACATGAAATTAGCACTTGTGAATTTCAATGCAAGTCAGATATTAGAGAAAGCTTAGACGGGAATAGGTAAAGTTATCAGTTCTGCATAAAATCAGAGAAAAAATTCAGAAATGTTATTTTTGACAGAAAAACAGGACCTTCCATCTCCTAGAAGATGTGTTTACATTTCAAGAATTAGATGTAAATTTAGCAGTTCATTTCAAGAATCAGGTATGAATTTTGCAGTGCTTACATTTATGAATTTCTGCAACCAAAACAGAAATCATTTGTAACAAAAAATAGATTCAAAATGAAGCATTTGTGTTTGCTGCTAAGACCCTCATGTGAAAAGTGAGGGTCATGATTAAAAGAAAAAAATGCAGCACCAAACTGCAGAATCTGGTATCTTGAACATCATGGTTTAATACTGCCCATTCTATATGAAGATCTCATTTTGCGTTTGAGATGGGAGAATATGTTAATATGTGCACATTTTTTTTTTCTAGACTATTTGTATTAGTCACTCACTATTTGGAATGTACATTCTCAAACACAAAAAAATTAACATTGCACTTTGTGGAATATGTATATGAAACCAGAGTATTACTGGGTTGCCATATATTACATGGTGGTTGGCAGTGGGGGACATATTTATCTAGGATGATATTAATGTTTTATTACTTTCTTTTAGACTCACCAATCTAAATACATTGTATGTGGCAAATATGCTCTAGATTTCTATTAAGTTCTTATTCCCATGATCTATAGTGTCTTCGTTTTCTTTATTTAAAAAAAAAATGTTTTTTTTTTTCTCATGTTGGAAAAAAGAAAATTGTGACTGGGCAGTTAGTAATAATTTATTGGGATGTACGTGTATACATTGTTTGAAAGCATTGTGATGCCGTGTCATACCTTTAAAGCATTGTGATGCCATGTCATACTTTATATACATCTCTTCAGGGTGAGAGAAGCTCTTTCTGGAAGCAGGGATCTGTCGATGTACATATCACAAATGTTATCTTGTTGGCATACTATTTTGATGAAGCTTAGTCTTGCTTGAAGGCAAATGATCTGTTCGATGCATGGTTTATACTCTATAGACTGAGCACAGACCACCAACTTTAAGTGCCGGTACACTGCTGATATCTTTGCTGCCAACAATTTTACTTTTCTCTACCCTGTTACCAGGGCCTTGTATTAAGAGTGGCACGTATGTCTTATAATGGCCTACTTGATTTTTCAATGAATGTATTCAAAATCAGTTGATTTGCATTGCATATTCTCCAACACAGTTATGGCTAGTTTTCAACACGTGTGGTAGAAATTGACAGTCAAATCATGAACTCTATTTTCATCGTAGTACCTATTCCCCACCTGTGGCTAATGAGGAATACTCGTTAGTAAGGTAATTCAACTATATTTTGTCAATTCCCCTGTAGGAGTAAGTTGAATTGTAACATGAGAAATCTGCTTTTTATGCCTCCGCCACGACGTGGTGTCCCGGAGGCATTATTTAATAATGATGAGTGAGCAGGTTGAGACGAGGAATGGTATGGAAGCAAATTAGAGTAACGGACTCCATGTGATGTACACGTTAGTTACAAAAACAAAATGAAACAACTGAATTTACTGTGATTGATGGCTATCAATTCCATTTAAATAGCAATTGCCTACATGTGTGTTGGCCTGTCAGATGTAAAGTTACTAGTGTGGTAAGGAATAATGAGGATTAACAGAAGTGGAAAAATGATGAAATATAAAAGCGTAACAGCTGTCATTTCCTGCACCAGACAGTGGCCATTTTAAATCCAAACAGCAGGCATGTAAACTTGAACGAGTGCAGTTCAGATTTTGTGGTATGTCTCACAAATTATGTATATTGCAGCCACTTAACCCATTCAATCTGAGCTTTCATTTTTGTTTGTTTGTTTGTTTTTTCTTTCCAGGGAGTCTTATCATCTGCTTTATATGAACTGATTGCAATAAAAAGGTATTGAAGGAGGTTTTATGGTAAAGATCATGCATTAAGCTATGCACAAGGGCATGAGGATAGCTCAGTAACAGTTTGCACTAGGAAATAGCTGTATGTATCTTGTCATACAGCAAGCTAAAATGCTTAAAGGGATGGTACAGTATTGGTGGAGATGAGAATTGGGCTTTTAACTTTTTGCGAGATACCAAGAAAACACTTATGATATAGTATAGAGCACACCATTTTAAGAGGAATTCAAAGTTAATTTGATGAAAATCAGGTTTGGAATGACTGAAACATCCCAAAACAAAGTTAAACAAAGCGATCGTAATAAAGTGTGGGTCCCACACTTTATTAGAATCACTCTTTTTTGGATATCTCAGCCATTTAAAAACCAATTCTCATCAAATAAATGTTGAATTCCTCATAGAATTACATGCTCTTTTATATTTCATAAGAATTTTCTCATCTCACCAAAAAATGTTAGAAACCTGAAATTAGGTCTCAACCAAAGCTGTGCGATCCCTTTAAATGTGACCTTACAACATTCTTTGGCTCACCAGTCTTAAGTTCTCGAGTACACTAGATATTTGAAATTGATTAGACTAAAATTCGGGTAAACCAATTCACAAGAAAAAAGGCTGCTGAAAAGTATATTATAGTTCTGATTTAAACAAAATAACAGAAGAAAATACTGTTTGAAAATAATGATTGCAGTGATTATTATTATTATTATTATCATTATTATTATTATTATTATTATTATTATTATGTATTGATAATAATAATGATATTGATATTAGTATTAGTAATAATACTGTTATTGATATTATTATTGTTATTATTATTATTATTATTATTATTATTATTATTATTATTATTATTATTACTATTACTATTATCAAAGAGATATATTTTCTTGCAGACGCGATCCAATCATCACAGATAATGATGTCAAGTATTGGTACTTCACATTTGAAAGTACAGCTGTGTGAGAAAAGTGCATTGTGTAAATTTCTGTCGGTTTGCGATACATGTGCTGTTGTATTTGATTCTGTGATGATCTCTTGTTCTCAGTCTTCCTAAGTCACAGGCAGGCTTTCTCAGAAAGTCTTCGAGTCAGTGAAATCCTTTCCATGTTGTTGATGTTTTGTTGGCCTCCAAAAACTTGACTCTATTTTTTAGTACGGTATGCCAACTTGAACATATGTGGAAGTGTACTATCAGCAAGTTCTTTGGTGTGCCGTTTTATTTTGGCAAGAGTCGCATGGCTCCACTGTTCAATGTAAGGAGCAACAGTATGGGGAATGCTGAAGATGTTTTTGTGTGCCTGGAGTTGATAAGATTTTCTCTTTTGTTGATGTGTGACTGCAGATCACGCAGTACAGGCCAGTCGCAATGGACGCATTAGAACCTTGTGGTGTATGTCACTGTGTGAATTACTTTGCTGTAATGTTGCTGTCATCCTAGCGGCTGGCAGGAAGATTGAGAGTTATCCCGCGAGGGCGCTGTACATTGATGTATTACTGACTGAATGTATATGAATAAAGCATTTATTTATGTGGATACATGCACGCAATGCCTTCAGTTAAAGTCGAGTCTTGTATTATGCCTCCTTACGTCTTTGTGACGCATTATGTAGCTGTGAGCTGCTCATCTCCCTGAGGCATTGCGAGCCATGTCTTGAGGTCTTGGGACGTTAACTTTTTGTCTATGTCATGTAGAGCTCTCCTACCTCAAGACAGTCGAAGGAGATTGACTGTAACTCTCCACAGATAATTGTTTTAAGAACACCCGCTATGTTTAAATAAGCTTTAATGAACGATTATGCAGTTCAAGCAGTTTGCACACAAGTCTCTTTCACTAAAAAAAAAAAAAAATACAGTTGAAATTACATCGACGAAGAAGAAGATATTTTTAGCTTGTAGGGAGAGCAAGATGTCATGGGGGAGGACGAATTGCTATTGACTTTTGGAGACACTGGAGAGAGGTGAAATATACCAAGACGAAGGACAAAAAATGTATCTATAACAGGAACGGCGCAGTGTTTTCAAAAGTGTGGGGGCCACTTCCGGGTTTCATGAGCTAACAAAGTGATGACACCTTATGTATTCCTTTGTATGGTGCACAAAAAGTGTGGGGGCCCGAGCCCCCACGGCACCCACGGCTGCGCCGGCCCTGTATAATTCAGAGTGTGGGAAGGTTGTACACTTTACACTGTATCTATACACAGCTACATGACGTGCTCATTTTTACATTGTCTCCTTTTTATAAAACAAATAGTGCACATGACCCTGTTGCGCGTAATGTATCTGCAGTAAACACTCGGTATCTCTAGATGGTGCGCACTGTGTACTCGCCGCAAGTAGCTAGGTCGCAGAAACCACATCAATCTACAGAAAACGCATGCGCTTCTGAGCGAATTAAGAATTCATGTGAAGAGATTTATTCGATCTAAAGTGGTTTGTGGTAGATTAATGTCGCTTACGGTAACCGTCCCACCTAAATCTTTATTCATGAAGAATTTCTACACTTCTTTTTCCTCATGTGCATGAGGAATCTATAGCTATTACAGTATATTGACGCATACGCTGTGCGTTTGAAGTACGTGTATTGCCTTTTTATGAGTATTGGGTATGAGTATGAGTATTGCCTTTTTATGGGATGTTTAGCGGCAATACAAATGCCTTACATCAGTAGGTGACGGAGGGGCACCATTGCACGAGTTTAAACGCTGTGCAGGTGTCAAAAAAACAAAAACAGACCATGCTCATGTCACTTTGTAAGGAGTCAAAGTAAAAATCACTGAAAATGCAAAGATAAGTATACTTATTACCACAAACGTTTATTCAAGTTCACTCTAAAGTACAATCCTTGAACCAACAGGTCAGTGTAAAAGTTAATACATGTAATGATATCTGCTCAAATACCACCAATCATCTACTCACAAAGAATATTGCTTCGATACAATGAGTACAGCATGATCCTTTACCTGCACCTCAGTCACTTATACTATGCACTCCCCCCCCCCCCCCCCAAAAAAAAAAAAAAAAAAAAAAAAGTTGCCATCCAGGATTCTTCTCAGTGTTTGTGGGTAATTGCAGGAATTATGATTTGAACTGCGACATAAAATTTCAAAATGCAAATATCTACCCAGAGAAATGTGCACATATAACCATAGATGACTGGAAAAGTTCTTTTGATAGCCTCTGTTTCTGCGTACTCTCAAGTCAAGAGAGGGCGTAATATCTTTCATCCACAGAGGTTGGGTACTCGGTATGCAAGACCTACAGATCAGTACGTCTTTGCTTTAATATTGGTTCGCTTATTAGCACTGTAGCCCAAACTTCGTTTCTTTTATTTCTTTTCAAAATCAGTATTGAGCTTTGTTTACCGATTGGTGAGGTATGCGCACAAGAAGGCATGCTCTAGCTCTCAAAAACCAAACACTGTACAAGTAAAGGACAAGATATGAAGCGCAAATGTCCAGACCCGTGAAAGTTAAAATCGTGTTCTTTTTGTTTATTTGTAACCGTCCCTGTCGCATGGAGGTATGACTACAATTAAAGTTTGAATGCAAAAATAGTTTAAAGGCCAAAAAAAGGATTATATCCATTTTTTCCAATTTGAGATATTGTAGATTAAACATAATGTTAAAGTTGCTGAAAAAAATAAAAGAATCAAAATATTTATGTTAAATAATATCCTCAAAATATTTCTTCTTATGTAACAAGTGCAGTATTACTGAAGATATTTTTTTTTTCACTTTGCCGAAGACTTTTGACGAAAACCTTTAAAATCTGTTTTTGCATTCAAAGTCTTCATATACCTGCAGTAAAGGTACAAAAATCGTCAAATCTAGTGAATGACATGCCTAATCTACTATTGCGGCACCACAGCAAGCATGTATTGACAAACGACACGCTCTATATTGTACAAAATACATTACAAAATGATGCTGATGAAATCTTACACACGCAATTCAAGGTGATAAATATGTGAGAATATTAAAAAAGCAGCAAATTCAAAAGCTCTGTATGTACAACTATAGAAAAAATAGCGGACCGATAATTATTTGGTACTCTGAACAAGGAGGGTAGAAGGACCTATACACATCTATCAAGTTTCGCTATTTTGGTGTTCTTAAAACAAAGATGAAAGATCATGGAACTGTTTAAGAAAGACACAATATATGAAAGACTGTCTGCGATCTGAAAGACTGCATTCACAATCTGAAGTCAGTAGGAAGGAATGTATATTGCTGTATTGTGTTATATTACATGATCAGTGCATGATTTCGAATTATCTGTACTAGATTATTTGTACTGCACAATACAGTCATGCTTAATTACAGGAAAACTATAGTAAGCACTCGGAGAGCGCAGACCTCCGCCAAGCAGCTCATTTCTACTCATGTTATTTCCACGGTTCCACATTCATATCATCCGCATTATTGGATTTCTTAACCATTAAAACATACTCTTAAAATTCTGAATCAAAGTCATATTGTGTGTTGGTATGATAGTTCTTTACAATTGGAACTACAGTTATTTCCCAATGATAAAGACTCCTTCAAAGAAAAAAAAATCGTGGGTCAAAACGATTATGCTGAATACTGCCGAAATTTAATTATATGTTTGATCTTGTGACAAATCATCAACTTTCCTGAAAATTTCATCCAAATCCGCTTATAACTTTTTCAGATATTAGACGATTTTTGAAAACAAACAGACAAGCAAACCAATGTTGGCGGAAACAGGACTTCCTTGGCGGAGGAAGTGAGGATTTTTTTTTTTTTCGTGCATGATTAATAATAAGAAAATGTGGCTTGAAATATATACAAAATGTAATACAATGTACATTTAACTACATTATAGCATCGGTTCTCGATACACGCATTTTTAGCTATTTGACGCGATCGTTCGTTATTATAATATAGTAAAGTGAATGTCGTGTGATGCCAATTTAACAAATCAAATTGCTACATCTCTATCATTTCAGTGAAACTGTGAACTGTGCGATAAAAATTTCCATGCGCAAACATAGAAAAAAAATCAACTTTATTTGACATGAAATCTTGTGTTTTATTTTTAAGATGTTAACATCTAACCAAGATGTAGAATCAGATTATCTGAAGTCTCATGATGTGTCTCTGTGATGTGACGTCTTGTAATAAATACTCGCGTTGCGTTTTACGCTACTGTCCTGCTCTGTGCTATTGACATATCACGTGACAAGGTGACGTCACACAAAGTGAGCAAAGTGAAAGGGCAAGAAGAAAGTTTTATATACATCTTCATTCATAATACATTTTTTTTTTTTCCTTAGACCGATTCCATTTGAAGCAAGGAAGAACGCCTGCCTATAAAGATGCAGTCCATAGTTAACGTGTCATTAGACATTCTACAAATTTTACACAGTTGAAATTCTAAGTTGTATACTTGCTCTCCCGTCGAATTGAGTTGATAAACGTCCACCTATAATCCACTTTAATATCGAACATCTGAGGTTTATGCTGGTTTAATGTTTCCCTCTCGTCGGGGATGGGAAGAAACTATGATCTCTACTTACGACCCTGTCCTGTAAAATCTTTGAAATCACTCTACAATGGTGAGTAAGAAGGGTTTAGAGTTTTAAGAGTTGGAAGGATATAACTGGCCGTCTGGACGCGATGCTTTCTCAGGGGGGTGTCGGGGATCCCGGGAGCGAAGCCTCAATGATTGGTGGAGCGCAGCCGACCTCGCTGTCCTCCGCGCTGTGCGCGAGACCTGAGTTGCCATGGTAATTACTCTGCAAAGAGAATTTAACAAGATTAGGGAAGTCATGACACGGTTGATGGTGTCCGAAGATTTGAACTCGACACGTTTCGACTTCCACCAGATGTCAATGGTTTCGAACTGTCTCATAACTGCTTGAGTATGAAAACAAAAACAAAAACAAAAACAAAAACCCACACGCAGACTCACTGCACTACAGTATTGTGTTGTTTGAATAACATTATTGATGACTACCTCTGGTACAATAACGGTTTCATTTCCATCTTTTCAATTCAAACTGTTGTTGAAATCAATTACGGTTTAAGAAGAAGATGAAATGTTTAAATCTAACATACATTCACACCCGCATACACCTGCTCGAAACTAAATCTTCCAAAGTGATTTCTACTCCTTTACATACAGTGGGCTCTGTTATAAAGAACACTGACATAACAGATATCCGTTATAACGAAGGTTTTTTTCTTTGATTTTTTTTTTTCAAAATCTCGATCTGTATAACAAATCTGTGATATAAGAGACTCAATGGTTTCAAGGAGTACGTTGCAAAAGTCAACTCTATTCTATTCTGATGTATCGCATGCATATGGATATATGATGTGGAAAGAAGTGCTATGCAAAAGTAATATTGAAAGGTTGCACACATACACATACATAAAATGATTCACACAAGCACGCACGCGCGCGCGCGCACACACACACACACACACACACCCTCTCTCACACCTACACACACACATACGCACACGCACTCACAGAGCCTATTCTCGCAGGCATATCAGAAGACAACGCATGGCCAATGGGTGGATGCAAATTCTTGGCTTGTTTGAGTATGGGACGCAAGCAAAATGCGATTCACATCGGATTCAAACCGATATTGGTACGCATGCACAGGTAGTATTATGTACATAGGTCTACTATAATGGAAGGTAAAAACACAATAACATAAACCGGAACATTATTGAAGATGTAGTTGTGTTATATGCATAATTAGACGTCGTTCAAGCCGTTCTGTGATTGTCGAATATAATGCAATCGTACGTAGGTAATAGATCATGTAGCTACAAGATATGCACGGCAAACGAAGAAAAAAAAAGAGGGGGGGGGGGGGGAGAAATACGAGTTATAGTTCCACACATGGTGCACCTACCTACTTAGTGCAATTCAGTCAATGCAATGACTTTAGTGGTAGAAATAAACAAAGAAGTAACACGTAAGTTTAAGACGCACGATGATTTCTCAATCAGCACAAACAACATATAATCAAGTTTGAAGAAGTCATACTTTCGCGATAATTCTGCATACACGCACATGCAATCATGTACACATGCACAGACGTATAATTATGAAAACATAGCCAGTAGCACATAATCTATTCCAATGTTTTTTTGTTTGCTTTTTCTAATACAGCTTCCAGTTCCATGTAAGCCCGATATTCCAACTTTGATCCGATTATATAAACGTCTTAAAACATGATTTATACGAATAGAGTAATGAAAGTATTAGCCCACGATAAGCCAGGGTACTCCGTCCATAAAACTTCATGCATACACGAAGATTATGCACCAACGAATGACGTCATAATCATACATACATGTAACACCATTCAGAGGGATTTAAAAAAAAGGAAATGTTTGCGGACTGTGAACTCTATTTGATAAGGCGACGTGATTGACATTTACACCTCACGCCAACGATTTCAATTGAGACTAGAGTGCGATTTTTTTATTGATTAATTAACTCCTTCTCTGCCAGGGACTTTATACTGTGTGTAAAACGCTGGTCTTCTGTGCAAAATCGGGACTCAAAGCGCATGGAGGGTTATGACATGTGTATATTCCAGCTGATATATCATGCTCACGAAGACGTGTCAAAAGACTACTGGCTGTGTAGATGTGTCAGCCTTTATTGTTACTTGAGAGTGTCATTTCTGAGAGAGATTGTTAATGCAAATGGGAGAAGACGTGCTAAGATAGATTTTTATCAAATGTCATCCTCTGCATTTCTAAGATTGCAAATGCTGATCGTCATTCTTTCAAAGGGACACGAGGAATGGTATACTATTGGTGGAGATGAGAATTTGGCTTTTAACTTTTTGCAAGATACCAAGAAAACACTTGTAAAATAGTGCCGAACGTAGCATTATAAGATGAATTCAAAGTTTATATGAAGAAAATAGATTTTAGGATGGCCGAGACATCCAAAAACAAAGAAAAAGAAAGCAATCATAATAAAGAGTGGGTCCCAACTTTTATAAGGACCGCTCATGTTTGGATATCTCAGCCATTTGAAAACCAATTTTCATCAAATAAACATTAAATTTCTCTTGGAATTACATACTCTTTCACATTTCTTAAGACATTTTTCATTATCAAAAAAAAAAAAAGAAGAAATGTTAGAAACCTGAAATTTGGTCTCAACCAGAACTATACAATCCCTTTAACGAACATGTTGCACAAAAGAAACCAGTATGATTCAAACCTGTCTACTATCGCTTTCCGATAACCAAGCGTCACATTTGATAAAATTCCATCATAGCACATAATATCTATATAATTTGTTTCATTTCTCCTGATTATGATGCCACTGAGTTTAAGGGCAACGCAATTTCTCCCCTGGGCTTACCTGTGTCGCCCCGTTCAGTTCCCGCGGTGCTGGTGCTTCGTCGGATCGAGCACCGACCTTGGAAGCCTTCTTGCCCTTGATCACCAGTAATGCTACAACGGCCACGACAACCAGAAGGACGACGAGCGACAAGACCACGGCGATGACGATTATCGCCGTCGTGGAGAGACCACCGCTGTTAGGAGCTGAAAATCACATCCACACAGCAGAGTGATAATTGGGGGAAACGTACTTGCTTGTGATTAAAGGCAAAAGACAAAGATATGCGGGTCTTTACCTATTATTTAATTTTTCAATAGATTGAAATGGCATCACCAAATTTTCATAACCTAATTTTCTTCGTTTTGTAAAATCAAGCAATATTGTCATGTCAGTGTAGCCCAAGCCTACTCTCTAAAAAACTCGAGTGAAAATTTTAACTCTTTAAGGAGTGAATACAAAAAAGAGTGAATTTAGAGTGAAATTGGAGTGAATTTTTAGTGAAAATGTTCATTTTCACTCGTTTTAGAGTGACGTCAGGGATCACTCTAAAATCTTCAAGTGATCCCTGAGGTCACTCCAAAATGAGTGAAAATGAACATTTTCACTCGAAATTCACTCCAATTTCACTCTAAATTCACCCTTTTTTGTATTCACTCCTTAAAGAGTGAATATTTTCACTCGATTTTTTTAGAGAGTAGGCCACAATGTGTATACGTGTAAATAGCGTTGCTTTACATACGTCTGGCATCATCATACATGAACATGACTGAAGTACAAGAAATGATGACATGAAAACAGTATCTGTCGATAAAGGGTTCTTAATCTTTCACACCTTATTGGCTTACCAGCCTTTATACTTCGAATAACATGAATAAGAACGAACTAACAATAATTCTTATTTTTTATTATGCGTTTTACCTCGCCAAGCTGGTCATGGTTTTCTTTATGTTCACTCAGCATAAATCTCCTCACTAGCATGTACCTATTAATCTCCCACCTCCTCACATCGAAAGATATTACGCAAATGATAATATTTTATTTCTCGTTATAACGTCAAACACAACTCCGTTACAATGGAATTATGGTGTACCTCCATCATTTCATTAGAATCTACGTCGTCTTCATGCATTGCAGGTTAAAAAGGTATGAAAATAAGTTAAACCTGTAGAACAAAGGAAGAACGCAAAAATGAGGTGAAAGAAAGAGTAGCAGATATGCTGTGTAGAGTATCATTCGTGCAACTTCTTGATACAACTTGAGAAAGCTATTACAAAACTTACGTCCAGCGCCAAGCGTTGTTCCCTGCCCACCAGTGCTTCCCGAAACAGGAGTGACTGGATTAGAAAGTAAAGAATAATATCAGTCAAACGAGGTTTCTATCTCTTTCAAAAACTGTAGGAGCCTTTACGTGTACATGCAATTCCAATTTGGCATAGGTTTTACGAGTACTGATGTCTAGAGATGATAATTCGAACAATAGTCGTGGTATTAGTACAAAGATATTATGTCCCCCCTGAGTTCGATCATCGAAACAGAATTTAATGGACGCTTATTGACGACACAACAGTGCAATTATATAGCCCACTAAGACAGGTATAAAGGTCAAATGGATCTATGAGAATGTCTTCAAAATGTATCAGCTGATGTCTACTTCTGTTTTGAAGAATGTTCCTGAGATTTGCAGAGGAATTAAAAGCGTGGCGGCATTGGCGGCATTCAAGAAAGGTTACTGTTTGTATCTAAAGTTTAGACCCCTATGCATTCGTCATATGAATATGGATGAAGGAATGGAATATTTGTCGGTGCACAACCTAGATGAAATTGCGGGGATGAGGCAATTAGAGGCTTTACCATCAGAACTTAGGTCAACGGTAGAGGGCGGGCCAGTGGTTGTTGGTGCGTCATTCGCCATCAACGTAAAGGCTGTGAGATGACTAGTGAGGCATTCCGACAAGGTGGATGAATGGTACACCGTAATCACTCCATCCGTGCTCCATGTCGAAGAGTCGGTG
Organism: Diadema antillarum; assembly: GCF_040938485.1. NCBI lineage: Eukaryota > Metazoa > Echinodermata > Echinoidea > Diadematoida > Diadematidae > Diadema > Diadema antillarum. The sequence goes on along the minus strand of NW_027270889.1, from coordinate 206,990 downwards.
TCCCAAAACACACAGTCATAGACCTTGTCACTCTGCAATATTGTAGCTGTCATATTGATGCTTACAGGGCTGGAGAGTCCGGTAACGTTTAACTCCGACACTGCCAGAAAAACAGAGAGGAAAACAAAAACACACACGAAGGGATGTTAACAAAGGTATTTTACACTTCAAGTTAACAAAACATAATTGATGATATAACAATGCTTCGCGTAACTAGGGCTTAGCTAGTGGACGTTTGCTTTGCTTTTTTTTTTCTTCTTTTTTTCAAATGATAGAATTTATTGATTTCTCGAAGCAACATAATTATACAGAGGATGAATGAAATACATAATTATTTAAACCATATAAAGCCATTTCTTTGGTACAAAAGTAACATCATAAATTATGTTGCTTTTATTCACAATGTTTGGCGTCACATCCCGATAGGATAGAAAAATTATATCTCAGACAGGGTCACGCCAAAGGCACTCTACTGCATTAATTGTCATAGCATAACAGACGATAACACTTCAGGACGATGAAAGTATAGCATCCCGACAATAAGGTCAGTACTTTAACATCTGAGAGTAGAGGTAAACCTACGTGAGTCGGGGTTGTACAGGTTAATCTCCAAGATGGCGGCGGCGCGGTTGGCCTGATCTTCGGTGGTCACGGAGTAGTGGTCAACGTCATCCTTGTACTGGGTGAACTGGATTTGGACTCCCGTGCAGGTGGTCGATCCGCAGTTCCAGTTGGCGCCAAAACTGATTATGAGGCAGATTACATTGCATTTTAAATTGTACGGTACACACATAATTACACACACGTACACACACACACACAAAAAAAAAAAAATAACTTGCAGATAAGCTATCCTACGAAATAATTATGCGTGCTGGATTTTGCTCTTCCCGGCCCGGGAAAAGAAAATGATCTTAAAACAATGCTAAGTCGGATAAGGACTCATAAATCATTTACAACATTACATGTTTGATTCAACATTTCCAGAATGGACAACATTCATTTTTTTGTCAAGTTGTAGTGCTCATATGTTCAAAGAAACCTATAAGAAAACGCTATCAACGTATTATAGGGGCCCACTCTCTTTACATCACAATTGTATGTAAAGGTGACAAACTCATCCTTCAAACATTAATCAAGGTAGACCGAATTATCACTGACCACAATACTATCTTCAGCAAGAATCACTGGCCATCTGAAGGAACGTTTTTACTTTCCTAATCAAAACACAACAATAAGTCCAGTAATTGCTCCCTGTACGACAAAATGTCTGCCACCGTTTGGATGGATCACTTTACTTACAGACTGGCGATTTCGTCACCGAAGTCGACGTCGAAGGAATCATTGCCAGAAGTGGTTTTGAGCTTGCTGTCGGGGATGACGTAAAAGGCGCGAGTTGTCACCGTATCGGTCTTGGTCTCCGTCGGGTCCGCCCCCAGTGTGAGCTCGCTTAGCTGACCCTGGACCAATGTATTTGTCAGCGCCCTGAAACGCATCACGGAACCAATATGAGAAAATAATCAGATTTTGGCGTCAGTAAGACAAATGTTGTAATTGTAAATCCTGACTCCTAAAGGATCTATTAGCATGATCAAGCCAAGTGCATTTCGCATTTCCTTCCACTTCATATTCTTTTTTCGCCTAGTTATTTCAAGACTAAAACAAAATTAGACGCACTTCTCGTTACGAAATTGCCTTGCGAGTAAAAACCATCAAACCTCAATATGGAAATTAAGTGAATCATTTGGTATCATGATAAACGTTGGGGACAGTCAGGGGATGAACATGTTCGAAATTAGTTTGCTTTTACTTTCAGGCGGTGCGATCTGAACACAAGCAACGCTTTGCTGTTAAAATAGAGCTACTGTGTTTACCAACATCTTATTCTTTTATTGTCCTGACTTTCATGATATCACATACACTCATTGATCAATTTCAGGTACGACGTCCTTTAAACTGGGACGACAACTACACTTACGTGATTTTGTCGATCATGTCAGCGTTGTGCTGGGGATCGAGCTCGTTGCTGATCTCCGCTGTCTTTGTCAGAACGATTTCGGAGCTTGATTCCGGCAGCTCTTCGTCGGCAAACACAGCGACCAAGGTGGTCAAGATGTCCAAGAGAGTGTCTGTGAGATGTATTTTGGAGAGGACATGTTGACGAGGTAAAATATTTTGTCTAGTGCTGCACACAACTTCGGTTTTGTTTAAATTTCGGGTCTGGCTGCCCGCTTCAGTTTTTCTTCGTTTCCATTTGTTAATCAAGTGGTTCGTTTTGGTTGTTCTACTTTTGTTCCTTCCTTTTTTGGGTGCGTCTTCAGTCTCTAAGCAACCTGATATTAATGCTGATAAAAAAATACCATTATCCTTGCTTTTTCTGCTTCTATAACTGCTAATGTACTACTCCTACGTGTGCAACTATTTCAATTATTGTACCATTATTAACACAACCAATATTACAGCAGCCCATTCCATGTAAATCTGATATACTTGCGTGTTCATGGACTTTGACTCAAGTTATCCACACTGTTAAGAGATTGGTGTATAACACTCATACCAAACAAATTTATTCTATTCATCATCTTCTAGGTCTCACTTACCCATATCAGCCAGTGTCAGCTCGACCACATTTATGGCGTTGCTCTGGTCCAGCAGCGTGACGGCGTTGGACGTGTCCAGGACTGTGACAGCGATCGCGTTCTCCAACAGCGACAGCTGCTCGGCAGCCGTGGTCGATGTCTCCGACACAGCTCGACGCTTTCGACTGGAGGACAGGTCGATCTGGGCAATGGTGTTGAGGTTGACCAGAGCCGACAGCCAGTTTCCTGTGGCCGAGAAGGGGGTTTGGCGAGCAACTTAACAACCAATGCCACAGGGAAATGAACTTCAAGAATGTTATGCATGAAATGACAGTTACTCCCCGATGAGGAGGTACGACAATACTAGTACAGGATTTTTCCGTCTATTTACTCATTAGAAGCCTTATATGAATGCGAAGTGATGGATTACCTTTCAGTTTCTCCGGTTCAACTAGATTTGTTACGCTCTGATCAAACTCTTCTTGGGTGAACGTGGTCAGGGCTTCGACCATCAGCGTCAGAGTGAACCTGGCGCAGCTGCCGTAAGATGTGCACACCTGTGACGGCAGGGGGAAATAGATATCAGAGCATAATTATCAGCGGTATACAGTGCAAGTCAGGCAAGCTAAATACGTGTATGTCCACTTCAGAAAGCAATGATGACGATGACAGCGACAACGACGATGATGATGACAATGATGATGATGATTACGATGATGATAATTACGATGATGATGATTACGAAAATAATAATGATGATGGTGATGATGAGGATTATATTGATGATGATGACGACGATGATGAAGAAGAAGATGATAATGATGATGATTATAATGATTATGATAATAATAGCCATCATCATCATAATCATCATTTTCTTAATCATATTAATTACAATAATAACAATAAATGATGTCATTGCCCTTCACTAGATATTGTTTGATACATTTCTGGGGTTGCAATAGACGAAAACACAGTAGTTAAGTGTGTACAACCCTTCAGATGTCTTGGTCTATGTTTTTAGTTTTCAGGTCTATAGTGAAGCCTGCTCTGTTTGTGTACTCCATAGGGTGATGGAATCTCACAGTTCTCAATTAGAGGGTATGGGGAGCGTTGTGAGGTGTGGAGGGGGAGTTAAAGGTTAGCGCTATTGTTTTACAGAAGCCAGTTCATGTGATTTGTTTGTTTGTTTGTTTGTTTTTACCAGTGTTTATTTTGTAAATTCTTATGTTCATAAAGTACATTTAGAAACAAAAAGCAAAGCCCTTAAGACAGAATGACGAAATTCCATATGTCATTTCATGACCTGTATATTTGTGGTGCTGACGAACTCACTCGAATGACGAAGGTGTTTGAGTCCGTCCCGTCGATGGACTGACGACCGACCAGGGAGATGCGACCTTCGGACTGGGCGTCGGTCTGAGCGATGTAGCGCACGTTGCCGCTGGCCCTGGTCTGTACGAACATCTGGTAGGTGAGGGGGTAGGCATCCTCGTCGGTTACACACTTTTCTATCACGAAGACGAGCTGTGGATAGAAAGGAATGACGGTAAATCAAAATGACAAACCTGGACTTGAGGAAGCATTCAATGTCAATTTTTCAATTCAATTTCAATTCATCTTGATATTCTCATGAAAATGACACAAAAATACAATATAATACCAAATCTCTTAAGAATACAATTGTACAAATTACAATGTAGGTAGAGTTTCATCTGAAATGTTCAACAGGATGCCTCAATAAAACAAAGGTCTGTTTACAGTAGTGCTGGGCTTTGTTGAAAATACAAAAATATGATGCGCCTATACGTAAAAGCAAGCTTGTGCAGACGTGATGGGTGCCGGGATAAAATCAGATATAGGGAAATAAGGAGCACGTAATTTACATCTACTTCGACAATCTAACAAAGTGCGCTGGTGATTGATATTTTGAGAGCAATGCAATATTACAGTTCGAATAATTATAGTTCTAAGATTGGAGTGTTAGTCGGTTTTTTTTTTTTTATTTGGCACAATTTATTGTGGAAGCTACAGCATTGTTCTTGCAGAGACACCGACCATTATTATTAAACAAGCACTGCCAGATACTAATTTTTACACCTGAATCTAGCGAGGCATCACGGGTAAAAACATTTCGACAAAGGAAGTAAGCACTAGGCAGGACTCGAGCTTGGGACTTCCGTTTGAAAGTCGAGAGTTGCATCCACTATACCACAGCCCCCTATATGCGCACTTAAAGGGGAAACTGAGTCCAAATATAAGTCTTACGATAAAATTTGACGGATATCGGATGAAAAATGATAAAGTTATGACATTGTGAAGTTTTGCTAATTTCTGCAAAGCAGATCTTGTACAGTGACTATGAATACGCAAAGCTAACCTTGTCATACCCTCACAATTTTCCGTTGATCGTGTGCAAAAAAAAAAAAAAAAAAAAAAATGACGAAAATTCAATGTTTCTGTCATTGAAGTCTGAAACATGATGTTATTCCTGGTTGAATAACTTCAGAATAGTGATCCATTAAATATACGAGGATTTGGAGCCTTGGGCATAAATTTTGCGTGTAAATAAAAAACTGGGAATTTTAAAACTTTATGTACAACTATATGGTAAGTTGTGAGGGGATGACATGCTCACTTTGCCATTTGCATATTCATATTGATTATTCAAGAACTGTTTCCCCCCCCCAAAAAAAAAAAAAATAACGAAACTTCAAAATGTCATAACTTCCTTATTTTTCATCCAATTTCGATCAAAACTATACCGTTGAACTCGTAATATTTTACTCATATTCTTATCAGACCAACTTACATTTGGACTGGATTTCACCTTTAAACTTTAAAGTCCGAGAGATGCGACCTTTCAAGTCGGATCGGAGAACTATTACCATCCAACGAATTAAAATAACATCCCGGACTCAAATAACACTGACCTGGTCGAGAGCGGTGTAGCTATTGACCCCATCCTGGAGAGCCATGGAGCAGAGAGAAACGCCCGAATAGGTCGTGGTGCTGAAAGTAACACTGGCTTCCTGGCCGTCAGCATCCGTGACTGTTAGTCGGAACATGTAGGATGTGCCTTCGTCCAGCGTACCTAAAAGTTATGGCATTAGCCCAGAACACGAGACATAACAATCCTGTCTGAACAAGGGTAGGTTACGTTTGATCGGAGTTGTAGTTTGTTCATAGCAAGTTCAAGTTTAAGTTCAAGTTTATATTTCTTCATCCTCAGCATAATCTATAGGACATACATGGCATAGGTACAACGTGATTGAAATGAAAGAGATATCAACACAAGTAAATCCAAAAGCAGGGTAGGCCTATACATTGCACTGTCGATGAGAAACAAAAAAGTGAAACATGTGACAGTTTGAGCAGAGGACAGGACAAACATTTTGAGCATAGGACAGGACAGGTGTTATCCTAATCACCGTTTACCTCCTATGACAAAATTGGCACATCTTGGCTCACAGTCAGAGTCGTTTAACACATTAAGGTCGAAAAACGCGTATGAATGATAACGTCCACCATTCGTCGTCCTCCGTCCATCCGTATACCATTTTAATGGCATTATTTACCATGTGCAGATGAAACAAAAACCCAGCTTTAGTGCTTCTAACAGTTCTAAAGTATGACTTAGGGATAGAAATAACCACTGTAAAAAATTCAATAAGGATAATCAATGTTAAGTACTGTTAGATATACAAAATGTGAACAAATGCCACAATGAGATTGTTTCTAGAATAAACCATCTACAGTTATGACTTATTGAGAAAAAAAAATCATTTCTCCCTATATTTTAAGCCCCCGTTCCACTATCACGATCTGGACCCCGATCTGTCCCGATCTAGCAGATCGGGAGAGAGCGGCAAAAGCGTACGGGGATCGGAAGCATCGTAGCAGCAGCATGTGGAGGTCGGGGTTGGAGCGGGCATTTTTTCAGATCGGGAAGAAATTTTGAACCTATTCAAAATTTCTTCCCGATCTCCCCGATCAAAATCGACCTATTTTCAATCGTATGGCAAGCGGGGAGAGCGTAGTGACAGCGTAAACGCAGCGGGATGAGCGTAACAAGGTCTTTCTGAGCGTCCATCGGCACAAGAACGGGAAGAAAACTTACACAAAAATGTCTGCCAGAAGAAGATCAAGGAGATTGAGAGACAGAATTGTTAAGGAAGAGGAGGGCATTGTCGCTACACCTGTCAGGGCAGAACATGAAGAAGAAGGAGCTCAAATTTTCGAAGAAGGAGAAGAGATGAAGAAAAAGAAGAGAAGAAAGCAGCAAAGCAGCTACCCTAAAGGCGAAGAAAGAGAGATTGCACGTAATGCTAAAGAGGAGGAAGAGGATATAGCAGAATTTTGAAGAATATGAAATCATCTACAACTGGAGGAAGACGGACCATAAAAGCAAGGACATCCAGAAAAAGCCTTGGAAAAATCACCACGTCTTTGTTTATAACAATGCATTGCTGCAAAAGAACCGGGAGTTGAGGAGCCTCTTCGAGGTCGACAGTATATTTCTTCGGTTCTGCATGCTAATAAGTTGATTGACTGCAGATCGACAGTCGAATCGGGGTACATCGGGGCACATCGGGCACTTTTCAGCTCTCTGAACGGGGTGACAGCGTGATAAGATCGTAGAGATCGTTCAGAGCGTAGATACAGCGTGCATCGATCGGATAACATCGGCAACATCGCACTGACAGCGTAGCTACACGTTGTACATCGTTCTAAAGCGTAGCTGCAGCAGCAGAGATCGTAATGCCTCATTCCCGATCATCGTAGTAAGAGCGTAGCAAGCACGTGGTAGTCGTAACTGCAGCGTTCTTAGAGCGTTCTAACATCGTACTGTGTCCAGATCGGCTCAGGTTTTACCCGATCCTTCCCGATCTGAGAAAATTGTCAAATCGTAGCGGGAACGGCATATCGAGAATTGGGAAGTTTTGTGATACAACTGACCTACAATAATATGCATCAAATTTGATAACTGGAAAATTTTTAAAATCACCGTTCCCAAAGTTAAATAGCATACTTTCACCCGTCGCTCCCGTTTTTCTTCTGCTTCTACAATGCTATGAAGGTCCTATAACAACAACAACAACACCACCAAAAGTATCATATGGCCATGTGGCATTTGTTGCTATACCATACGGACCTCTGTTACAGTCAAATATTATTCAAAATAACATACTTCAGTCGGTGCATTTGTCTAGGACTAGAACTTACGAGTTTTGCCAGCCGGGCTTAGAAGCTATTACTGTAATCTTACCTGCTGGAATGTTGACGTATACAAGGCTGTTGAACGGAAGCGCCGTCGAGAATTGGATAATAGACGGGTTAAAACTGCTAACATCGACGTATCCACTGTCTGCAAATACATAATAAGAGGCATCTTGACAGTTAGTCTATTCAGATATTGTGTGTCCATTTCAATGCTGACGAAATGTTAGCCAAAGCATATCATAACGATAATGGCTTCATTTTCACATAGTTAGGTCTACAGACATATAACTTGTTGATGCGACAGTGATAGCTGCTACCATAGCAACAGAGCAAAATGGTCGCAGATGACTGGCTGTTGGAGACTTGATGCCATGGCAACAACTTTTCTCATAATGACGTGCTGCTGGTTTCAGTTTATAAAAGAAGGAAGTCCAAGTAGTTCGATTCGAGCTACAAAGAAATTGGCAACCATCTACAATTGTTACCTCTCACAAGGTTCCGCATATTGGGCCTACACCATCCAACCAATTTTTGAAAGGGATAGACATCAGACATAGACATAGATAAGATTAGAAATACAATAACCCTTATTGGTATCAAAAGTTTGTTAAGGCCTGAAAATGTATAGAATAGGTCCTATGTGTGTCTTAACTGGTGAAACAATGTATACGTCATAATGACGATTGACGTCGCTATTCATCTCTGAGTAAGATGCAAATGAGGGCCTATAACGTATATGGGAAGATAATACATACTAGTACTTCGTAACCACACACACACACACACACACAATGTCATGCAAATATGTTCCGTTTGTACGCATATCGCGTGCGCCGCACAAAAAAAAATCTTAGCTAGATCTCTCAATACTTTTCCCAGTCCCTTCTGACTATACCTGAATCCGTTGACCAGTCTACGGTGATTGCAGAAGTGTGAATGATGATAGCCCGCAGGGTGAGAGGCCGGTCAATGCCTACCTTCTTCGGGAGGAGTTGGGTGACGGCCTGTGGCATGAAGCGGTGGAGAAAACTGATGAGAACTGCACTGGCAGTCGGCCACGGCCTTACCGCTTTCTCACAAATTAAATATCAACAAAACATAAAGGCAACTGACTAAATGTATAGTCACCAAGTATGGTGAAGGGTAGTAGAGTCGAAGTGGTAAGTTCATTTTTGGTTACGCTTTTGGCTGAGCCATTATTGTATAAATGAATTGATATAGCTGTGGAAGTCAGTGAGTACCACAATAACGAGACTTGAACTCGTCACTGAGACGATCGAGTTAGGTAATTCAAAGAGATGAATTGATGGTCTGAGAGCCTTAGAAATTTTAAAAGTAAAAACCAAATAAACAAATAAAATGGAAAAATCTGCGGGTGCTGGGAATCGAACCTACGACCCCACGAATGCAAGACTGATTGCTTTACCACTGCGCCACGGAAATCCTTACAGACATAACATGCAGAGCTCTACGGAGCGCAAGTACATTGGCAATTGTAACTTTCAATCGAAAATTTTGGCATGATCCCAACATCTGATTAAAAAATGAGCATCCATATAAAAAGTAGCTTTTAATTTTAGCTCTAACAAAACGACGCTTGGGAGAAAAATGGGGCAAAAACAAGCGACATGCTCCTCAGGGAACCCCAGTAATGTATATAAATGATTTTAAAAAACATCTTCTTAAATTTAGCACGTAATTGTTGAAAAGTTTGACTTTTCACTTTTAACCGAAAAATGATCCAATATGTCGGGAAATGTAAAATGAATTGACTTGTCAAGGAGAGGTGGTTTAAGGTTTGTGAAAACTACGGAAAGGGAAAAATCAACGTTTTGTTCGAGCTCCACAGAAACAATTGCACATCTGTTTTTTGGAATGTGATGCTACCCAAAGGTTCATTGCTCAAATACATGAAATTTTGTTACAGAATAAAACTCAAATTACTAAAAGTTCCTTTATACTTGGTTCGACAGAAAATCCAAAATGTTACAACGTGGTTAATTTGTAAGCAAAATACTTCATATTTTCTGTAAGAAATAAAAAGAAATCGTTACATTTTAGCCAATTTTGTCAATTTTTCAAGCAAGCAAAGAAAGTAGACGAATATATGTCTGAGAAAATCAAAGGTTTTGTATCTAATATTAATTGGAATCGCATTTATATTATTTAGTTGTTTCGCAGTTGCCTGTCAAATTCGGATCATTTGTTTTTATGTATTGTATGTGACATTTATTTTGTACCTGAATGTTTACATGAATAAAATTTCTTTGTGAAAAACAAAGAATCCACTCGCAATAAGCAGAAAACTGTGTTGAGGCCGATTTGGTTCAGTTTGCTTGAAGGCGGCTGAGTGAACAAAATGATAATTTACTGAAATATACCGCGACCGCCTCTCCGCCTAGAAGTTAAACGAATCCTCCTGTAAACGCCCTATCAAACAATTATCTTCTACACTGGAAAATGGGACCGGGGTGAAAGATTCCAACTATTCAACCAACCAAACACAAGCAACAGACTACTAGCTCTACATGATAACACATTCTTCTCTGAGCTAATACCTTCGGCGGGTTTCCTGACTTGGTGTTGATGATGATGCTGGCGGAGGCAGTACGGGAAACCTTGGCGATGTCCAGGGTGAACTGGTAGGTACTGTCTGGGTAGAAGTTGTTAGCATCGAAGGCTAACGAGCTTGACACGGTGTCTTCTTGTGCCGGGAACACCTGGCGCGTGGCGCGCGATAGGCATGTCTCGTACGATGCACCATTCCACTAGGGGGTAGATTAAATATGTTTCTATAATCATCTCTTAGTTTCTCCTCGTTAGAAAATCTAAATAAAACAAATCTGTAAGGTTAGCAGTCTCGTCTTTAAACAATCAAAATTGTCAATTTGAACAATCGAGCGAGTATTAGAACAGCCAACATTTCTGTTTCATTTATGTAGAAGCTTATCTGTATTGATACTTCATCTGAAATTGGTGTTATATTAATAAACTAATGATCTAGTTCAAAGCACACTGTTTATCTATCTATATTCAGCTATCAACTCTACAGCCTTCATTAGATTAATGATCACAAACTTAAAGGGATGGTATAGTATTGTTGGAGATGAGGATTGGGCATATATATATATATATATATATATATATATAACTTTTTTTGAGATACCAAGAAACTGAGGATTGGGCATATATTTGAGATACCAAGAAACCACTTATGAAATAGTATTGAGCATGCCATTCCAAGAGGAATTTAAAGTTTATCTGAAAATCGATTGTATACGTACACTGTCAATACCTTCAAAATGTCACAAATTAACACTAGAACAAAATTTTAAAGAGACATGATCAGACAAGTTTCTGAAAATGCTTTTAAATTTACGAAAATAGGAATAACGACTGTTCTTCTATTTTTTCTTTTGTAATCTAGTAACCATAACCAGCATCAAACACCCAGGAGAAATACCCGACAGTACTTACGCTAGTATAATAGTGTTATTGAGCACTCGCCAACAAATTCGTTGACAAACTTGTTTGAATATTTAGAGGCAGAAATAAAAAAATGCACATAGTCTTCCGAGTCAATAATAAAATTGAATTAATATATAGTACTTGACTGAACCATCTCTACTTTCTGTTTGCTTGATGTTGTTGTTTTTGTTTTGACTACCGTGCTGGAAAGAACACAGTGTCCTCCAGTGTGAGAAACACAGTGTGAAAACAATGTGTACACAGTGTGAACACAATGTGTACACAGTGTGAAATCTCAGTGTTTCACACTGTTAATTCGAGTGTTTCAACAGTGTGTACACATTGTGAATCATCAATTCACAGTCTGACACATTACCATGTGAACACTCTGTGAAAACCAAACCACAGTGTGAAATCATCTCCAGACTGTTGAATTCGAGCATTTTCACATAGTTGACTATGTGACCACACTGTGAACACACTGTGGAACACTGTGTTCTTTCCAGTTGGGTAGCTACGATGTGCCGGGGTCTAGTTCACCTTTGCGCATGTCCAGACGTAGGTCATCTCTTCGTCCTGGTTGTCAGGGTCGTACGACTTTGATCCGTCCAGAACTAGCACGCCACTGTCCACGCCAACAGTGATCTCGTCCCCGCGATCGATGACAGCGACGAGATCCGAGTAGACAGTGGTGATTTTCACGGACTGCGTAGTCACTTTTGGCGGGTCGCTGCCATCTTGGACGGTGACGGTAAAAGTCAATTCAGAGTCACCTGGACAAGGAAGAGGTGAGTATGGGGATGAAATGCGGGGCTGCAGTGGCTCAGTGGCTATGAGACAAGAGGCTATACCAATCATACGGTCCCGGGTTCGAATCTCTTAATTGGCAGCAACTAGTTGTGACTTGCACTTATGCAAGGCACTTTATACTCTGAACCTAATATTTTGCAATGGACTTCAACCTCCCAATCCTATGGTCACTTGTCGGTTACTGGCAGACAGTTTGTGTCGTCACCTAGGTGTAGTCATCACTATTAAAGCAAGGAGCTTTGGGTGAATGGTTATCCCTCATATCCCTCACTTCTGTCCATCAGCAAAGCGAGTATCGAATTGAATTAGAATTACATTACAATGACAAATAAGCTTCTCAGCAAATACAATTTGCACATGTCAATGCTTGTCAACAACGACTAATATCATGTTTGACGTATTCAAAGCTAGGGATTATTAAGTGGTTGCTGAACGATCGTTTTGCGATACCACACTATGCTGTAATGGATTAGCCAATGGATTAGCAAACGATACGTTTTGTTGTGGTTGTTGTTTGTTTGCTTGTTGGGTTGGTTGGTTGTTGTTGTGTTTTTTTTTTTCTAGTGGGAATAACGACAGACGAATTGCACGAAAGATGATTTCCTAAATAGTACGACACCTGGTAGGCTTCCTGCAGGAACGAAGAGAAAAGGCGTCGTTCTTGTTCGCAGGTTGAGAGCAACGGTAGAATCATCGACGCTCCATGCGTAACTAATTTGCGAAGCGCCCCCACATGCCTCGTGAAAGGTTACAGAAGCCGCCAGGGCAAATCTGCGATAAATGACAAATGAAAGCCGCTCACTGCAGTCATCGACGTTAAAAACAGCACTTCTTCAAAATATCACTCTTTTTACAAGATGGTTGATTCTTAAATCTCGGAATTACTCTTTATTATCGCTAAATATTTATTATTCTTCATCATCACCTTCTGAACGAGATTGTGGTACGACGTTGCAAGATTCACACGGCACTAATAACAACTCCCTAAATACATCACATAATGATGTAAACAATATCATACAAGTCACCACTGAGACGCTATGGGAATTAGAAAAGTGACTTCTTTGTCTTTTAACGTGAATGGAAGAAGTAAGATTTATTGCATATGATATAGGCAATCCAGCTCTGAGCGTGGTCACGGACTTAGTTCGATCCTCTAGACTCTATCATGGCGTTTTACCGGGCGTTTGACACTTTTTGAAGACCCAGCACTGTGTATGAAAGGGTCTCGCGGTGAATATCAGAGAATGCACTTCCTAATCGTTTCGAATGCGAATGTAAATGTCACGCAGAGACTGGATGGGGTATACCCTATGGAATTTAAATGGCCCTTTGCTCTTTCTATATGCGAGAGTACATAATCAACATGCAGTGCAAAATTCGTCATCTCCGAACCCAACAGTTAAAAAAAAAGAGAAAAGTAAAGGGAATATAGGAAAAGAGGAAGGTGATTTGATTTTGATTTGATCTGATTTATTATCTGTACACCATTCTTTACAAATACATCAATTCTCTGCAATTTCATTAGCATTGTTTCCATAGCTACATACATACATGATAATGATGACGATGATGGTGATGATGATGATAATGATGAAAATGATGATAATGATGATAATAAAAATAGAAGAAGAAGAAGTACAAATATGTAGAAGAAAACGTAGGAGTAGAAGAAGAAGAAGGGGGAAGAAGATCAGAAGAAGAAGAAGAGCAGAAGAAGGAGAAGAAGAAGAAGATGATGATGATGATGAAAGAGGAGGAGGGGAGGAGGAGAAGAAGGAGGAGGAGGAGAGGAAAAATCTAATCAACGATAACTGAAGGTCATTATCAAAATAACGTATGGTCGACTTACGGTTCTGAGACGAGAGCTCGCGATGTATCCACCCTCTGTGGGATGATGACGACGTCGGGCAGAGTTTCGGCCGACCGGACGACCTGCAGGGTGGCCGTGTCGCTCTCACCCAGGAAGTTCTCTACGATCACGCTGAAGTTGTACGCCTCTTCGGCGTCGAGATGGGAAGCTGAGATCGTGAAATACGAGCCGTCCGCAGCTGTTGCCAGAATCGAGAGTGACAATGAAACACTTCTCCTGATTCATTTTCTTCTCAAAGCATGTTTTCTTTCTTGTTATTTGGATGTCCAATCACTATAACGTTATAACCATTATAACTATAAAAAAAAAAAAAATGCGGGATACATTTCATTTTGTTCAGTCTTACTGGAAACTCTATTACGGGATAAGTCCTCACATTACTATGGCATAACATCTTGTAAAACTGGATTGAACCCTGGCTGAGAACTTCTTCAATTCTTGTTTACCTTTACAATTTTCCATGCATATTGATAACATTATGCAGTAGTGAGCTGACTGATACCCTTTGCAAAACTGTCGCTCAAAGTGTGGCCAAAACTAGAAATGTCGCTACAGCGACTGGTTATACCCCCGTCAAACAACATTTCATAAGCTTTGGTCAAAACAACATTTGATAAGCTTTGGTCAAAAAACTGAGGAAGTAGTTAAATCCGCAAGATCTTTCCTTGATCTTCTGCCATTAATATGCCGTTACCATGGCAACGTACTTTCAGGTACTGTCGAAAAATGCGTTTTGCACATCTACAACCAAAGGCACACGTCTGTACCAAGTTTCATGGAAATTGGGCAAAAACTGAGGAAGTAGTTTGCAACACAAAATTTTCCATCATTTTGGCTCATAATATGTGAGCTGTTACCATGGCAACATACTTTTTGTCACTGTCAAGAAATGTGTCATGCTGACCTATATCCTAAGACAAACATTCAATATGAATTCCATGAGAATTGGAAGAACACTGATGAAGCAGTTTTGCCATGAAGCATTTTGCCCTATATTTTACCAATAACATGCCGTTACCATGGCAACGCACTTTTTGCCACTGCGGAAATATGTGTCTTCAACATTAACATATTCAGATGAACATCTGTACCTAATTTCATAAAAATTGATCAAAAACTGTGGGAGGAGTTCGCGACGCAAGATTTGTACCCATTTTTGCCCATAATATGCCGTTACCATGGCAACGTACTTTTGGGTACTGTCAAAAAATACGTCTTGCACATCTACAACCCAAGGCACACATCTGTGCCAAGTTTTATGGGAATCGGTTGAAAACTGAGGAAGTAGTTCGCGACGCAAGATTTGTACCCATTTTTGCCCATAATATGCCGTTACCATGGCAACGTACTTTTGGGTACTGTCAAAAAATACGTCTTGCACATCTACAACCCAAGGCACACATCTGTGCCAAGTTTTATGGGAATCGGTTGAAAACTGAGGAAGTAGTTCGCGACGCAAGATTTGCAACGGACCGACCGCCCGACCGACCGCCCGACCGCCCGACCGCCCGACCGCCCGACCGCCCGACCGCCCGACCGACCGCCCGACCGACCGCCCGACCGACCGTCCGCTGATTCCTATATACCCCCTTCAAACTTCGTTTGGCGGGGGTATAATAATGAAAGATGTTTAAACCTTGGCAAAAGCACAACAAAATCGAAGGATGTGCATCTGTTGACATACTACAGCGAGTATATCACACACACAAAAAAACAACAAACAAGCACGCAAGCAAAAAAAAAAAAAATGAGAAGGAATGAGAGAGACAGATCAAAACAACAAGCATGCAAACAATAATGATAACACACCATTGAGTTCATCGGAAACCGCAGAGGACACCGATCCTTGGCTGGAGACGTTCCACGTGTAGACCAAATCTCGCCCAGCACTGCCGGCGGACTTCAGAGCGCTGAGCCGCACGTCACCACAGGCGCTAGGCGTCTTGGTACCGGTGAGGTAGGCATAGACGGCGACGGGAGACGTTGGTGCTTTGGCGGTGATGGACCCGGATACAAAGTGAGCGTAATCTTCATTTCGCTGTTTCAGAACGTTCTCCTTGAAAGTCAACACGTCACCTGGGCAGATCACGACACCAAATAGACTTGCAATCAAAGCAACTAGTAATCATGTCTGACTTTTTAAACATCAATTAAGTCTATTTTACCTCAAATCATGAAATGGATGGCTTTATTTTCAACACCTGCTCTCGCAAAGCAACGAAACGCAAAAATGACTTCGAAATTTTTTAAACAAGCTACAATATGTCTGCCACAATGCCATGTGAAAAACATATCTACTATATCCTGTAATATTTTACCTCTATTACAGAGAAGCAATTGAGTATCTGAATATAAGAACGACCCAAGTCCATGGAAGACCATTTCGAGTAAACTTTAAAAAAAACTTCATATCTTTTTTTATTTGTACGATAATATTCTATTTTACTGTGATGGGAAGGCAACATTGTATATACAAATTAGAACATATATCATTATGACAATTAACATTTACATTAATTGTGGAGAGGCCATTTTGTGTGATGGACTTGGTCGTTCTTTTAATCATATGGACTTGGGTCGTTCTTTGAATCATGATAGAGAAGGACGAGAGAGGGCGCTATAGTATGAATGTAAGAATTACCCAAGTCCTTCATTCTTACATTCATATAAGATTTAACTCATTCATTTCAGGCACTTCCGGGGGTAGTTAGGCTTTATCATTTATATACAAGATGAGTCCATGCATAAACTACAATTTTCCATGTCAAACTCAATTTGGCCCAAAAGGACTTTGGTCGTTCTTATATTCAGGTCTTCAATTCTACTTTTTGAATAGTTTCGTGTGTAATGATGGAAATCTGTTATTAAGGGGTCACTACCTGAATACTCTATTATGAGAAGAGAACTTCTCATCTGCTAAATGCAAATGTATCCGAAGTCTTTTCCTGTTTCATCATGCTATTACGAAAGCTGACAATAACCTTGTCGTGTTTGCTTCCGTTGCAATTAGGCAACTTTAGTTTTGCGACGTGGACGTAAGGGTGACAATTGTGTTGACTTTTTTTCTTCTCTGCGTCGTATTGCACAGTAGCTTTAGAGTTCGCGAAGACACAGCCTAAGTATTAGCGGCGCCCCTAATTTATGCCGTACGTCAATCAAGCAGCTCTCTGCGTCTTGAGCGGACGCCATTTAAAGTGACTACGAACCGAGGTGAAAAGCCAGACGACGCAAGATCGATTTTGATAAGCGGTCTTGCTAGTGCGTAGAACAGTTTTTTTTTTCCCCTCTCGACGTCCTCATCGCTAAATCTAAACCTCCCTAATATTACAGTGAGAGAGCATTTGACAAAGGCTGATATATCTGGACAGCATACTATTTATTACAGAATGTCAATGGATTGTCATTTTGTCGGGCATACTTTACTTCAGCTTGTCACTGAATGAGTCTGTAGACTCTCAAAGGTTTTGACTAAATCTGTGATGAACATTGTGAGTTGTTCACGTATATAACATATAACGTGTAGTTTACACGACCACTGCGTCCCCTACTTGGCCTTTAGAAATAGACAGTACAGTATTCGTCGTGAGGTGTCTGCCTACCTGGTACTATCAATATCGAGTTGTCATCATCACGTGGTATGACGTATATTGTGTTGGAGTAGGGAAAGGCAATGCAACGAGCATCTGCTCCCAGCTTCGAGGTGTTAGTGAAGATCGAGTCGCAAGACTCAACAGCGCCATTATTGATGAATCTGTCAAACACGAGCTTGAGGAAATGACCTGTGGAGAAGAGAGAGAGAGAGAGAGATTCCCGAAGAGTGGGATTTCCGATCCAGTTATAAATTTTCCCGAAATCATCCGCAAAATTAGCTTTTTTAAAAGATCTCTTCGCTTTGGTTGGGTGAAACGTATTTATGATACTTGAAATATTCTCCTAGCCTTCTGAGACAGTGAACACTTTAGCCTCGAGTTTATTGCCATCAGTGGCTATAGAGACAATAGTTGGTTTATCAGATTAAATCTCCACACGTGTAGCTGTCACCATTTGACAGGGATTGTCGTTCCAGCCATTTTTACATCAATATTAAGCAGGTGTTTTGTAAAGAGCAGATTTACTACTCCAACGATTTAGTGTGCGGTGACAATATGGCACGATATTTCTCTTGACCAAATTATGGCATGATATTTCTTACGTTTCATCGAGGCTTGCGTGAACATGATGTCATCTCTCTTATGACAACTGTATGACCCTTGTGAATTTCAGGAGATTCTACTGTTGGAGACGGTGTATGATCGGCAAAAAAACACTGCATAGTTTTAAACAACTAGGGTCTACACATCGGGCCTGAAGTTAGACATGAGTTGTTTTGTTTTTTTGTTTTTCCTGCCAGATATGAGGAAAAAATAATCCCTCTTCTCGCTCCAAGGGCAAACTGATACAGGATGCGTATCGAAAAAATGCAACAAGAGCAACAACAACAACAACATCAAACATGTTTATCAAGTGGAACAAATGAAAAAAAAAAAAACGTTGATGGTGGTAACATACTAAGAAAAGGAAAAGTCGGTCTTTACCTGTCGGTGAGAACTTGAAGCTCTGTACGATTGGTGACGTGGCATAATACGTCAGCGTGTATCCCTCTCCACCGGGCGTGTTGAGGTAGTCGATTCCATTTAGGGACGGGTAGACGGTGACTTGCGTCGAGGACTGAACCATCGGGCCAACAAACAGCAGCAGCTCGTCATTTTCTCCGCCAAACTCTCCCTCAAACAACAGTCTCTCGGTACCTAGAAATTGCAATAGGCACAGTTAGTGATCCTGTGGCGATATCGTAATAGAAGGATTGTTGTCATTTTTCTTTTTTTGAAAAATGTCGCTGTCATATTTTGAGTTTACTCCTGTATATTGTTGTTGTAATTATTTCGTAAATAACTACAAAAGTACGTATATCACTAATTATCTATTGTCGTTATTACTTTCATTATCATCATTATCCGTATTATTATCATTGTAATCCTAGTCATTACGATACTATAATTTTCATCTTTTTTAGATGATCGGCTGCATTATGTAGCAGAAAATAAAAGTTTGACAGATGAACTACAGACGTGCGTTCTCACAGAACTAAATCAAGAACCTCCGAACTATTGTAGTGGAGAAAAAAACTTACCTGAGCAAGGACACAGTTAAAACATGAAGTAGTGTACATAACATGTATAATCAAAAGAGTTCAAATGTGGATTATCTCATCTCATCACTTCGTTCAATTGTAAAAATGAAGGCTGGATTATACATTGACGAAAAGAACACGAACCTACCTGTATAGACGATGGCTATTGGAACGGTAATATCTTTGTAGGCCGTGAACGCTCCGCTAGTTGACGTCATATTGACGTAGATGTATGCCATGCTCTGGTCAATGTCGAAGTCAGTGTTGCTAATGTTGGTGATGGTTATTTCTGGAGACATTGTAGCACGAGTACAGGAAATCGATATGTCAATGAAAAGTCTTAACCGACTAGGCTGGGAGTGGTTCCTCATACAATCGCGTAACGTTATAGAGTTCTTACTCAGCATAATTCATGCATGAAAGGAGAAACATAAAGTCCGGAAATGATGTTTACATTTAGTACTATGTATATCCTTATTAAGGAAAACCCAGAATATAGCAGAATGAAAGAGTAATATCTGAGTAGGTCAGAATATCATGATGATTATAATCATTTTTATTAGGATCATGATTATCTTGTTATCATTATTATTATTATTATTATTATTATTATTATTATCATCATCATTATTATTACTATTATCATTATCATTTTAGTTTCGTAAAGTCAATCGTATAACAGAGATGCTATTCTTGTTGTTGGACTTTGGGGCTCGAGGGTATTATAGCAATGATGGGTTATTTTTAAACTGTGTTATTAACTCACCTTCATAAACGTAAAGTGTGACGAAGCTCTCCGTGGTTACATTGTCGCCTATGTTCAGGTGAACTAAGAACTCGCCTGTAAAATGACAGAAAATATTTGCAAAGTCACTCTTCACTCCATATGACCGTTAAAAAAAAGAAAAAAAAATCACCAAGAAAATATCAGTTTCGCTGTGACCGAGAGATCGTTGCGGTGACGTATAACCCTCTAGAAGCCGTTTCTTAGTGCGAAACGGCCTTGCTTCATAGGAATATTGACAACTGACTTTCTTGACATCCTAATTAAGAGAATAATATCCAGATGGCTTATCGGCAAATTCCAGTCAAAATACCAAGGATTAGTATGTGTTGTGCGTAGACCCATTGATGTACGAATCGATTGTCAGTGAATAATTTGGTTATTAGTTGTCCGTCTAACAATCTTAATAGTCTAAAAAACAACAATGATTAGATAGGGCCTTTTAATCAAACAAGCTTGCGTTTACGTCAGTCCTATAATATTACTCATTTTCTTTGCCCATCCTTTGGTATCTAGAATCACTGACCAGTTTGTCCATTTTGTATGTATGCTCCATGAGAGTATTCATGTTTCTCGTTTATTTTGATGTATCTTCATTGAGATAATATGAAAGTACAGTAAGATGAGATGAAAACGAGTAGTAATGCAGAATATTTCATTTTTCCTCATTATAACGAAGTCCTGAAGAAACAAGTAAGATTCGCTGTGTACATCTGACATATCTGTCTATGCTGAAATTCGTTTCCTCTGGAATGGTAAACACTCCATGTTTAGGCTAGCAAAGCATGAGTGGCTAGTAAGGAAGTAAAATGAGGTGATGCTGAAACACTCAATCAATCATTACTTTTAAAAGAAAAGTAAGATCTCAATTGGCATTAGATGAAATGGCCCATCTGGCACGAAAAGTACAGAAGATTAGCAAAGTGAAGATTTGATTGGAAAATAGGCGAAGCGCCACTTGAAGACATAATTTAAAGTAAGCTCATCATCTGATACAGAAATGCAACACAATGACTGTGGTACGTCACGTGTTTACGGAAGAAGGAATGTTTTAGAAGTTCTTATTGGAAATATTCCATAGTATGATTTTATTTCCATTCTTTTGTAGCAGCTTTAATTCCAATTTTCTCAAATAAACAAGAACGGATAACCGGAGGGCCAAACCGCAAAAACTCGCTTATTTAACGAGTGAGTTGCACTCTCTCTACAAACTAAGTAGACTATGCTTATTTTCAAGATTTTATTGTAACAAACAACATTCCACTGGTCTACCTCAAAAAATTTGTTGCGAAAGCCTCCAAATCCAAGATGGCGTCCAAAATGGCCGCCATATTTACTGAATTTGTTATTTGAATGATAGAATTCGACAGAAACATCAGATTTCAACAAATGTGATGTCATATGAAAGTGAATAAAATTTTCTACAAGTTGATACCATTTTTGTGGGTTATTGTGATAACTGGATTGAGATTTTAAGGAAAAAACACTTATTTTTTGATATTTTTCTGAAAAAAGGAAAATCATGAAAATGCTTGATACAGCATAAATCAGAAAATGACTGAAGGATTATCTTGAAACGTTTCAGGAATTTTGTTTGACAAATAATTAATGTTTGGAGAAAATCAAGGGTCAGTACCGCTTTTTGTTCAGGAGTAATAATGTCTCAAACTTGAAAACTCATGTTGTAAAAATGGGCACTTTAGTTGTGACAAGACATTGCTGGTCATAAGAAAAGTCTGCGCGTGTCAAGACTACTACACGCGCCACTGGCACTGGTGCGTGTAGCAGTGCCAGTGGTTCGTGTAGTAGTCTTAGTAAACGCAGACTCTTGCTTTGACAAACAAGGGTTTGTGCCTGCAAACTAACTTTTCGTACCAAGTGGTAGCTTAGGTGACGCTGATCGTTATTATTTCAAAGTAGATTGTTCTGAAGCAGATGAGATGAAGCAAAAATATCTTTCAAATAGAGGTAGAAGCTTGAAACAACCTGGCTTTAGAAAGTTTCTAACAAAATTTGGATCAATCACTCAAAAAAAAAAATCAAGATTGCAGGCCATCAATGCTGACATAGTGTGTTTCGCCAGAGTAAATGTATCATTTCGATTTTGATATAATTTTGTCTGTTTTGCTTATATGGTTTGTTTATATGGTTTTTATATAATTTGAAAATTGTAATGCTATTTCAAACCATCTTAGGTTTTTATGGAGACATTGTTCAGAATGCACCGTAAATATTTCTCTAAAAAGTAAAAAAAAAAATAAATTAAATTAAATTTTTTATGAAAACCATGTAGAAATTAACATCTTTCCCATATAATCAATATTTGGAGAAAATCAGAGGTCAGTATTGTATTTGGTTCAGGAGTTGTAATGTCTCAAACTTGAAATCTCATTTTACATAATACACTGTATCATGTTTTTACACGCATCTGTTTCCAAAGATGTCACAGAGGGTCAAATCCAAGTTTGTGCTTACTTTTCGAGTTCCACTCTCTCTATAAATAGGACCATACATAGAATTACTAAACGTACTAAGCAATGTTTCGTAAGTACACCTCAGTAGATTTGTTACAAAAACCTCCAAAGTACAGATGCGGTCCAATAGGGTCGCCATTTTTATTGAATTCAAAATTTCTATTGATAGAGACATCGGATTGCAGAAACTTTGATGTCATGTGAAGGAGAGTAAAACTTCCTAAAAGTTGATACCACTTTAGCTGTGTATTGTGATAAATGGGGGGAGGGGGAGGAAATTCATGTATTTATATTGTTTTGAAGAAAGAATGAAATGTAAAAGATAATGCATGATTTAGTATTTATCAAAGAAGAACCGAATAATTATTTTGAAACCTGCGATTGTGATTGAGATTTACTGAGAGGAGACGTAATTCATATTTATGGAATTACAAGCAATATCATACACTGTTGACAAGTTAATATCTAAAACTTGAAAAAAGATATATCTATGCATTATAAATTTTGAATACAATGTGTTTACATGGTCACATGTATACATGGTCACATGTAATACTGTAATGGTCTACTGAGTTAAAAGTGCCTGCAAACTATCTTTTCATGCCAAGTGGACAGGTATAGGTGACACTGGTCGCTATTACTGTAGCATTTCATGGTAGATTGTTCTGAGGCAGATAAGATTGAACATTGAACAAACAGTATTTTCCAAAAAGAGATAGGAGCTTGGAATTTGGCACAAATTTTGCCAATGTGTCATATTTAGCGACAAAAATAGTATCCGCACAAAATTCAAGATGGCAGTAATTGATTGAGGTTGTCGTTCAAGGCATTATTTACCATAAGTACACGTAAAACCAGAACCCACCTTTAGTTAATTCCTCAAACTAGTTCTTAACTGTGAGTTAGGGATAGAACAACTAATGTACAAACTTAAATCAGTATAATCAATGCAAATATTATTAGATATCTTAAATAGATCTGATAAGAACGGGGTTTTTTATACTTAGCTGTCAACAGTTATAATGGCTATGGTTTCTTGTAAAGAAATGGTGATATCTTCGTATGTTTTAGTCTTTATTTTAATTTTTATACATGGTAGAATGTTTTGTGATACAACCAACCTGCACATAAATCGAATGTGATATCTATCCCAATGGTAAACAATACATTATGTGTGATGCGTCAAAGTTAAATCTCAACTTATGATTTCATATATTTTTTAAATCATCTTATATTGCTGTCTATTATATATTTCTATACATCCGAACGATATTGTATAGTGTAAACCATACTGAGGGTCTTTTTTTTTGGGGGGGGGGGGGGGGGGGGTGGAACTCATTCCAGTGGAACTAAATTTGGGTAAGGCCCAATCTTTGATGAAAAAGAAATGCTTCTGTATCAAAGATATGCTTTTTTTACTTGTATGCTGCACTGCTGTTGTAGAAACGTGAATAATGATGGTACTATGTGTAATAATGGCCGTAGATCCGTATATAGTAGATGTCCTTGAAAGCCCTTCTGATCCCACCCCCACCCCCGCAAATCTGGGGGGCGTTTCATCAATGAGTTTGTCGGAGGTTTTCACCGACAAGTTTGCTATCAGCCAATCAGACGCAAGGATTTCAGTAGCTTTTAACAGTTGTCGGTGTAAATCACCGACAAAAAGTTTCATGAAACACCCCCCTGACATGGCGGCAATTTCTCAAATTTGCTGATAAATGTCTTGTACGAAATCATTTTTCAGTATATTTTTCGAATAAAACTGTCCAAATTTATTTTTCGTGCTGTATATTCACATTTACAAAAAAAGCATGCTGAAACTGTATTTACTGTTATTAGATTTTTCTTACATTGTTTTTAGGCTGATTTCATGTTGGTTATAGTGTCACAATTGATCTGAACTTAGGCCATTGTTAGATGCTTTCCCATGGTAGATATCAGAATCACTCGAGAGTGAAAATGTTCATTTTCATTCATTTTAGAGTGACCTCAGGATCACTCGAAGAATGACGAGTGGTCCCTGAGGTCACTCTAAAATGAGTGAAAATGTTCATTTTCACTCAAAATTCACTCCAATTTCACTCTAAATTCACTGTTTTCAGTTATTCACTCCTTCAAAAGTGAATACTTCCACTCGATTTTTTCTCTTTTTTGGAGAGTAGAATATCACTGGTCTTAAAAATGTCTCCATAAAAACCTATGACGGTTCGAAATAGCATTACAATGTTTGAAATATGTAAAAACATATAAATAGATAGCACAACAGACAAAATTATATGAAAATCATGATAATATATTTAATTTGGCGCAATAAACTATGGCAACTTTGATGGCTGTCATCTTAGGTTTTTTTTTTTGTGGTTGATCTGAATTCTGCCTTAAACTATCTAGAACAAGATTGGTGCCAAGTTTCAAGCTACTACCTCTATTTGAAAAAAAAAATTTTTTTGCTTCATCTCATCTGCTTCAGAACAATCTACTTTGAAATAATAGCGACCAGCGTCACCTGAGCTACCACTTGGTACGAAAAGTTAGTTTGCAGGCACAAACCCTTGTTTGTCAAAGCAGGAGTTTGCATTTGCTAAGACTACTACAAGCACCACTGGCACTGCTACACGCGCCAGTATCAGTGGTGCGTGTAGTAGTCTTGACACGCGCAGACTTTTCTTATGACCAACAAGGTCTTGTCACAACTAAAGTGCCCATTTTTACAAAGTGAGTTTTCAAGTTTGAGACATTATCAATCCTGAACAAAAAGTGGTACTGACCCCTAATTTTCTCCAAATATTAATCATATGTCAAACAAAATTCCTGAAACGTTTCAAGATAATCCTTCAGTCATTCTCTGATTTATGCTGAATCAAGCATTTTCATGATTTTCCTTTTTTCAGAAAAATAATATAAAAAAATGAGTGTTTTTTTCCTTAAAATCTCAATTCAGTTATCACAATAACCCACAAAAATGGTATCAACTTGTAGAAAATTTTATTCTCTTTCATATGACATCACATTTGTTGAAATCTGATGTTTCTGTCGAATTCTATCATTCAAATAACAAATTCAGTAAATATGGCGGCCATTTTGGACGCCATCTTGGATTTGGAGGCTTTCGCAACAAATTTTTCGAGGTAGACCAGTGGAATGTTGTTTGCTACAATAAAAACTTGAAAATAAGCATGGTCTACTTAGTTTGTAGAGAGAGTGCAACTCGACCTCTGTTTTAAGGTTTTGGCCCCCCGGTTAGAGTAAATTTTTGTTGCGATCAGATTTGTTAAATATCTCCAGAGGGCGCAGTGTTGCCGCGATGAGGAGGTAGAGAGTACATGTATGACCTTGATCTCACCTTCAGGGAGGTTGGCCGTGCAGTTGAAGAACATCGTATCTTGATCGAGGTCAGATATATCTACAGCATCACCGATTTGCTGGTTTGTGTTCGAAGCATTGAAGTACACACAACGGGTTGTGGTGGCATTCTGGAAACCGGCGCCTCGGAGACGGATCTTGGTAAGGGAGGAGACATGTATGAATGCTTTATATAATACATATCGTTCCGCATTGTGGTATGACGTAATTCATTTTTCTAGATCATCTTTCTAATCAAGAATGTGCAGACAATTATGTTCAGTGTACATACAGTGTACAAGGTCACCTGCATAGAATTAGTGCATGCTTTCTTCTTTTGTTAGGCCTATAAATCCTTAAGCCCCATGTAGCACTCATACATTCTTGCGGTGAAGCTACTATGTCATCATCCTTGTTCATTAAGATGTGTTATAAATTTTAAAAACATTCTCATTCATTATCTAATTATCATAAATTCTGAAACTCTGTACTCAGTATAACCAATGTATCAAGTTGTTCAAATGCAAGAGTCTGAAAATCAGCTCGAGTTCTCCTTTACAACAATTTCTCTAATGTGTTAGGGGGAGAACTTTCGTAAAGCACCAACATAAATCATGGAACAGGGGAATAGACGTGATGGGACGGATATAAAACTATACCGCTTGAAGTATGTTTTCATATTCAAGTTGGCTTCATCAAATCGATTGAGATCAAAGAGTCCATTCTCCACAACCATTGATAGTAATTATCAGCAGAAATCATGTTGATGGTCCAGAATTGTTAACAATTTATTTTAACAAATGATAATTTTTTTTTTTTAATTTCCTCAAGAATTTAATAGACAAAATATCATCTTAAACAAACATCAAGCAAAGCTTTGGTCTTTAATATCAATGGGAGTCTTAAAAGAAGTTAATCACCATTTGCCTTTTGATATGCAAATGCGACAAACCTATAACCCAACTGTTTCATGCACAGGAAAAAAAAACCTACTTTATAGTGTTCTTATTTCATGTTTCATTTCGTGTTTTAGTTAACTTTTATCCCTTACTTTGTTTCATACTCTTGAGGTTGACGTTCATGAAAAGGTGCTGTTCTTTTCATCGTGATTGAAATAAGTATTCTCAAGAAATAGGAATATCTCTTACACCTTTGGGAATGATGCAGGAATGATAGAATTATACGTCATTGTGTACCTGGTAGTTGGTGTAAGCCGGGATTATTGTTGGGGAAAGTTCGTCAACCGTAAAACATGTGTTCCCGTTGCCATCACACACTGAGCAGGCATCGAAAACTTTACCACTGGAAAGAATAAAGTAAAACAAACAGAGTAATAACACGTCATTTTGACTTATCTATGATAATCTTCTTTTTGCATAAGTGCTTCAAATGAAATGTTAAGATGTACAACTTTCTGGAATAACTTGCGCAAAATAAAAAGCAAGTTTACTTGTATACACTTAACATGAATTGTTTTGAGTTTGACCGGAACTTAACTTTTGAAGCAATATGATAGAATAGCGAGGAAAAAAAAGCATAATTTCTATTACCCAAAGCAGAAATAGCATTGCTTTTGCTTCGAAAACCTTGGTGAGTTAAACAAAATACCGAAATCGAGCCGAATTGGATCTTTGTGCGTCTTGCTAATTTAGAAAATATGAAAAAAAAATGACGAGCTAAAAGTGTTATTTCATATCTCTGGGTGCATGTGGTACATCATACGATACCAACGAATACCAATGAAAGTGCAATTTCTGCCTTTAATTGTTTTCTCATTGTCTTGTGAATCTGCGACCAGATTCAAATTCTATAGACATTTTAACTGAATTTCGAGACCTTGACTAAACTATAATGATTATGCCCCAATGGCGTTGATGTCCAGTATTATGGGAATGTCCTCTTGGAAGGAAATGGAAAACATGTTTAAAAGGATTATAAAGTAGGCCCTACTGGTTAAGACGTAACTACAGGATTCTAATATCTTTGTTGAGATAATGAAAAAGCTCCTATGAAATATGAAAGAAACATGTAATTGCTTTTGAAATGGTCGAGATATCAAAAATTGAGCGATCGTGATAAAATGTGGGATCCACCTTTAATTATGATTGCTTTGTTTTACTTTGTTTTTGGACGTCTCATCCATTCCAGAACCGATTATCATCAAAAACTTTGAATTCTTCTTAGAATAGTATGCGCCGTGCTATTTCATAAGTTGTTTTTTGGTATCTCGCAAAAAGGTATAAGGCCAATCCTCATCTACATCAATAATACTACACCATTCCTTTAATATTTTTGAAGCAATGTTACAACACTGATTAAAACCTATCTCCAAGAGAACATCTGCCCTCCCCAACATCCAACTAACCTGTATGCCACTCCGTCACACCCGAGGCAAACATCCGCTTCGGATGATGTATTGCAAACCCCACAATCGGAGAAACCCGTGGTAGCGTCGAGACTAGTATTTCCGCCAGTGCAGTATCCACATTCATTGATCTCAGCAACTGACAGCAAGAATGAAGGAATGAACGAAAAAAAGACAGAAAAAAAAGGAAGGAAGGAGCGAAGTATAGGTAAGAAAAGGAAAAAGAAAGAAAGAAAGAAATACAGAGAAGAAGAAAATAAGGAAGGAAAGGAACACAGAAAAAAAGAAGAATTGATATTTGAAATTAAACGATATAGAGCAAAAAAGAAATAAGGAGGCGAGAAAGCGACAAATGGGGAAGAATAAAGGAAAATAAGGGTCTTTACAAGAACAAGAGAGAACGAAATGAAGAAGGAAAGAGAAGAAAGACAGAAAAAAAAGAAAGCCAAAAGAAACAAAGAAAGTGATGAAGAGCAGGAGAATGGAAAGAGAGAAAGATGGAAAACACGGGAGGGAGACACGTTCAAAATTCGATATTTACGCTACAATGGCCGATCATCCAAGGACCAATTGACATTGCCATGTGAACGATACTGTGCTAACGAGATCGAGGACGAGCGAAATTAATTTCGCTTTTCGCAATAATCAAAGAGAGGCTATATTTGAAATGTCGATTGTGGTGAGGTAAGTCAAATAGGTCTGCTGTTTAATAGCCCTGTCATTTCAAATCTCATTTCCTCGTCCCTCTCTGCACAGACGCAGGTCCAGTGATGTTCAATGTAATATAAGTGGAATGCGTTTCCATAGAACAATATACTTTTTTTATGCAGGATTGTAGCTTCTGAAACAAACGCTGATGAGCGTCGTATCTATCATATAGAGTCGAATGTACTATTCTGATCAACATATTAATCATACTGTACCACAAAACAGCTACAAGAAGAAGAACAACAAAATCGAATGGATAATTCTAGTTCCTAAGCAGCGCATTCCAATATGTTCTCCAAACAGGAGGAATGAAAATAAAAGTACGAACTGTCCTCAACAATAAATCCCTCGTCAAGTCACATGTCTACACATGGTATTACGATTGGCAAGGAGGCCCTATATGCGAATTATGAAAAATACAGTTGCAACAAAAGACATGACAGATTCAAGATTTTGAACCTCTGACAGTTATAGTATAACACATCAGAAAAAGGATCAAGGATTGGATGGCATTGAGAAGGAGTAGCGGATAAAAATGATTAATGCGATTTAGAAACATTTTCCATCAAGTCAATCATACGATATATTCATTACTGCGCATGGAATAGATCTTAACATTATAGAATTTCAGTTGAAACAAAACAGGCAGGAACAGCTCTAAGAGAGTTAAGACGCAATAAAAGAATAATTCTGATTGCCGAGTTTACTAAAAGCAATATTGGCATGATATTATCCCCTGCAGCCAGGAGCGGATTCAAACTCACAGCCATTACAGTCGCCATGGCAGTCCTTTGTAGAGAAGATGTTACCAAACTCATCGGGCATCACGCATTCACCGCAGTCGTTTTCCACCCACATCCCGTTGCACACCCCGCGACAGTCCAACATGTCGGCGCTCGCATTGACCGCCAACCCCGTGGCGCCACCTGTAGAAAAGCCGGAAAATCGACGTTACGTGATTTTATAACAATTATTCATTCCAATAAGACTTTAATTACAGCAAATATCAATCATTGTCTGATATTTGTCTTTGGTGTTAGAGATATTGCAAAAGATAGAAATTATCTAATCTGCTGATGGAATGTTTGACTGGGCTTCCTGAAATTATGTAAATATCAATAGGTTTCGCTTTTCAAGTTACATATCATTGCCATATAGCCATAGTGATAGCAATAGACCTCTTGAACAGCATCCGAAGGATCGCATGCATGGATTGCAAATTAAGAAACTCTGCAAGAAAGCACCTATCCAGATCTTCACATTTTTTCCACTCCGTCATGAGAGATCTTTTTATAAAGTAAGGAATACAAAATAGACGACAACTCCTCTTTTTTTTTGACCAAGTCGACATTTCCGTTGTTTTTCGTGATTTTAGTTCCATTCTGTAACGACTGGGAAATACATTCTGAAAGGAAATTAGATGGAGGGGGTGGGAGGCATCAGGGAGGATGTTCCGAATTTCACTGCACCTCTTAATTGTGTGTGTGTGTGTGTGTCTGTGTGTGTGTGATTGACGTTCTCATAGGCACGATATGGCCTATGATACCAATGCTTCATTTATCGTATGTATGGAGTGAACTGCAATATATAGGTTGTAATCTATAACTTGCAGTTAACTAAATACATACGATAAAAACATAAAACTGTACACTTCTTTTTTTTGGGGGGGGGGGTGGGGGAGTTACTGACGATATGAATAGAAACAAGTCATCAAAGCGCGCATCATCTGATATAGGATATGGTAACCGAAATGATGAGCGACATCACAACATCTGACAAGGGAGCACCCATAGTGTAAACATTGTTATAAGATAATACTCTCTATTCGTCAACTTTTCCTAAATGGGAAAGTGTACTTGTTTCATATTAGGCCTTTATATGGCTATTTCAGTGCCATGGATTTTCTCCTTTTTTGAAAATTGTGTTTGGGCGTGAACAAAATCCTCCACCGCGAATCGTCCCTCGCCTTTTAACGCCTGCATGTTGTGCTGTCAAAACTGGCGTGTACGGAGCGCATGTCAAACTTAAGACTGATGTGCTTGACGAATGAAGATTACTGGAATGAAGAATTCTCCTGACATGGTTTCTATGCGAATCGTCATCACAGTAAGAATGATCAGTCTTTGCCATATTGAAAGCATCAATTATATATCCATGGTCAGAGTCATATAGTGCAACGCTTGTATTGTGATCTGAGGAATCTGTCCGTACTACACATTTAGTCCATGGGCCAAGACCCGAAAAATGGGTTGTTGGTACCACCTGAGGTGGTAAAACCTTTTTGGTGTCAGTTTGTTTGTCGGGCATAGATATGCTTATCAAGCTATGATAGCATTTCCAAATGAGTATAGCTTAGTCATAATAAATGATTTTTTTAACCAATTTGGTCTCGTTTTTATATCCCTATACTTCTGAATCGAAACTAACCGCTATACAAAGAAGAGCAGTGTCTTCCGTATGTCCACAGGTGTTCTGTTGTATTAAAACGCGATGCGCTTAGTCTTTATTCAAGGCAGCGAGGGGAATATCCAAAGGGTTATGATGTCCACAGCTGTCACGCGGTGCGCTTAGTCTTTATCTAGACCAATGTACCGTTATCATATCTAAAGTTTCTCATAAAAGGGATTATCTATACTGTTTTTATACTACCCTCTCAACAAATAAATCAGTTTTAAACAATAAATAGTTTAAAAATACGGTAAAATTCACGAGGAATTGCTTTTTTGGTTGTTGTTGTTTTTAGATAAAAGGATATACACTGTATCATAAGCTTTGGATATTCTCTTCGCCGTCTAGAATAAAGACTAAGCGCTGTGGACATCATAACCTTTGGATATTCCCTTCGCTGCCTTGAATAAAGACTAAGCGCATCGCGTTTACAACAGAACACCTGTGAACATACCATAGAGCTGCATTTTACAGCTCTATGGAACATACAGAAAACAGTGTTCTGCTTTGTATAGCGGTTAGTTTCGATTCAGAAGTAAAGGGATATAACAACGAGACTAAATTGGTTAAAAAAAATAATTTATTATGACTAAGCTACTCGTTTGGAAATGCTATCATAGCTTGACAAGCATATCTATGCCCGACAAACAAAATGGCACCAAATGGCACCAGGTGGTACCAATCTCTGGCCTGGCCCATGGACTAATATTATTATGTTGTCCCGTTTAACCTATATTCTGAATAGAGTAGCAAAGTGATGATGTCACGATCTTTTGTTATAGCCGGGGTTATAACCAGGTGCATGCATAAACACTGCGGCCAGGTGAGGTTGCCGAGAACCAGTTTCCATGGTGATGAATAGCTATGACATCACACTTTGGTCTCTTTACTGTCGAAACCAGAGATGCTTTATGATTGTTATTTTATTTTTTTTTTTACAAGCACTCTGAGTTGATAAAAGGGCATTCCAGACGATTTTCATAATTTCACACCATGTAGTACATAAATCAAAAGCTCCATTGTGGATCTTAGTGTGGTCCTTGAGCAGAGAAATCAATACTCAAAACCCCCGAAAACAAATTACACTGAACAAAGTTGATGACATAGGAGCCTCACATATTCAGAAATGTAGCAATGTAATTCTATTACAATACCATGTGCTTAACACGTTCACCTGTGTAGAAGCTATGTATGCCTTCTTCTTTTGTTCTGCTTCCTTGAGCCCCAACTCATGCATTCTTGTTGTGAGACTGCCATGTCATCATCCTTGTTCATTGTGATTTGTTATAAATTTTGAAAACACTCCTATTCCTCATCCCAATCACTACAAATTCTGAAACTAACTACCCAGTATAACCAATTTATAGTTGCTCATGTTATGTAAAAGTCTGAAAATCATCCGGAGATCTCCTTTCAGACCATTGCGAACGACATGTCGAGGAAAAAAAAATAATGTTGAATGGCAACGATTCTACCCGACAGGATAGAAGTTCATATCTAGTTTGTCTTTTTTTTTTTTTTTTTTTTTTGGGGGGGGGGGGATCAAGGCATTATTCACTTTCAATACCAGCCACGAACCACTTTTTTTTTCTAAAACCCTTTAAAGGGAATGGCTATTAACTGATCAGTGGGAATCAGTGGGAATGCTGGGGATTTGATTTGATTTGATTTTATTGGTTCCTGCATTATATCATTGCTCATGCAGATACAGGCACATATATATCATATACATTGATGGTACCATACATATAAATGGATATACATAAACATTAGTTGCTAACAAAGTAAGTTTCTTCATTACCTATACAGCAATACAGTTTCTTCATTGCCTTTACAATGTACAAAAGAACATATCAGCGATGCAATGAATAACGCAGAAGGGCTACAGCTTAAGCAATGCTTGATTTGCATGCAGCCCTCGTACATAATACATAATAAATAGGAAAATAGGGGAGGGATGACTTGCATAGAGATAGGATAGGAGAAAGGAGAGGGGAGAGGTCTGTCTGCTTTCGCAAATACACAAAATTAGATCACCTGGATTACTGAATAGTAAAGTATTATCTTACCGAGGTACAGGTGAACAGTTACAGGTCATGGTCGGTTACATAACATTACGCAAGAAATTCAGAACGGCGATAATTCCACGAGGGAATTTCATATACAATACAATTGCAATTACATTATAAGATCACTGATATCCAGAAAGCAGCATTGTCTTTACAGCTTTCTTGAAAGAATACATAGGATGATTGTTCCAATCCTCGTGGGATTCATTTAAGAGTACATTATATATCTATTGTTGTGTGAAAATTATTTGCTTCAGAATGGTCTCATATTCAAGTATTGTGCAGTTTAATGTTTCCAGGTTAGCATGCCTGTACAGTGACGGGCCACGGGGCGATCGTTAACGGCCCGTTATCGATCGCCCTGTCACTGTATAGGCGTCACTGTACAGGAGTTTAAAACGGACTTTACTTTAGCTTACCCACGCAAGTTTGACAGGCATCACGGAAAGCTGTCCCGTTGCAGTCACCGTTACAATCGATGTCCACCCCGTCTTCATTCCAGCAGTAGCCGCACTTATCGATACCGAAGTTGTTGTCCCTGCCGGTGGTTCCGTTGACGCACCACTCGCACTCGTTGATGAAAGCCGTACCTTCACAGACAAAGGCGCAGTCGCGCACGGCGTTTCCACCACATTCCCCGGCACAGTCCCTTTTGGCATCTCCTCCGCACACTCCATCGCAGTCAGTGATCAGGAAACAGACTGGTAGTAAAAGATCGTATAGGCCTAATGACGCGGATTTGTCGTACACTAACGTGTCTATTCAGATTCTTCAATGTATATTATAGGTTTTCCCGCTCAATTTCATCAGATTTGCATTCGAATTAATGAAAAGGCGTTCAAATTCAAGCGATTTTGGTCACTGCTCTACTCTCACCGTTCATTTAAATTGTTTGAGTGTTAAATTCAATTCCATGTCATTCCTTCGAGATTTTATTTCGTTCAATTTAGAGAGGAATTCACTCAATTTAAGTACTCAAAGTTGGCATTCAATTTCGCGTCAGCTGGATAGAAGCTCAAATTCGTGCTAAATACCAGTTTCAATTTCATTTATGGAAACACAACTTTGCACTTTGAACGTTCGAATTCAATCAACATACACAAATTCTAAGGGACTTTTTTTTTCACCGTCATACGATTGGATGATACAATTTCATTTTCATTTCAAAGTCTCATTTGATTATCTTAATTGTATTGGATGTATTTTTTCCTGTCGACCTTTCTGTCATTTTCAATAATTCATCCCTAACAGTATGGATGTATCATTTGGGAAATAGCCATATCCCAGAACATCTTAGGGGCCTATACTTCCAAATCTATATTGATCCATTTTGATTCCATTCCTTATATAGTTCCCCGTGTCCATATCATAAGTTGCCGCAATCGGATCGCTGTAGATAGACTCATTTCACCAAAGGGTTATATCGCCAGTTTCGCTGGTCATACGTTATCCTTGACGTTCTATAAAGTAGAGGCCTATGGTGGATTACATAAACAAGTAGAAGAATTATCTTCAGACACGAAGATTGAACATGGCTTACGAAATGGATGGAGTAAATTAATTGAATTTTATGGACAGTATCGTTTTCTCTATTTTACCTTCAGCCGTAGTTGCTATCAGATCTGATGTGGTACTGCTGCCAATCGTGGTTTGTGTCTCTTCCATCTGTTCTGTTGTGCCTATATGCAATTTGCAATTGAAGAAATCGATTGAAAAATGGGTTAGGCGCTTTTTTTTACATGTTAAAGTAAGTCCATTATCAGCTAGAGCAAACTCAAACTTTTCCCGTCATACCTCACTTGCTACATAACAAGGAATATTCTTAAAAAAAAAAAAACTACTGCATACATTGGCGACATTTTCTTTGTTTTCAGCAGCTTTAATTACAAATATCGGAAATTAACAGGAATAGGCTAAAGAGTAAATTCGTTTTGTGATTCTGTGCTATAACATTTCAATAGAGAGACAGTGAAGTGGAGTGAATAATTACGAGTTTGATTGTTTGGGTAAAGGCAATTTTGAATACATTAATCATTGTCATTTTATCATTTCAGTTTTTAGCTATGATTGGATGAAATATGTATCATATGTGCGAGTGTGTGTGTGTGTTTGAATAAAAATCATTCTTATTGTAGTTTTCCGCAATTTTATGTACTGGACCCAATGGAAGAACAGAATCCTTACAATAAGGAATCTGACAGGAATCCTTTCATTTTGATATTTTTCTTTAATAATAAATGCATAATTGATATATTATTCTAATACTTTTCAATGTTAAATGGAGGATAAATAGATAAACAAACAGGCAAACATGCAATGGATGGAGAAGGTGCTATCACGCAACAACCACAACATCAAATAAAGATGACACCCAGCGCCCCAATGACGTGTAAAGTAGTGTGGCAACATGAGACTATTAGGTTTAAGGAAGGGATTATTGTTTTGCTTTAATAATGATCATCCCTGGTGCTAGATGAAGATGATAACACACACAAGAGCTATCACAACCAAAGAATATCACAGCATGAAAAATGATCACACTCAGGTAAACAGTAACTACAGCAACAACAGTAACGAAATGTGTTACCATCGGTCTACATGTTTGGCATAAACGGGAGAGAAAGAAGATTATATGTTTGATTATTAAACCACAATGCTTCACAGGTGGGTATAGGTATATGACATATTTGAAAAGAAAATGTAAATTGAACAATGTCAGGGTTACAAATAATCAGTTTCGAAATAACAGACTAAGACTCAATCTGATAATGCCGCTATACAAGCCAATCTAGAATCTGAGTCGAATATTTATGACGACATAGGAGCATACGAAATGCTTAGAGTAAATTAAGTAAATTTTATTAATGTAAAATTGTCTTCTCTAATTTACCGTAAGCCGTAGTTGCTATCAGATCTGAAGACGTGCTGCTGTCCATCGGGGTTTCTGTCTGTTCGATTTGTTCTGTTGTGCCTTCTACGCAGAATATGCGATTTGCAATTGAAGAATTCAATCGCAAATTGGGTAACGAGCCATTTTTGAGCATTTGATATGAAGTCCATTATCAGACAGAGCAAACGAAAAAAAAATTCCAGTTATACATTATTTCCGACATTACAAGGAATGTTCTTGAAATTGCGATGAGAAATATCAGGTTTCTTCATATTATTCTAAGCATAGATGGTTGCAAATATCTCAAATTAACCAGAATAAAGTGAATTCGTTTGGCGATTTTTGGATCCAACTCTTTAGTTAGAGGGAAAGTGAAGGAGAATGAATACTAAGAATTTGTACTCTTTCGCTGTGAATTTGTGTTAATATCTACATTGAAAGATTAATTATCATTACCTTTACATTGTTATCAGCTTTTCCTTATTAGGGGGATAGAATGTCTATCATCTTTACAAATACTCTATTATAGAAAAAAAATATTAATAATTCATATTGCTCTTTTCGCACTAGTAAGTACGGGACTCCATGGGAAAACAGAATTGTTATTAATATGGAAGCTGAGAAATAAAAAATCGTATGGGCTTTTGAACGCGGTTTGTCGGACGCAAAAGACCGTTAAGACTCTTCACTTTTTCAAAATATCATACGTTATTTTTAACGTTCTTCAAAGTAGATCCTCATGGTGGTTACGGTGATGTACACAAACAAGTGGAATAATTGTCTAATGAAGAGAGTTTTTAATTTGGTATATTGCAGCAATCAAATTCTCAGCGCCTGGTGCATATTAAATGTCAGTATAATCAAGCAAATCTAAAAAAATAAATAAAACATGAGACGAAGATTGTTGGCTTTTTAGAAGTGTGTAGAATATTGATGAAGAAAATTAATATTCAGAGCTTTTGTGGATAATATTGTGCTCTCAATTTTACCTTCAGCCGCAGTTGTTATTAGATCTGATGAGGTGCTGCTGCCCATCGGAGTGTGTGTCTGTTCGATTTGTTCAGTCGTGACTTCTACGCAGAATATGCAATTTGCAATTTAAGAATTCGATCGCAAAATGGGTTACGCGGAATTGTTGAACATTTAAAGTTTAAGTTAGGGCAAAATAAAACATTTCCAGTCAGACCTCACTTGGAACATATCAAGGAGATTTCTTGAAATTGCAGTGAAAAAAAAAAATCACATATGTTTTCATAATTTTTCTTTGTTCTGCCTTTGTGGCGTAACTCTTCAATTAGAGTGAGAGCGAAGGGAAATAATTAATATTGGGTTGAGTTGATTGGGTGTTTCTTGATACAAAGTTTGCTTATTTTCATTTTCATTTTTGTTCAGATATGTATCATAAGAGCATATTTATATCTAAATAAACAAGTTATTCATGTTAGCATGATAAGAGTTTTCAAAATCTTTATGCCCTGGACCTTATGAAACAACAGAATCCTTGCAAATGATTAAACTTAAAGGTAAAAGCTCGTTTAGGCCTCATAGGATGGTGCTTTGTGGTACATACATGTCTATTTATACTCTTCACCGTATGAAAATACAATATATTATCTGTGAACGTTCTGTAAGGTAGATCTTTACTAAACAGGTGAAAGAATTGTCGTAAACCGCGAGTATTTTATTTGTTCTATTGCAGGAAACCAATTTTCAATGTCGAATGGGTAATATCATTATAATTAAGCCAATCTAGAAAAACAAGATTACAACTTCTGGGCCAAAGGTTCAAAATGGCAATGTGTACGAAATGGACGGAGTAAATTCAGCAAATTTTGTGGATATTATTCTTCTCTCTATTTTACCTTCAGCCGTAGTTGCTATCAGATCTGACGACGTGCTGCTGCCCATAGGGGTTTGTGTCCGTTCGATTTGTTCTGTTGTGACTTCTACGCAGAATTTGTGATTTGCAATTGAAGAATTCGATCGCAAAATTGGTTACGCTCTGTTTAGGAGCATCTTAAACTAATTCCATTTGATATCAGACAGAGCAAAGTAAAACTTCATAGAAATATATATATATGTATATATATATATATATATATATACACACACACACACACACACATATATATATATATATATATATATATATATATATATATATCTGTTGTTCTAGTATTTTTGAATGTAAAATAGTGAGAAAAAAACCTAAACAAATAACCAAACAAACATGCGATTCATGAAGTAGGTAATATCAAGCAATGGCAACATCAACATCCAAATAATGATGACACGTAGTGCTCCAATCAAGTATGAAATAGTGTGGCAAACATGGGAGTTTATAGTTTTCCTTCATGATCATTCCTGCTGTTGTTAAGTGAAGATGATACCACAATATATTACGAAAAGTAACATCACCAACAAATAAGAGTACATAAAAATGACCACAGGTAAACAGTAACGACAATAACAACAACGGAATGTGTTAACAAAAACCTACATGTTAGATATTAAACAAAATGTACTTCATAACAAGGTAAGTGCATGACGTACTTGAATAGAATAAAGGTAATAATTTATTTAACAGTGTCAAAGGGAGAATAACCAGAATTTTGAAACAACTGAGTAAATCCTTCTATAGTATATGGTTATCTCACTGTAATCAATCCAATGCCGAAAAATCAAAACTTCCGAGCCGAAGATTCAATTTGACGTAGGCAGCATATAAAATGCATGGTGTAAACTTGATTATTTTTGTGGGTATAAATCTTGTTCTACCCATTTTACCGTCTGCCGTAGTTGCTACCAGATCTCTTGACGTGCTGCTGCCCCGCGGAGTGTGTGTCTGTTCCAAATGTTCTGTTGTGCCTTCTACGTGGAAAATGGAAGTTGTAACTTGTAACGCCATTTTTAAACATTATTTTTAAAGTATGTCCAATATCAAACAGATCAGACTGAAACTTTTCCAGTCGTACCTCACTTCTAATATAACACTACTCTTCAAGTTGCAATGAAGTACATCACATATCTGTTTAACATCGTCTCTACTTTTAGCAGCTTTCCTTCCAATTATCTAAAATGAGCAAGAACATCTATTGTAAATTCGTTTTCCGATTTTGTGATCTATGTGTTCAATTAGAGGAACAGTGAAGGAGAGAGAATAATGAGGGGTTGGGTTGGTTGTGGTGGGTAGTTTTTAGTGTGTATAATTATCATTGATAACAGATTATTGATCATTTGTAATTGTCTTTAATTTTCACTTATGAGGGAATGAAATAAGTAATGTCTCATTCGTGTGAATGTTTGAACATATAAATGATAGCAAATAGGCCTATATCACGAGGCTTTGTGGTACGTATCATTTAAAATCTTTACTAAATAAATATCATACGTTATTGTTAACGTTCTTTAAGGTAGGTACTTGACGTGGATTAGATAAATATGTGGAAAAATGCCTTAAGACACGAGTTTTGTGGGTGTTTTTTTTTTCGTTTGGTTTCTCGCAATGTGGAATGCAGTATGTCGCTTAGCCAATCTAGAAAAACAAATCAAAAATCAAAAAACCTTCTGATCGAACGGTTTGATAACAATGGCATATGGAGTATGCACGAAATTGGTGCAGTAAATTAAGTAAATTTTGTAAATAGTATTTTTCTATTTTACTTTCAGCCGTAGTTGCTATTAAATCTGATGTCGTACTGCTTCCCACCGGGGTTTTAGTTTTTTCGATTCGTTTCGTTGTGCTTTCTATGAAGAATTTGGGTTTTGCAATTGAATTATTATATCTCAGAACGGGTTAAGCACCATTTTTGCACAATTCAAAGTTAATCAGTTATCAGACAGAGAAAACTAAAACTTTTCCAGTCTTACTTGATCTAACATAAGAAGGAATATTCTTGCTGTTTCGATGAAAAAAAAATCGCACATATTTTTTTTATCATTTACCCTGATTTTTTTTTGGTCTAACTCTTCAATCAAACGTACAGTGAAGGAAGGTGAATAAATAGGTTTGGAGTTCTTTGGGTGTGGGGTTGTTTTGATAAGTGTATTGATAGATAAATTATATTTATTACTTCCCTTTGTTTTTCAGTTGTTAACTGATGAAATAATGTATCATTATTTGCGAATGCTTAAAAGTTCGACACACATACACAACACAGACTCATTTATAACTGAATCTGAAATGTAAAAGATCGCATAGGCCTTAGGAAGTAACTTTGTGGTACGTATACCTGTATCGTTATGTCATACGCTGATCTTAATGCTCTTTACGGTAGATCCTAACGTTGGGTAATGTTAAAGAGCGGAATAATTGTTTTAAAGGTTCATTTAATATTCAGCAGCAATTTCATTCTCAATGTCGAAATCGTAATGTCGATACTAAAGAAATCAAGAAAACCTAAACTTGTGAGACGAAGGGCGTAGGAAGTGTGTAAGAAATAGGTAAAGTATCAAGTAAATTTTGTTGATAGAATTCTTTTCTCTATTAGTTTACCTTCAGCCGTAGTTGCTATCGGATCTGATGACGTCCTGCTGCCCATCAGTGTTTGTGTCAGTGCGATTTGTTTTGTTGTGCCTTAA
Organism: Diadema antillarum; assembly: GCF_040938485.1. Taxonomy (NCBI): domain Eukaryota; kingdom Metazoa; phylum Echinodermata; class Echinoidea; order Diadematoida; family Diadematidae; genus Diadema; species Diadema antillarum. Next base: position 166,206 of record NW_027270889.1, on the reverse strand, counting down.
ACGCAGAATATACGATTTATTTTGTAATTGAAGAAATTGACCGCAAAAGGGGTAAAACGACTTCATAAAGATTTTACAGTATGTCACTTATCAGACGGAGCGAAGGGAATCTTTCCAGCCTATTCACAGTCTTTACTGAACTTGATGTCATAAGTTAATCTTAACGTTCTTTGATGCAGATCCTAATTGCGGATTCCATTAAAAAGTGGATGAATTGGCTATGAGACAAGGTTTTTTTTTCACTTGGTATTTCGCAGTACTCTCATTCTCTGAGTCAATGCTGAATGTCGCCATAATATAGTCAAGTCAATCGAGAATATTTACAACACCTGAGCTGAAGATTCGATATAACGGAGTATGTGTACAAAGTAGGTGGAGAAATTAAAATATATACATGTAGATAGTAATGTTCTCTTTATTTTACCTTCAGCCGTAGTTGCTATCAGATCTGACGTGCTGCTGCCCATCGGGGTTTGTGTCTGTGCGATTTGTTTTGTTGTGGCTTAAACGCAGAATATACGATTTATTTTGTAATTGAAGAAATTGAGCGCAAAAAAGGGTTAAACGAATTCGTAAAGATTCTACAGTATGTCACTTATCAGACGGAGCGAAGGGAATCTCTCCAGCCTATTCACAGTCTTTACTGAACTTGATGTCATAAGTTAATCTTAACGTTATTTGATGCAGATCCTAATTGCGGATTCCATTAAAAAGTGGATGAACTGGCTATGAGACAAGGGTTTTATTTTTCACTTGGTATTTCGCAGTAGGCCCTACTCTCATTCTCTGAGTCAATGCTGAATGTCGCTATAATATAGTCAAGTCAATCGAGAAAACTTACAACATCTGAGCAGAAGATTCAACATAACGGAGTATGTGTATAAAGTAGGTGGAGAAATAAAGTATTTAAATGTGGTAAGTAATGTTCTCTCTATTCTACCTTCAGCGGTAGTTTCAATCAGATCTGATGACGTGCTGCTGCCCATCGGGGTTTGTGTCTGTTTAATTTGTTCTGTTGTGCCTTCCACGCAGAATATGCGATTTATTTTGTAGTTGAAGAAATTGATCGCAAAAGGGGGTTAAGCGCCTTTCATAAAGATTCTACAGTACGTCCCTTATCGGACGGAGCGAAAAAAAGTCTGTCCAGTCTATTCACATTAGTCTTCAGTGATTATTATGTCACAACATATTGATCTTAACGTTCTTTAGGGTAGTTCCTAACGGTGGGTAAGGTTGAAAAGTAGAATAATTGTCTTATATGGCGATTTTTTGGTTTTATTTGGTATTTTGCAGCGGTCTCATTCTCAATATCGAGTGCATAACGTTACTATAATCAGGCCAATCAAGAACACTTACAAATTATCAGCCAAAGATTGAACGTGGAGTAAAAGTTGTGAACGAAATGAGAAGTGTAAATTAATCAAATTGTTATGAATAGTATTTTTCTTGTAATTTTACCTTGAGTCGTAGTTGCTATCAGATCTGATGACGTGCTGCTGTCCATCGTGGTTTGTGTCTGTTCGATTTGTTCTGTTGTGTGGTCTACGTAGAATATGCGATTAATTTTGTAATTGAAGAAATCGATCGCAAAAGCAGTTAAGCGTCTTTCATAAAGATTTTACAGTACGTTCCTTATCAGATAATGCGAAAAAATTATTTTCTGTCTCTTCACAGTCTTTACTGATTATTGTGTCATACGTTAATCTTAACGTTCTTTAAGGTAGATTCTAATGATTAATAATGTTAACGAGTGGAAAAATTGTCTTATAAGACGATTGTTTCATTTCTTATTTTGCAGCATTCTCATTCTCAATTTTTAATGCCTAACGTCACTAGAATCGAACCAATCTAACGGACAATTTTAAAGAGTGAAAGATTTGTCTTGTAAGGATTTTTTTTGTTTCATTTGTTATTTTGGAGCATTCTCATTCTCAATGACAACAGCTCAACGTTCCTATAATCAAGATAATCAAGGAAACTTACCACTTCTCAGCCTAAGATTTTATATGTCGTAAGAGTTGTGCATGTAATGAGTAGTGTAAATTATTCAAATTCTAATGAAAAGTATTGTTCTTTTGATTTTACCTTCAGTCGTAGTTGCTATCAGATCTGATGACGTGGTGCTGTCCATCGTGGTTTGTGTCTGTTCGATTTGTTCTGTTGTGTGGTCTACCCAGAACATGCGATTTATTTTGTAATTGAAGAAATTGATCGCAAAAGGGATTAACCGCCTTTCATAAAGATTTTACAGTTCGTCTCTTATCAGATGGAGCGAAAGTCTTTCCTACCTATTCAGAGTTTTTACTTATTATTACGTCATCTGTTAATCTTAGCGTTCTTTAAGGTAGTTCCTAAAGGTGAATAATGTTGAATATTGGGATGATTGTCTTATACGGCGATCTCTTTGTTTTTCATTTGATATTTTCATTCAGCATTCTCATTCTTAATGTCAAGTGCGTAACGTTACTATAATCAAGCTAATAAAGAAAACTTACAACTTCTCTGCCGAAGATTCAACATGGCGTAAGAGGCGTGTACGAAATGAATATTGTAAATTAATCACATTTTTTTAATGAATGAAATTGTTTTCTTTCATTTTACCTTGAGTCGTAGCTGCTATCAGATCTGACGAGGTGCTTCTGCCCATCGGGGTTTGTGTCTGCTCGATTTGTTCTGTTGTGTGGTCTACGCAGAATATACGATTTATTTTGTAATTGAAGACATTGATCGCAAAAGGGATTAAGCGCCTTTCATCAAGATTTTACAGTATGTCCCTTATCAGATGGAGCAATGAAAATTCTTTCCTGTCTACTCAGAGTCTTTACTAATTATTATGCCATACGTAAATTTTAATGTTCTTAGAGGGTAGCTGCTGCCCATTGGGGTTTGTGTCCGTTTGATTTGTTCTGTTGTGTGGTCTACGTAGAATATACGATTTATTTTGTAATTGAAGACATTGATCGCAAAAGTGGTAAAGCGCCTTTCATAAATATTTTACGGTACGTCTCTTATTAGATGGAGCGAAAAAGTCTTTCTTTCTGTATTCACAGTTTTTACTGGTTATTACGTCATCTGTTAATCTTAAGGTTCTCTAGGGCAGTTCCTAAAGGTGAATAATGTTAAATATTGGAATAATTGTCTTTTACGGCGATCTTTTTTTTTCATTTGATATTTTCATTCAGCATTTTCATTCTTAATGTCAAGTGCGTAATGTTACTATAAGCAAGCTAATAAAGAAAACTTACAACTTCTCTGCCGAAGATTCAACATGGCGTAAGTGAGGCGAATACGAAATGAGTATTGTAAATTAATAAAAAATTTTCTGAATAAAATTTTCTGAATAAAATTGTTTTCTTTCATTTTACCTTGAGTCGTAGTTGCTATCAGATCTGATGAGGTGCTTCTGCCCATTAGTCCATGGGCCAAGACCCGAAAAATGGGTTGTTGGTACCACCTGAGGTGGCACAACCTTTTTGGTGTCAGTTTGTTTGTCGGGCATAGATATGCTTATCAAGCTATGATAGCATTTCCAAATGAGTAGCTTAGTCATAATAAATGATTTTTTAACCAACTTGGTCTCGTTTTTATATCCCTATACTTCTGAATCGAAACTAACCGCTATACAAAGAAGAGCACTGTCTTCCGTATGTCCACAGGTGTTCTATTGTAAACGCGGTGCGCTTAGTCTTAATTCAAGGCAGCGAAGGTAATATCCAAAGGGTTATGATGTCCACAGCTGTCACGCGGTGCGCTTAGTCTTTATCTAGACCAATGTACCGTTATCATATCTAAAGTTCTTCATAAAAGGGATTATCTATACTGTTTTTATACAACCCAATCAACGAATACATTAATTTTTAAACAAAAATCACTCTGTTCATTTACAATATTATTCATTATAATGTATCGTAGTGTACCGGTACATTGTTTTTGCATTATCTTATATTTTTGGATGGAATAAAGCGACATTGGTGTGGTATTAGCGTTTTCACCGGAGCGTTTTTCGCCGGAAAATGATAAATAATTAAGAAATACAGTAAAATTCACGAGGAATTGCTTTTTTTTTTTGTTGTTTTTAGATAAAAGGATATACACTGTATCATACGCTTTGGATATTCCCTTCGCCGTCTAGAATAAAGACTAAGCGCTGTGGACATCATAACCTTTGGATATTCCCTTCGCTGCCTTGAATAAAGACTAAGCGCACCGCGTTTACAACAGAACACCTGTGAACATACCACAGAGCTGCATTTTACAGCTCTATGGAACATACAGAAGACAGTGCTCTTCTTTGTACAGCGGTTACTTTCGATTCAGAAGTATAGGGATATAACAACGAGACCAAATTGGTTAAAAATTCATTCATTATGACTAAGCTACTCATTTGAAAAAGCTATCATAGCTTGATAAGTATATCTATGCCCGACAAACAAAATGACACCAAAAAGGTTTTGCCACCTCAGACGGTACCAATATCTGGCCTGGCCCATGGACTACATGGACTACATGGACTACATCGGGGTTTGTGTCTGTTCGCTTTGTTCTGTTGTGTGGTCTACGCAGAATATGCGATATATTTTGTAATTGACGAAATTGATCGCAAAAGGGTATAACCGTCTTTCAGATAGATTTTACAGTATGTTCCTTATGTGATGGAGCGATAAAAATTCTTTCCTGTCTACTCACAGTCTTTACTAATTATTATGCCATGCGTAAATTTTAATGTTCTTGAAGGGTAGATCCAAACGTGGATAGTCCTAAAGAGTGAAATTGTCTTTTTAAAAAACGATTAAAAAAAAAATTGTTATTTTACAGCATTCAGGAAAACTTACAACTTCTCAGCCAGAGATTCAAAATGGCGTAGGAGGTGTGTAGGAAATGACTAATGTAAATATATCAATTTCTTATAAATAGTATCGTTCTCTTTATTTTACCTTCAGCGGTAGTTGCTATCAGATCTGATGACTTGCTGCTGCCCATCGGGGTTTGTGTCCGTTTGATTTGTTCTGTTGTGTGGTCTACGTAGAATATACGATTTATTTTGTAATTGAAGACATTGATCGCAAAAGTGGTAAAGCGCCTTTCATTAATATTTTACGGTACGTCTCTTATTAGATGGAGCGAAAAAGTCTTTCTTTCTGTATTCACAGTTTTTACTGGTTATTACGTCATCCGTTAATCTTAACGTTCTCTAGGGCAGTTCCTAAAGGTGAATAATGTTAAATATTGAAATAATTGTTTTTTACGGCGATCTTTTTTTTTCATTTGATATTTTCATTCAGCATTCTCATTCTTAATGTCAAGTGCGTAACGTTACCATAAGCAAGCTAATAAAGAAAACGTACAACTTCTCTGCCGAAGATTCAACATGGTGTAAGTGAGGCGAATACGAAATGAGTATTGTAAATTAATAAAAAAATTTCTGAATAAAATTGTTTTCTTTCATTTTACCTTGAGTCGTAGTTGCTATCAGATCTGATGAGGTGCTTCTGCCCATCGGGGTTTGTGACTGTTCGCTTTGTTCTGTTGTGTGGTCTACGCAGAATATGCGATATATTTTGTAATTGAAGAAATTGATCGCAAAAGGGTATAACCGTCTTTCAGAAAGATTTTACAGTATGTTCCTTATGTGATGGAGCGATAAAAATTCTTTCCTGTCTACTCACAGTCTTTACTAATTATTATGCCATACGTAAATGTTAATGCTCTTAGAGGGTAGATCCTAACGGTGGATATAGTCCATGGGCCAGGCCAGATATTGGTACCATCTGAGGTGGCAAAACCATTTTGGTGTCATTTTGTTTGTCGGGCACAGATATACTTATCAAGCTATGATAGCATTTCCAAATGAGTAGCTTAGTCATAGTAAATGAATTTTTAACCAATTTAGTCTCGTTGTTATATCCCTATACTTCTGAATCGAAACTAACCGCTATACAAAGAAGAGCACTGTCTTCTGTATGTTCTATAGAGCTGTAAAATGCAGCTCTATGGTATGTTCACAGGTGTTCTATTGTAAACGCGGTGCGCTTAGTCTTTATTCAAGGCAGCGAAGGGAATATCCAAAGGTTATGATGTCCACAGCGCTTAGTCTTTATTCTAGACGGCGAAGGGAATATCCAAAGTGTATAATACAGTGTATATCCTTTTATCTAAAAACAACAACAACAACAAAAGCAATTCCTCGTGAATTTTACCGTATCTTTCAATTATTTATCATTTTCCGGCGAAAACGCTACGGTGAAAACGCTGATACCACGCCAATGTCGCTTTATTCCCCTCCAACAATATAAGATAATGCAAAAACAATGTACCGGTACACTATGATACATTGTAATGAATGATATTGTAAATGAACAGGGTGATTTTTGTTTAAAACTGATGTATTTGTTGATAGGGTAGTATTAAAACAGTATAGATAATCCCTTTTATGAGGAAATTTAGATATGATAACGGTATATTGGTCTAGATAAAGACTAAGCGCACCGCGTGACAGCTGTGGACATCATAACCCTTTGGATATTCCCTTCGCTGCCTTGAATAAAGACTAAGCGCACCGCGTTTACAACAGAACACCTGTGGACATACAGAAGGCAGTGCTCTTCTTTGTATAGCGGTTTAGTTTCGATTCAGAAGTATAGGGATATAAAAACGAGACCAAGTTGGTTAAAAAATCATTTATTATGACTAAGCTACTCATTTGGAAATGCTATCATAGCTTGATAAGCATATCTATGCCCGACAAACAAACTGACACCAAAAAGGTTGTGCCACCTCAGATGGTACCAGCAACCCATTTTTCGGGTCTTGGCCCATGGACTAATAGTGTTAAAGAGTGGAATTGTCTTATTAAGAAAGCGATTTTTTGTTTCAATCTAAATTTTACAGCATTATCATCCCAATGTTAAATACCTAACGTCACTAGAATCAAGTCAATCAGGAAAACTGACAACTTCTCAGCCGAAGATTCAACATGACGTAGGAGGTGTGTTGGAAATGAGTATTGTAAATTAATAACATTTTTTTAATGAATAAAACTTGTTTTTTTTTTCATTTTACTTTGAGTCGTAGTTGCAATCATATCTGATGAGGTGCTTCTGCCCATCGGGGTTTGTGTCTACTCGATTTGTTCTGTTGTGTGGTCTACGCAGAATATACGATTTATTTTGTAATTGAAGACATTGATCGCAAAAGGGATTAAGCGCCTCTCATCAAGATTTTACAGTACGTCCCTTATCAGATGGAGCGATGAAAATTCTTTCCTGTCTATTCAGTCTTTACTAATTATTATGCCATACGTAAATTTTAATGTTCTTAGAGGGTAGATCCTAAAGGTGGATAGAGTTCAAGAGTGGAACTGTCTTATTAAGAAAGCGATTTTTGTTTCAATTTCTATCTTACAGCATTATCCTCTCAATGTTAAATGCCTACCGTCAATAAAATCAAGCCAATCAGGAAAACTTACAACTTCTCAGCCAAAGATTCAACATGACGTAGGAGGTGTGTAGGAAATGACTAGTGTAAATAAATCAATTTCTTATAAATAGTCTCGTTCTCTTTATTTTACCTTCAGCTGTAGTTGCTATCAGATCTGATGACGTGCTGCTGCCCATCGGGGTTTGTGTCCGTTTGATTTGTTCTGTTGTATGGTCTACCCAGAATATGCGATTAATTTTTTAATTGAAGAAATTGATCGCAAAAGTGGTTAAGCGCCTTTCATAAAGATTTTACGGTACGTCTCTTATCAGATGGAGCGAAAAAGTCTTTCCTGCTGTATTCACAGTTTTTACTGGTTATTACGTCATCCGTTAATCTTAACGTTCTCTAGGATAGTTCCAAATGGTAAATAATGTTAAATTTTGGAATAATTGTCTTTTAATAATACGGCATTTTTTTCATTTGATATTTTCATTCAGCATTCTCATTCTCAATGTCAAGTGCGTAACGTTACTATAATAAAGCTAATCAAGAAAACTTAAAACTTCTCTGCCGAAGATTCAACATGGCTTAAGAGGCGTGTACGAAATGAGTATTGTAAATGAATAACATTTTTTATGAATAACATTGTTTTCTTTCATTTTACCTTGAGTCGTAGTTGCTATCAGATCTGATGAGGTGCTTCTGCCCATCGTGGTTTGTGTCTGTTCGCTTTGTTCTGTTGTGTAGTCTACGTAGAATATGCGATTTATTTTGTAATTGAAGAAATTGATCGCAAAAGGGATTAAGCGCCTTTCATAAAGATTTTACAGTATGTCCCTTATCAGATGGAGCGAAAATTATTTCCTGTCTATTCCCATTCTTTTGTGATAGATTTTGTCATGTTTATCTTAAGGTTCTTTGTTAGGATAGTTTCTAAAGATTGATAATTTTAGTTAGTCGAATAGTTGTCTTATACGGCGATTTTTTTTTTGTTTCAAGCGGTATTTTGCAGCATTCTCATTCTCAGTGACATATGCGTTACGTCACTATAATCAAGCCAATCTAGAAAACTTACAAGTTCTCAGCCTAAAATTTATCATTGAGTAGAAGGTGTGTAAGAAATGCGAAGTGTATATTTATCAAACCTTTATGAATAGTATCTCTTTATTTTACCTTCAGCCGTACTTGCTATCAGATCTGATGACGTGCTGCTGCCCATCGGGGTTTGTGTCCGTTTGATTTGTTCTGTTGTATGGTCTACGCAGAATATGCGATGTATTTTGTAGTTGGAGAAATTGATCGCAAAAGGAGTTAAGCGCCTTTCATAAAGATTTTACAGTACGTCTCTTATCAGATGGATCAAAAAGGTCTTTCCTGTCTATTCACAGTCTTTAGTGATTAATTTGTCACGTTAATCTTAAGGTTCTTTGTTAGGGTAGTTTCTAACGATGGATAATGTTGAATAGTCGAATAATTGTCTTTTATACGGCGATTTTTTTGTTTCATTCGGTATTTTGCAGCATTCTCATCCTCAATGACAAATGCGTGACGTCACTTTAATCGAGCCAATCTAGAAAACTTACAAGTTCTCAGCCTAAAATTCAACATGGAGTAGGAGGTGTGTACGAAATGATTAGTGTAAATTTATCAAATTGTTATGAAAAGTATCGTTCTCTTATTTTACCTTCAGCCGTTGTTGCTATCAGATCTGATGACGTGCTGCTGTCCATCGTGGTTTGTGTCTGTTCGATTTGTTCTGTTGTGTAGTCTACGTAGAATATGCGATTTATTTTGTAATTGAAAAAAAAAAATTATTGATGGCGTTTCATTAAGATATTACAGTAAGTCCCTTTCAGACATAGCAAAAAAAAAATGTCGAAGAAGAAGAAGGGGGGAAAACGTTTTTTCTGTGATTTCTAATATATTAAGGTATATTATCAAAGTTGTGCTTGAAAAGAATCATACATTTTTTTTTTGTTTCGTTTTCTTTGGGGTTTTTTTTCGCAGCTGCAATTGGATATACGTGTATCTAAAATTAGGAAGAATAGAGTGAATTCTTTTTCCGATTTTGAGAAATAACTTTTTAAATGGAAGGATACCACACGAAGGTAAGTAAAACATCCACGCGTGTTCAAATATATTGATAATTTATATTGTAGTTTTCAACATTTTATGGTCTGCCCCCTGTTGAAGATCAAAATTCTTATTTATAATGATTCAGAAATGCAAAGATCGTATAGGCCTCATAGAACGCAACTTTGTGGAACTTGCCTGTCTATTCAGACTCTTCACTCTTTATTATGTCATGCGTTATTCTGAACGTTCTTAAAGGTAGATCCTTATGGTGGATGATGTTAAAAAGTGGAATAATTGTCTGTTTAGACGGTCTTTATAAGTTAACATTTTCATCAGCATTCTCCTTCTAAATGTCAAATGCGTAATAACACGATAATCAATCAAATCTAGAAAACGTAAAGTTCTGAGCCAAAGATTCAACACAGCTTAGAAAGTATGTACGAAATACATGAAGTGATTTAAGAATTTTTTGTGGATAGAATTGTTCCTTCCATTTTACCTTCAGCCGTGCTTGCTATCAGATCTGATGACGTGCTGCTGTTCATCGGGGTTTGTGTCTGTTTGATTTGTTCTGTTGTGCCTTCTACGTAGAATATGCGATTTATTTTGTAATGAAACAAAAAATTAGATGGATCGAAAAAGTTTCCCCTGTATATTCACAGTCATAATTGATTATCATGTCACACGATACACTTAACGCTCTGTAATGTAGATCCTAACGATGGGTACTATCAAAGAGTGTAATTATCGTTTTATCAGACGATTTTTTCGTTTCTTTTTGTATTATGCAGCAATGTCGAATTCGTAACATCACTATAATCAAGTCAATCCAGAAAAACTTCAAGCTGTGAGACGAAGATTCAACATGGCGTAGGAAGTGTGTACGAAAAAGAAAAAGTAACCTAAGTAAATTTGGTAGATAGTATTCTTTCCTCTATACCTTCAGCCGTAGTTGGTATCAGATCTGATGACGTGCTGCTGCCCATCGGGGTTTGTGTCTGTCCAATTTGTTCTGTTGTGCCTTAAACGCAGAATATGCCATTAATTGTGCAATTGAAGAAATTGATCGCAAAAGGATTTAGTGACTTCATAAAGTTTTACATTACGTCTCTTAAAAGATGGGCGGAAAAATTATTTCCCGTCTGTTTACAGTCTTAACTGATTTTAATATCATGCGTTAATCTTCATGTTGTTCAAGGTAGATCATGACGTAGATAATGTTATGGATTAGAATATTCGTCTTGTAAGGCGATTTTTGCTTTGTTTATTTGGTATTTGAACCATTTTCATTCTCACTCTCGAATGCGTAACGTCACTAATATCAAACCAATCTAGAAAACTTACAGCTTCTCAGCCGAACATTCAATATGGCGAAGGAGGTGAGCGCGAAATGAGTAGTGTTTATCAATCAAATGTTTATAAATAGTATTGTTCTCTTAATTTATCTTCAGTCGTATAGTTGCTATAAGATCTGATGACGTGCTGCTGCCAATTGGGGTTTGTGTCTGTGAAATTTGTTCTGTTGTGCCTACAAGAGGGCTTTTTACACTCGAAATTTTTTGCTTACTCCCGTACGAACGGTGGATGGGGCTAAGCCCCCCTTAGCCCCACCGTTGGTACCGGACTTTTCTTAGCCCACTTTCTGTTTACACTTGTTTTTGCGAAAGTGGGCAAGCCCCACGGATAATCTCGTACTATCTGGCCCTGCAAATTAGTAGGGTTAGCACCGCAATTGCGGTGCCAAGCAAGCGAGTGTAAACAGAACGAAAAAATAATCCGGGGCTAAGCGACGGAGACGAAGTCCGACCCCCCACTGACCAATCAGAAACGAGGTAATCAAGTGCTGCCGGTGAGTGCACAGCGTAATCATGAATATTCATGTGGTTTGGAAAGTACGGGGCTAAGAAATATGAGTGTAAAAAGGTCAGTTTTCTCCTTAGCCCAGGACAAGAGCTTAGTACGGGATTTATTGGAGAATGTAAAAAGCTGAAAAAAGTTGGAACGGAACTAACGATAGTCCTGGGTCAGAGAAAGTACGGGGTTAAGAAACACAAGTGCAAAAATGACTCAACTATGCGATTTGGAATTGAAGAATTCGATCGAAAAAAAAATAAGGTTAAGCGATTTTTATAGACATTTTTCTGGTAGTTCATTATCAGATTACGAAAACCAAACTTATTCAGCCTCAAGCGACTTTGAACATAACAAGGCAAATTTTCAAAGTCGTGGTGAAAAAGTATCACATATTTCTTTTTTATCATTTTCCCTGTTCCTTCTTCAGCAGCTCTAATGGAAAAATATCTCAAATCAGCAGGAAAAGAGTGAATATTTGCAATTTTGTGATACAACTTTTTAATTTGAAGGGTAGTGGATAAGACTGAATAATAACTTGTGTGTATGTTCGAAATAGATATGTATTATTTCTTGTAGTTTTCAGCGATTCAATGAACTGGACCCCATGGAAAAACAAGATTATTTTAAATAATGCCTTTGAAGTGTCAAAGATCGTAAATTAGGCGACATAGGACGCGACTTTGTACCTGTTATTCAGACTCTTGTACGGTATATTGTGTTAAAGGTTATTCTTAACTAATTCTAGGGAAGGTAGATCCCTGTGGTGGATTGTGATAAAGAGCGAAAAATTGTTATATTATAATATGGCGTGTTTTTCACTTGATATTTCGCAACATTCTCATTCTTTTTGAGGAATTCGTAATGTCAATGAAATTAAACTAATTTAGACAACTTACAATATGTGAGCCTAAAATTTAACATGACCTAAGATGTTTGTACGAAATATACGGATAACATTAAGTTGATGTTATGTATAGTATTGTTTTCTTTAAATTACCTTCAGCCGTAGTTGCTATCAGATCTGATGACGTGCTGCTGCCCATCGGGGTTTGTGTCTCTGAGATTTGTTCTGATGTAAATTCTACGCAAATATGCGATTTCCAATTGAAGAAATCGATCGGAAATTGGGTTACGCACTATCAAAAATATCAAATAAGTCTTTCATAAGATAAAGCTAAAACTTTTCACTTGTAAAATATCGAGAATTATTCTTGAAATTTCGATGAAAAATATTACATATCTTTTTCATTGCCTTCCATTTCTAGCGGCTTTGATTGCACAAAAAAAAAAGATCTGTAACGAACGAGAATCGACGATTCGTTTGGTAATTTTGTGACCTCACTCACAGTTGGAGGGAAAGTGTAAGGAGGGTCCATAAGGGGTTGAGTTGTTTGAATGTCCGTATAGATGGATTCATCGTTTTTACTATTATTTCTATAGTGTTCGGATTTTAGATATAAAGGAACGACATATACCTCATTTGAAATGTAAAAGATCGTATAGGCCTTAGAACGCAGCTTTATGGTACATAATCGTCTATTACGACTCCTCATAGTATGAAATATCATACGTTGTTCTTGTAGATTCTAGCGGTAGATTATACATGCACATGTCATATCGTATATCACGTGTATATTGCAGCATTCTCATTCTCAACGTCGAATGCGTAATGTGACTTTAATCAAGCCAATCTAGAAAACTTAGAGCTTCTGAGCCGAAGATTCAATTTGGCATATAGGGAGTATGTACGAAATGGGAGGAGTGGATTAAGTAAATTTTATGGATAGTATTGTTCTCTCTATTTTACCTTCAGCCATAGTTGCTATCAGATCTGATGACGTGCTGCTATCCACCAGAGTTTGTGTCTGTTCGATTTGTTCTGTTGTGCCTTCTTTGCAGAATATGCGATTCGCAAATCGGGTTAAGCGCAATTTTGAAGAACAGAATCATTGTACTGATGAATCGGAATGAGCAATCAATCTATTTTGTAATCTTCATTTGAGATCAGTATTTGATTTATGCATTGGTTTTTGTACCTTTTGTAAATTGGTAAACGCATAAACAAACAAACATACATGTACAAAGAAACAAACAATGGAAAAGGTAATATCATGAAACAACAACAACAACATCAACTAATGATGACACTTGATGACACACAGTGCCCCAAATCACGTATGGAATAGAGTGGCAATGTCAGACGATTAGGTTTGAAGAAGGGATTATATTGCTTTGGTTTATGATCATATATGATGTTGTTAGACGATTATGGTACTGACAATATATCACGAACACTGCATCACCAAAAAAATATGAGAGCATAGTAATGATCACAGGTAAACAGTAACACAGCAAGAACAACAATGAAATGTGTTAATACGGGTATAATGTGTTAGGCATAAACGATAGACAAACAAGACGTTTTGATCCAAACAAACGTGCTTCGTAGACAGATAGGTTTATGATGTGCATTGGGGACAAAAAAAAAAGAAGAAAAGTTGATCAAACAATGTCAATGGAAGAAATAATCTAAGTTTGAAAAGAAAGAGGAAAGGGGCAAAAATTTATTCTAGTAGCACTGCACACGTCACACTTGACCATGACTTACCTTCGCTGCCAGGTGGACATTGAATACTGTTTACATCAACTGTGGAAAAAAAGAGATAGAAATTTGATATAAAAAGGAATGGAGAAAAATGACAATATCATAAACTTGGTATACATGTATTTTTTTAAAACTATGAACCTTCTTTTTTAACTAGAATCATTGCAATATTAAACTGTTATCATTCTTCTGAATAATCTATTTCAAAGATGACAACATGTTTCGGTCTGCAAAGAGATGAAGAAAGTAGACTAGTTCTAGACGACTATTCGCACTCATAGCAGTCTATACTTTTCCTTGTTGAAAAAGAAATTTCCAAGAGATCAGTATTATTCATAGCTATAATGGTCTTCTTTTAAAGGGGAGACCTTTTCAATTCCTGCAAAGCTCTACTAAAGAATTCTGGTTACCTCTGCGTTGTTGGCACGCATGGTTTCTGGCTGGGTGAAGAGAAACATTGTTGGTATTAAACATACAGTTAACATTTACAACAAAATTATTCATTCCCCTCGGAAATTTGTAGTTTTGAGCAGATCTCTTACAAGTGAAGGATTGAGTGAGATGGTGATTGGATGTTATATCTCAACATTTCTATCTTTATGCAAATGAGGTGAAACTGGAATAAATGTCAATTTAAAGAGTACAAATAAGAGTAAAAAGTTAACACCCAATTCCCATCACTGTAGTGTTTGTATGAACACACAGAACAGGACTCCAATCTACGACTTTCTGTTTTCGAATCCATACTTCTTCCAGGTATAAACGGTAAACCTCGAATTATAATTCTTAAGTACAAGAGTACTGGTACATGTACTTTTCAAAGTTACAAGGAGTCCTCTACGTCAAAGGAAACGCCGACTTCGTCTGTCGGAGCTCACGAAACGCTGCGTTCTCACTATCGTCGTGCGATTCCTAACGAACGCCATGACAGGCCATTCGTAATGGTCGTAAAATTGTTTTTTTTTTTTAACTCATTTCAAATTTCATGTTTGGATACGAGGTGGTGCGAGTTGACATAGGCATGCACAATTTGGTATACGTTTGGATGAGATATGGTCATGACTGGTCTATTTCAAGCCATACAATCTGTCACGCTCTGGTCTCCCGTTAAAAGATGATCCACCAGGATTGTCCCAACTGAGTGAATTATTAGTACCGATCTAAGACGATTTTTACGATCGGGTCCCCGATGCGCTACGTGCAGCTGCGTTCTGACACACTCCAGTACGACTACCGCCTACTGATGCGCTCTGTTGAGAAAGGATACGATATCTTTCATGATCGGGATCGAGAGTGACCACAATTTGAGCTGCGATTGGACTCGTATGGAAATGCTATAGCCTGACTGACAATGGACTTCATTGTTTCCTTAACTTTTGTAGATTGATAACAGCCCACAAGCGTCGATGATGGCGAGTGTTTACAATTTCTGACAATTGCAGTATTGCGAAATATACATTATCACTAGACAGGAAGAAGGCGGACAGCACTCAGAGCAGCCATAACTTCAAAATAAATAGTTCTTCCTCTAAAGTCACCGACAGAAATTGACAGTTTACGCTATCTGTGACATGCTTACCCCTTCAAAAACATTCCCTCCCCCCCCCAAAAAAAAAGATAAAAGTTAGATGAAATCATTGTTCTTTCTTCCCCAGAGGAAAAAAAAAAGACATTGACAAGGCGAATGTTTGCGCCATTCTCTAAAATACAAGTGCAAAATATGATCACATCAAATCTTAAAGGATAATGACATATTTTTTATCGAACTTCAATATGAGATATTTTTTGCTGAATTGATAGCATTGTTTATGTGTTTAATTTCATATTTGTATAAGTGTAACAAAATATGCCTTTTTATTTCAAAATGTCTCTATCATTCCAAACTTTGTTTGGTCTTGCTCGATTTATTGTTTTAACACTGTTCAACATAATTGATATACACAACAGAAAAGTATCTCCCTTCATCAAAAACACCTTTTTTAAAAGACGAGGTAAACTTCAAATCTACGTGGAATAAGTGAATGCAGTATTATAGGTTTTCCCGCCCGATTTGATCAGATTGCCATTCGATTTAACGAAGCGGTCATTAAAGTTCGAGTGAATTTGAATGATCAACGAGATTGACATTCAAAAAGGTGACAGGTTCATTAATTAAATTTCATCAACATGCGATTCCCTATGTTTCTCACGAAAGAGTGTTAAAAGGCCATTCAAATTAAAAATGAAAGTGGAACGCATCTAAATTCGCGACTGCACCGTTGCGCGTTAAGGAAATCAAATTTACGATAAGGCAAACAACTACAAAGTATGGGCAGTGTTTTTCGATGTTGCTTTTATTCCTTGCAGTTTCTCATCTGTTTGAATATGCAAACTTAAAATGTTGAACTCATAATCCAACTTTCAAACACATACATTTACATTTTATTCATACACGATTTTAGCCGCTGCTATAATGTTCATTACAGAGGATGCGTGAACATCTTGAATACGGGCAGGAATACCGGTAGTTGATGCAGCATGACCTTGACAACCGGCAAAACTGGCGATGTAACCATTTGGTAAAATAGGTCTATTTACAGCTGATGCGATTCCGACAACTTAGAAATGGACACGGGGAACTATAAGGAATGGAATCAAAATGGGTCAATATTGATCTGGACGTATGGGATCCCTAAGATATTCTGGGATATAGTTATTTTCTAAATGTAACATCCTTACTGTTCAGGATATATTGAAAGTAACAGAAAGATGGACAGGAAAGAAATACGTCCAGTGCAATAAAGATAAGTGAGACTTTAAAATGAAAATGAAATTGTATTATCCAATCGTATGACAGTGAAAAAAGCCCTTAGAAGCTGAGTTTGTTGATTGAATTCGAACGTTTAAAGTGCGAAGTTGTGTTCCTTCAAAAATATATGTTTTAATTGAAACTGGTATTTGGCATGAATTTCAACGTCTATCCAGCTGGCGCGAAGTTGAATGTCAACATGCACTATGGGTTCTTAAATTGAATGAATTTCTCTAAATTGAACGAAAAAATTTAAAAGGCATGACATGAAATGAAATTGAAGATACTTAAAGAATTAGAATGAACTGAGAGAGTAGAGCAGTAACCCAAATCGTTTGAATTTCAACGCCTTTTCATGAATTCGAATGCAAATCTGATGAAATTTTGGCGGGAAACCCTATTGTACAACACATTAGTAACAGTTGAGGGAAATAGGACAATCCGTTCGAAAGATATGATTTTTTGAGGTTTCTGCAGACACACTGCTGGATGAGAAGACTACTGTCTTCAGCGTTTAATGTGAAATGTACAACATTAATCTCACGGAATGATTGAAAAAACGATGATGAATACCTAACAAATAAAACAATTAATCAATCGGCAACGACAATCTAAACATGAAGACTACCACTTCAATAAAATCAGGGCGATTGTGAAAAAAAAAACAACGGAATGGAAGTTTTAAAAAAATGATCCCAATCAACACGATTATGTCGTACGAGTATAGATGAGGTGCACTGCTGTTTGTTACTACATGTATCCAAGATCCAACGCGATTGCCATGATTGGCCGAATAATTTGATACGGTCTGATACTATCGGATAGATTATTTCACGATTAGGACCTTGGTTTCAGCCAATCGTGATAGTGGGAACGCCGCATAAGCTACTGGCATGTACTGAATATTGACTGAAATACAGGTGTACTTTAAAAAAAAACTACTAACAACCAAGTGTAATTTCACTGCGTGTGGGGGGGGGGATGCGTGCGTGTGTGTGTGCTAAATGTATCAGACATCTCGAGTTTGTCGCATGGAGTTATATGTTCTCGATACAATACCCATGGATTTCTTTTTGTTAATGTATCCATATTTGTATACAGACAAAGACTTTCGCCATACGTAACTTTATTCACTCTTGTTAAAGTGCTACAACGAATGCAGATATAAAAATCGGTTATATGTAGGCCTATGTAACCACATTATAGCCATTGCAGTAACACATTGCAACCCATGTAATTATTGAGTTCTATAATGAATAAATATATCAAGCAACAAACTAGCAAAAGGATATGTTAAGTTTTATTTACCTTCTTTCCCGGAGAATGACATCACAACCTGGGCACACACTTCGTCCGTTGATTCAAAGCCAAGGTAGTCGTGGAGATAGGAGTTCATCTCACTGATGCTGATATTCACCAGAGGGGAAATGAATTCCAGCGCGTCCCGTGCCAGGCATGCGCACTTGTCCAGATCTTCCGTGAAGTAAAATATTTTCTGAGCGAATTCTGCTGCATACTCCGAGAACTCGTCCTGACCAAGGGTCTGCAGTTCATCGCAGAACTCGTCGAGGTTGTCGTACCCGATGGCGTCCATCGCGATCAGGACAACCTCATCCAACTCGTTGATGCCAAAGGGAGATTCTTCACCCACGTAGCTGAAGAGTGTTTTAAATATGTCGTCCCAGCAGGAGCAGATTTCGGCACCCAAGGGCAAGAAATGGGGCATTAATTCGACAGCAAAGTCGGATATAAGAGTGGGGATATTCTTCCCAGAATTGGCAACACCAGTGATGGCTCTGCAGATGTCCTCTTCCTCGAAGCTGGTAAGATTATAAAGCTTTTCTATGGAGTCAAAGAGATATGGTTCAATGTTAACATTTGCGAAGTTCTCTAAACTGACACGCCCATTTCCGAGACAAATTCGTACGTCAGACAAATTAATTGCGAGATCTTCGTCCTCCCTTTCTGATGATGATATCAGCGGGAAAAAATTATTGACGCAGGCTGAATATGCTCTGGAAACATCTCCAGACAGCAGAGTCTCACACATCTCATCAACGATCGGGAAGTCGATGTCAGCGCCGTCCCATATCTCGCACATCTTGTACGCAGCATCCGCAATGTTGTCCGAGTGGAGCAATTTAGTCTGGATTTTGATGATTTCTACAATGCCGTTCATGATGTCTTCGGAACTCATGCTCTCTCCCTCACTCTCATATAAGGAAAGGATTGAATCCAGACTGACTGTATAATTACCTTCCAGATCATAAATTGATGTGATAACTTTACAATAGTGGGCGCTGCTATTGAAACCTATTTCACGGCTGACATTGATGCCAATCATATTATCAAGTACAGTCATAAACCCTTCGCAGAATTCCTGCTCTTCCGCGAGGTTCCACACGCTGGAGGATATCCGGTGAACCATATCCTCCATGTACGTGGTGTTATCCAGTGCAAAGGAGAGGTGATGACAGATGTGATCGCCATCCTCGTAGCCACCAAAGAAAGCGAAAACTGTCCCTATTATGAAACCTGACGGATCTGCTGTTTTATGTAACCCTGAATAGTAGTACTCTTGTCCTCGGGTGGTCCAGTTGAAGCATTCTGCCACCCCTGGTGTTTCGCAAGGCGCCACCAGCGGCGTGGAGCTGTCAAAGCGATTGAAATCGCACAGATACCTTCCTGCTACTCTGGCCATAATATCCACACCTTGTTCCAGAAAATAGTTGAGAGTGTAGACCTTACCGACTTCTTCGTCAAAGAAGATGTCAGTAAGGTGAGAACATGTATCAACGGAGCTGCTTAAGTTGACATGTAAAACATTTTCCATCATTCCTAGGAGCCATTCCCAGTCAAAATCATCGTAAGACCATCCGCTATAGCCTACGACACCGAAGTACTGAAGGAGTGGAACCAGCTCGTCTGTACAGGCAATGTATGCAGCCAATTCGTCTCCCGTTTTAACAACATGACATATGTCATCAATGACTCCTAATTCCTCAAAATCGATATCTGAATCTTCCCAAATACCGCAGGTCTTGTTTATGGCGTCACCAACGTGATCCGACTTAATCAGCATCGCCGCAATTTTAAGCATTTCTATGGTTGCATTTCTAATAGCCTCGGGGTCAACCTCTTCATAATTTTCTGTGTATCCTGCGATTCCAGTGACCATGTACTCGTACCCTTCTGTTACAAACTCATCGGTGCCATCGCTATCAGTGTCCTCAAGTCCAATCAGAGCAAATAAATGATCGAGACTTATAGAGTAATCGCTGTTTTGCTCATAGATATCGGCCAGTGTGGAACAAAAATCGGAACTGCCATTGAACCCGAGGTATTGGCTGACCTCGCTTCCCACCATAACGTCAATCACTCCGAACAAGCTCACGCAAAAAGCTTCTTCTTCAAGGATTTTATAAATGCTTTCTTGAATTCGGCCAACCAAGTCATCCATGTGCGTTTGGTTGTCAAGCCCAACGCTGATGTGATGGCAAATATGATCGCCGTTTTCGTAGCCACCGAGGAAGGAGAATATTGTACCAATGATGAATCCAACTGGGTCATCCGAATGTCCTAACTCTGAGTAATAACCATCACCTCGCAAAGTCCAATTGAAGCAGGATTCGATACCTGGTGTTTCGCATGGAGGAACAAGCTGGGTTGAGTTGTCGAATTGACTGAGGTTACACAAATACTTGCCAGATATTCTGGCAAACAATTCAAGAGCTCTGCTCATAAGTTCGGGTATCGTGTACGTCTGAGCGACAGTCGGGTCAAATATCATGTCAGTGAGATGTGAGCATGTCTGCCTGGAATCATCAAAGTTGAAATCAAAAGTGTCCCCGACCATTGCAAATATCTCCTCCCAGTCAATATCATGTCCAGGGGAATAACCAGCATCACACATGGATTGAAATGTCCATTCGTCTTCGTAGTCATTGGAGTCCGTGATAGACCGGCAGAAAGCATCGTCAGTCGATTCTGATATCTCGCACAGAAATTGTATAGCTTCGTGGTTCTCAAGATTATATAGTACACCCGCCGTGTCAAGTAACCTGGTCAACCATTCTTCATCGTTGAGGAAATCTCCGTAGATATTTTCTTCATACATTGAAAGGACATCGGACTTTGAAATCTCGGAACTGCTGCCAAATAGGCCAATGATAGTTTTACACAAAGCTGCGTTAGAGGCTGCTTCAGAATAATTACGCGCCGAAAGTCCAGTGATGTTCTCGAGACGATAAAGAGTATTCACACATTCTGTGTAATCATTTGTAGTGACTTCGATGCCGTGCATTATTTGATCTATGATTTTGTCTAGTTTGTAATGTCTGCCCCTGAAATTCAGCTGAGATGATGCATCCATCGCATTGTCACAGAGTTCGTTGACATCTCTAAAATCTCCGAGTACAGCAAGAGCGGCTTTAAGAATGTCATCTGAGGTTCCCCAGAAAAGCGTGTCTCCCCAATCTCCGCTGCCTTCATCATCGCCTCCGCAGTAGTCGCCATACGATTGTAACCAATCAGCCAGATAGATGTAAAGAACACTGTCGAATATCATGTCAAACTCTGTACCGAAGAGTAACCCCGCAAGCCCATAGCATGTATACCAACGGCTCTGTCCGTTGGGATGTGCAATATTGTTTATAATTTCCAATACTGCGGAGTAATATGAAGACGTGATCAGAGACTGATCATCTTCATTACACTGACTGAAAAAGTCCGAGCTATTTTGCAATACTGCGCAGTAGCTCTTGTCCAGGTCGTATAAATCTATGGCATAGCAAAGGAGCCGCACTGACTCAACGACGTCATCTTCGACAAAGAGTGCACCCGCAAGCATGACACGAGCATCAAACCATTCCCTGTCAGAGAGGTAAATGGTGTAATTAGAAACCATGCTGATGGCCTGCGATAGATCGGGTTGAAGATTAAAACTGTCGGTGATAACACCACAAAGTTCTTGGTTGGTGTCGTATGTTGAAATGTTGACGGCACTGATATCCAATTCTTGGCCGATGTGAGACATTAAAGCCAGACATTCGCTCTTGTTGGCTATGACGGCGTAGACTGCGTTTTTCAGGTCTTGCACCATGTCCTCGAGGTCAACTCGGTCATTCTCATTCTCTGCTTTGCGGAATGCTTCTTGGGCATAGCTGCAGAACTCGTCGTTGCTCCAAAAGTTACCTAGATAAGTGAAAGTTGTCCCGAGCAGTTCATCCTGAAAGCTCTCATCGTTCCAGTCGTTGAAACATTCATACCTGTTTGATTGCAGCACATCGTAGACGAATACGGTGAGCAGACGATCAAACACACTGCTGTAATCATCGATTCCAGTTGACAGTAGCTCATCAAAGCCTCTACACATATCATATTTGTTGACGTATTCCAAACCCATTGAGCCAAGAACCAGAGACTTCATAACCCAGTAATTACTAGTGTGGTGGAAGAGCGGCACGTACTCGTACTCCGTTTCCTCTCCAATCAGTGTCGAAAGCAGGGACCATGTGTCGAGGCATATATCTTGCACTTGCTCGTAGGAACCATCGCGCAGCGCCTCAAGGATCGGGTCGCAAATTTCCTGCACAAGCCCTTCCGACATCCAGTTAACTTTTGGTCCCATTTCGACACACAGATACCCCAAGGCCTGGACGATATCGTTTGCCCTCCATGCCGACCCGATCACGGAGAGGATGTCGCTGACACTGATGTTCGGTACGATAACTCCCGGAGAAGCAAATAACAAGTCTTCTGCTGACTCTAGGTCGAACCGCTTCTCGGTTGTCCATTTAACATTCCAGTAAGACTCGTCGATTCCGACGGCGACTCCGCAGAGCAAAGCTGTCACAATCAGCTGAACCAGAAATGACTTCATTGCGGCGAGAAGTGATTTATCGGAAGTCTGAATTCACATGGACACGTTGGGTTTATGTTAAGTGTTGACCCATGGGTTGAAGAGAGGAATGGAAGATAGCGACGAATATGTCCCTGTAAGGCAATGAAATATAATGACCCATGTCAGGCAATAAACCAGCAGTGTATTGATAAAAACAAAACAGCATGAACAACAATAACTATTACAACAACTTGCAAGAGACACAGCCGATTTCGACAGCAGGGAAGAAGAAAAAGTTTCGAACGCGAAGGAGAAAATCATCCATGATTATACGCAGCCTAGATGTTATCAAAAAAATATGTCTTTGAGTGTAACTCAAATTGTATAATATTCTTCTGATACGGTAGAAAGACGAAAACAAAAATGGAATTAGATACAGTCATTCTCATTATTATTGTTGGATCAAATATCCTTTTCATTTGCATGTGACAATTCATGATTGTTTTATGGATTACACTTCTTGGGTAATTCAGACTTACTACAACCCATATTATCGCTGCATCGTATCAGGGTTCTATTTTCGACGTTTTAATCACTTATACCCAAGACGTTCGCCTTTAGCAGAAGACTTTTTACCGAGTTTGTCAAAGTTAAATCAAGACATTTTGGATATCGTTTAATATAGCGCATAATACTGACCTACTGTCATCACGATGAATAATACTAGGTAAACGCTTTTCACTAATCCCCGGCGAGTACATAGCAAATCGATAATGATATCATTCTATTCAAGAATACACTCCAACACAAAATAAACTTTGTAATGAAATGCACTCGTCATGAAATAGTCACATATTAAAAAGCCAAAATGATAATTTTCGTCAAAAGATGAACGGATGACTATCAACATTTTTAGTACATATCATATACACGACAAATCACTATTGAAAGTGTAAGATAATCTGACCATGAACATGAATTTGATACTGATTCGTTATTATACTGATATTTCGTCACCTCTCAGTTCAAAACAAAAACTAATAATACGAATGGATTAACAGTAAATATCGTAATAACTTTATGGCTACGCATCTCGTATTTGGTATTCATAGTCTCTGACAAGAGTGTCATCCCTGCGATCAGTACATATAATTAATATGATTTCGTTTCAATTCCTATTTTGTCGAAATGATATACGAATTAGACATCACTCCTGCTCTTCATCCAGACCAACGATGCTGTTCATGGCAGACATGAAAACAGCAAAGAATTGACACCCACCCCCCCCCCCCCCCCCATCGGCAGACACAGCAATATGAAGCAACTACAACGCAATTTCACCACGAATTGACCGATGTTGCATTGGTCCGACGCTGTATGTAAATGCTAATCTAATTGTGGTTGTCATTATAAAAATAACGGCAAAACAAAAGTAGGCTTTGTCAGCATTCCGACGTGGTAAACTCTCCCATGCCTATCGTGATGACCATTTTGTCATTTTTGTTTTGTCCCTTTGATTTTTTCTATATAGCATTCAGGACACATGGATAGAAGAGTAGTACTTCCTTCCTTCGTTATAAAATCTGTATCGATTGATTAGCTATGAATCTGAAAAGATACCTTAAATATGCATATGCTACCCTTTCCTGCCCCTCAACTTCCCCCTCTCCATCGTTAACACTATACACTTAAAGGCTGCTAAAGATGTATGCCTGCACGTGCGCAATTATTGGTCACTATACTTTGAAAATGAATGAGAATCATGGGATTCTCGATTCCAGAGCGAGATTGCATGGCGCAATCATTGTGCAAATACAGCATTAAAGACAGAGTCTAGATGCCTGAATCTCTGTTGCCAACAAGAAATCATGAAGAAAATATATGTTCGAATGATTATGGTACCCCACTGAGAAATACTTGCGCTTCTACTGGCAAAATTACTTTCTTTTTTTTTCTTATAATAGAAGAGACATATCTGCTTCTCTTGGCGCGCTCTCTCTCTCTCTCTCTCTCTCTCTCTCTTACTACAATTACCAAAACAATTTTTATGCGCGTATTTTGAGGCATCTGTAATAGACCTGTCAAATAGATGAGGAATGATTTACATAGCGATGTAGCCTATTAGGTCTTGAGCTGTTCTATATTACCGCCTAAATGACAGCTTTGATTTTATCAAAGTGTAATATGTGTAATGCTGTTGCGTTACCATTTATTTAGTAGCCTCTATTTGATGTAATTTGGTGGAAGTCGATTCCATGGTGCCAAAGCATGTAGGACTTATACCTTTAGTACCCTTTTCTTTGCATAAAGCTTTCTGGTTGTCAAGGTAATCATACTCGAACGCACAGTTGATCAAATTCACAAGTTCTGCACATTCTGGGACGATTGTGAGCTATTTGATCAGGGTTTTTTTTCTTTTTAAATGGAGTGGACAAGTCATTTGTGAAGGTTATCTGTGTATCTGAGCATATAAGCGCGTGGGTGTGTATATGTGTGCGTTTGTAGAATGGGATTCGATACTGTTCAATGCTGATTGTTTCTTTCTTTGAGATTCACATCAATCGCACGTCATCTTTGGGTTCCAAAGCTTTCACAACTATACAAAAACTTAAAATTGGTATCGACCGAACTGTAGAACTGAAAGAAACCTTGCCGACATCCTCAAAGCACTCAAGCTCAACAGGCAAGCTGCGTAAATAATGGTTTCACTTCTAAAAGGGATCCTGACGAAATGTGTGTGTGGGGGGGGGGGGGGGGGAAGGGGGGGGCAGAGAGGCGATTATATTTTTATTACGATTATATTCTGCGTAAAATATGTGACCCATCTCGTAGTGAATGCCGACGGGTGCGTATAATGCCCCCAACACACGCACACACACACACGCACAGAAGTGTTTACGAGAGTATTAAAGCGAAGAATCTACCAGGTTTTAACTGCTAACTGGTGAAAAAAAAAAGCTGTCCAAACCCTTCACATGGGTATTTTCAAGTGTACATTTCATGGCTTCTGTGAAGCAACGATTAACAAGACAGTATTCCTCCCGAAAAACAAACAAACAAACAAACAAACAAACCACTTCCTCTTGGAGTGTTACATGGGATATTTTCTCCGTTGTGTCTACAAACAGAAATTGCGTTCATCCTCCGCCTGTGTGCATGTGTGTGTTTGAAAACACACATACGGATCTCAATGGTAACGTTGAATAAAAATTGACCTCAGACTACTAGTTACCATCCCCAAAAATGTCATCGTTACACAGCTAAGTCATGACCTCATCCATATGCAAATTAGGTGATGCTTTGCAGATCTCACTGCCTACTAAGCAATATTTGTTTTGACTTGCACATAAATTTTCACCAGATATTTGGGTGTTTGTAACGTTACATGAAAAAAGAGAAATAAAAAGGTAAGTCAGCAGCATCAGATCTTTAGTTGTGTTGTAGACTTGAGTATAGCCGAGTGATAATAACCTGGTACATGTACTTGATGAAAAGGCGAACTCGGTTGCTTTAACATAGACCGAAAACAATACTTATATTGTATATTTTGGGTTCTTGCCCATGAGAGAGAGAGAGAGAGAGAGGGGGGGGGTGAGAGAGAGTGTGTGTGTGTGTGTGTGTGAGAGAGAGAGAGAGAGATAGAGAGAGAGACGGAGAGGGAGAGACAGAGAGAGAGACGGGGTAGTGTGTGTGTGTGTGTGTGTGTGTGTGTGTGTGTGTATTTCGATATTCAGATGACATGGTTCCTAGATGTCAGACCAAACACACGATATTTTTTTAATCTTTGAGCATAAGCTAAAGTCAAACATGTCAAACATGACGCAATCTTGTATAACTGAATTTACTTGTCCAGTTTATAGTGTTTGTGTGGATGCGACTATTTTTCTTTGTGTGAATGTCAGAATCGATATTGCTTTTGATATAAAGATATATCATAAAGACATTTTTGTATTGATATCAAAAACTCATAATCCTCTACTTCGCTTCACTCGTAGCAAGCTAAAAAAATACAACTTGGTGAGGATGCGAGTTACTCATTCTGAAGCTGCTCAGAAAATGGTCCAATTAGGATTTACAATTGTATGTAACGACAGACACTGCAGTAAAGAAAAGAAAAGAAAAGAAAAACAATACAAAACAAATACATTAAACCCCGAGACATTTAAGCACCAATCCAATCGTCTTGATGTTCAGGCATCACATTGTCTTCCAAACGAAAACGAGCCTTCTTTTACCTAGTGAACCTTCTCTCCCCATTTACCAAAAAAGCAAATCAGCCACGAGGTAGATTTAGAAATTCACAGAGGAAACTGATTATTGTGATAAACTTACCCGCGTTTGGCCGGAGCCAGGTGAAGTCCCGATTCAAAATCGCTAATCCAGAAAGAAAAAATATATCATATACATATATGCGTTCACGTATATATTCCTTGAGGCCGAACTATGGGAAGCGGCTGCTCCCGCTGACAATTCCAAGCGAGATGAGCGCGGAAGGATTCTACGTCGGAGCCGCGGATGGAAGCAATCGAAGCAACAAAGCACGATCCTCACGTCACCCAGTGTTCAGGGATTCTCGACTCGCCTATTCGGCATTGATCGATTGACATTTTCTGCGCCTGCGTAAGCATCTGCTGGAAACAATATATAGAAGCAGTGAGGTTTCATGATGAATACCTCGCCATGGGCATATGATAAGGCAGGTGAAAATTTTGCTGAAGTCGGTAATATCCGAAAATACCAGTCATTAGAAGTGCTGAAGGCTAATACGTTTATGTCTCTCTTTTCAAACTCATACCGGCCGGAAATAGGGTATATTCACAAAATCTAAGATAAAAGGCAGTTCACTGTGTTGGGAAATCTGTTAATGATAATGATGGTGACCAAAACAGTTTATCAACAGTAACATCATACCATTTTCAGTAAGTATAACAAAGAGCAAAGAGATAGAGAAAAAATCTTACATGTTGGGCATTGGGTGCAGATACTAGCCTTATTGATATTTTTCATTGTCAAAGAAAAGGTAACTTTTCTCTTTAATCTGTAATGTCGAAAACCCCTGACTGGACATGGGATCATTTCCTTCACCTTAGAAAAAAAAAAAAAAAAAAAAAAACCCGGAGAATTCATTCTTTCTGCTCCACAGACTCGAACTGTCACCGGTGTTTCACACAGGTAAAATATTCATGATGGCGGTAAAGTTCATAAAGAAATATCCAGATGAGATCATTAATGGAACACGGCTATTAGCCGAAAATGCTGCAACAAATCATGCTATGTCATAAAAATTTGACGGTGAGAAAAAGCATACACTACTTTTATGTCAACAAGCTCATAGTCTTTGACGTGAGAGCCGTAAATCACGAGAAGTAAGGGAGGGAGGGAGCGAGGAAGGGAGAGAGGGAGAGAGAGAGAGAGAGAGAGAGAGAGAGGACAGAATGAGCGCCGCTACAAAATTAATACGCCATTTGCGTCTCCATGGAGATCATCGGAAATGAGCACCGGTTTGTCCTCCCTGCGGCAGGTGCGTCCCAGGGGAATAGAAGAGAAGAGAAAAGATGTCATGTTAATGCTCATCAAACACATCCTCACATCCACATCAAATATTACAACATCATTCTGATTCCAGCTCTACTCTTGTCCTGGCTATCTGAACAAGATCGGTGGTTCCTTGAGTATCTCAAGGATATATCCTGGATACTCTAAAATTAGAATCTTTGAGCTGACTTACGTTCCATAACAACATAACTAAGCAGCTATAGTATCGCTTCACAATGTTGTTGCACATGCATTTTAATTTTGTTTTCTTTTAATCTCTGTAAGTCGCTATTTAGGCAAGGATATCAATGTGAATCTTTAACTTGATCAAATTTGTTTTCCATTTACAACGCATTTTTCATTCCGTGGAGACCACGATGAAATTGCGGTGTTTTGTATAGTTAAAAAAAAGGAGAGAATTATGCTTACTATAATCGGATTTGACATTTCTTAAGAAAAGTGTTTAAACAAAGAGAAAATGCTATCCAATGTCACCTCTTCGATGATTTGGCTCCATGAACTAGTCAGTACCTTCCCCATGCATGTTAATCCGGAGTGGATATTGAGGGGTTATTACTGAGAGGTTGCAATGGCACACTCATCTGTTGCTATGGACACAAAGTCCTGATGGTCAGGAAGAAACATAGTGAACGTCTACTGTAGGGAAATAACCCAGTGTCGTTTCGGTGGAACGAACTGTGTCCATGAAAGTTTAGAAAACTGTATTCTCAAAAAACCTACAAACACAGGCTGCGCCATAATGGTGAAGTTGTGTTGCTGTTTAATTGTTGCACACCGCACGTTTAGAACCCCTCCTTATAGTTCTGTCAGCGGAATGTTATCCCTTGTTAATATGAATTATTTTATTTAAGGAACAAGGCATCACTGCTACTGGTTCAATATGCACTGTAGCTGCACCGATACTGGTCCCATTGAGTGTGTCGTGCTACAATTGCAACTTATCAAATGTTGCTTTGCTTCCATGAAATATACCAGATCTTGAAAGACTTCCATGCTTGTTTGAAGATTTCATGGTAGTCAGGCAGCACTAATTTGAGAAAGTTTTCCATCTTTGAACGACGAATAAAAAAAAGTCGAGGGAAGGAGATTTTCTTAACCTTTGCCAGTAAAATGTGGCTGCTGCTCACACGGGCCCACTTGTACCGAGTTGCACAAGTTATTTCGCTACATTCTGGTTATTCTATTATTATGTATTCACTAATAAGTGGTCATATTTTATAGAAAAACAGTAATATAGAAAAAACATCAGCACCATCTCATGTCAAGGCCATCGTGTGCTTGTGTGTACATCTTTAGAGTAATTCAGATTTGGAGAAAATATGTTAAAGTGTGTATCGTTTAAGTACGTGAAGGACTTATCTATGCACTGAAACTTTTTCATCTAGTGCATAATTTCAATTGTAGCAACGGGAGTAAATTCCTAAGGTTGTCATAAACATATACAATTGCGTTGATGAATGGCAGTGAATAGCATATATCTACAATCCGAACCCCCTTTCGGAGCCCCATGATATGCGTATTTTTGCTTCATGCTGGACAATACCTTCCCTCGACCTAATCAAAACGACCCCCACAATCAATTTTCCCGGGTCGAGAGCTTCGGAAATTTACCCCGCGGAAGAATAAAACAGGGCAACTGTCTAGGGGGTATTGTAAAGTATACCGACAAAAAACCCAACCGACCGACCTGCAAACCAAACAACCACACAAAACACCTAAAATCAGAATTGTCTCTTCGCATTTTTCACCGCACTGGATGTATTGTGTTATGATATGATATTGAAAACAGCAAAGAGAAAGAAAGGGAGAGAGAGAGAAAGAAACAGAGAGAGAGACAGACAGACAGAGAGACAAACAAAGATATGGAGATATAGAGGGAGAGAGAGAGAGAGGGAGAGAGGGAAAGGTGAGAGAAAAATAGGTCAGCTTAGAGCAGAGAACGAGTATTGCTTCATCTTATTCCAGCATAAATTTATTCATCATCTCATTCAATATTTCACTGCAGATCACTCCATTAACCACACCGCACACAACAGATCCATACTTATTCTTGTCACGTCATTTAAGTCATTCATATCCATTGAAAAGGATTAAGTTATGAGAAGAAAAAGGAATAATACATGACTACATGCAATAACAATGACATAAACTGTATAACAAATACCAGGTGTCAATAAAGAGAAAGGCATGACCTATCGAAAGTACAATATATATATATAGATGATGATTGGCGGGGGAGGGAACATACCGAATGTTCCATCCTAAGGGTTTGAAATGCTATTGAGGGAGGTTAGTCGAGGGACTTATAGCCTCCCGAAATAGCATTTCAAACCCTGAGGGTGGAACGTTTGGCACATGTTCCCGGACAACAAAAGTCCTCATCTGTTATATTATATATGTTAGTCAAATCTGCTTTTTCACATTGCTTGGAATAGGCAAATTTATCCTATCGATAGGGTGAAAAATATGATCGTTCAACCGTTTGGTATCGTTTGTCATCTGTTACGTGAAAATGTTTTCTCCCATGGGAGAACATTACAAAAATGTTCTGCCTATGGGCGAACATAACAAATGTGCCTCCATCACGTGACTGTGTTTAGCCAATCACTAACCGGTATTTGACAAACCCATTTAATATTCTCTGATCTTTCTGCTGTGATCAGGACGTGATGTAGAAATGTATACAATTCTTCTTTCCATACAAAACAGAAACCGAAGTACTTGTAGTTGTCTTTAAAATAATTTGAGTATACACACATGCAGTGATATCAACACTCTTACACTGATATAATGAGAAGCAGCAGTGTAATCTTATCTCACTTTTACTGTCATTTTGCTCAGATTCTTGTTCGGCTAGTTTAGATAATTTTCAACCATTCTGCAAGTTATACAGGCTTACAACAGCGACTAGTGAAATCTTACACTGTAAGCGAACTGGGTGACTAAGTGTTTAAGCGCTTATATTTGAAGCCATCATAGGCACACACATTGACAGTCACGGGTTATATAAAATGCAAATAATTCTCATAAACTGTCCCTCTCTCCCTCTCTCACACACAATCACACTCACAAACGCACATACACACATACAGACTCCCTCTTCTCTGCCCCCCCCCCTTTAGCTCGTGAGAAATCTGTGAAAATTTGTTGAATGCCTGGTGCTATGGAAACGAGTGGCAACAGACGCGTTGCCGTGGTGGCGCTTTTGTGCTCCTGCGTTCAGACTTAACTCGAGTCGAGAGAGCGTGTCGACAATTATTGGTCGCATGACTTTGCTTGGTCGCCAGCCAACAGCAAGCTGCATGAAACCTCCTTGCTTCACT
Organism: Diadema antillarum; assembly: GCF_040938485.1. Taxonomy (NCBI): domain Eukaryota; kingdom Metazoa; phylum Echinodermata; class Echinoidea; order Diadematoida; family Diadematidae; genus Diadema; species Diadema antillarum. Next base: position 134,743 of record NW_027270889.1, on the reverse strand, counting down.
AATCTCCTCACCCACAATTATTCATGCCTCGAGTGATATCACAGACTTTATGAATCTATCCCTTTCCAGGAGGTATGAAATAAGCTACGAACGTCCGAAATGCGCTTTACTATACACAACTGAACATGCGCAAAAGACATCTCAAGGGCAACGATTTCGGCAACATCGTCTTTTTAATCTGGTCTCTTTTGAACGTTTACACACACACACACACACACACACACACATATATATATATTATATATATAATACATACATATGTTACTTTTATGAGTATTCAATCATTATCATAAAGATGTTCTAGTTTTTGGACAGAAGACTTCACAAGACGAACAGGTAAGTAGATACCAATAAACTTTATTGACAATGTACTTGATCCCAATTTCACTTGTTGCACGATTGGGAGAAAAGGGAATGAGATTGTGCAGCAAATATTACCAATCTACTTCACGGACGTATCTCCAAGATGGAGTACACAGTGTCTTGCTAAACAATTCTGTCAATCATCAATGTTTGCAAATCGGCTATTTCATGCCCAATTAAAAGATGCAATGAAATCGAGACAGATCAGAGGTTTTATCCCTTTTGTATTACATCCGATATGCATATGAATTCTTCCTGGGCACAGAAGCAATTATCAGCAAAATGTATTCTACAAGATACAGCAGAAGAAATAATTGAAATTAGTTCAAAGAACTATGTCGTTTTGAACTCTCTTCAATTGATATTCTGCACTCTTGAAGCCGGGTGTATGTCCCATCAAGCTCGTCCTGCAGAGCCCTTTTTCACATGAGTCATGTCTGGGATCCACACAAAAGTATGCCTTCGACACGGGCTCTCAAGAAGCAAGAGTTTTGCATAAAGATCTTGAAATGTTTGACTGCCATGCGGGATGCAGTCTGTTCCATACATTCTAAGTTCGTGCTTTGCGAATTATGAGGCCTTTTATCGTGTCACAGGGGCCCATATCTAACGTAATTGACCCTTATTATAGCTGATAGGCGTCACTGGGTTGGCAGAAGATTCATTATAGATGCCATGTAGTGGTCTTCCAAAACACTTTTTTTTCACGAACTAATTGAATATTAAAACAAGGAAAAGTAGAAATTACGAGGTGCGTAATATATGTCCCCGCCGGAAGTAGCATTTTGTAACAAAATGTGCAATATAGGTAAAAAATCAAGGTCAAAGGTCAAAGAAGTCAAAGGTCAAAATTCTGTGTAGAAGTTTTGAAGCCCTCACCTAGTGCCATCACATAAAGCAAATGGAATCGAAATTGGGTTAGAAATGGCGAAGGAGTAGCATTTTGTAGCCAATGTACAATATAGGTCAAAAATCAAGGTCAAAGGTCAAAGAAGACAAAGGTCAAAATTCTGTGTAGAAGTTTTGAAGCCCTCACCTAGTGCTATCACATAAAGCAAACGGAATCGAAATCGGGTTAGAAATGGCGAAGGAGTAGCATTTTGTAGCAAAATGCAGAATATAGGTCAAAAATCAAGGTCAAAGGTCAAAGAAGTCAAAGGTCAAAATTCTGTGTAGAAGTTTTGAAGCCCTCAACTAGTGCCATCATATAAAGCAAACGGAATCGAAATCGGGTTAGAAATGGCGAAGGAGTAGCATTTTGTATCAAAATGTACAATATAGGTCAAAAATCAAGGTCAAAGGTCAAAGAAGTCAAAGGTCAAAATTCTGTGTAGAAGTTTTGAAGCCCTCACCTAGTGCCATCACTTAAAGCAAACGGAATCGAAATCGGGTTAGAAATGGCGAAGGAGTAGCATTTTGTAGCAAATGCACAATATAGGTCAAAGGTCAAGGTCACAACTGAAATTCTGTGTAGAAGTTTTAAAGCTCCCATGTAGTGCTATCATATAAAGCAAACAGAATCAAAATTGGCTCATAAATGACAGAGAAGTAGCAAATTGAACATTTTGATCACACACGGACGCACACACGGACGGACGCACGGACACACGGACGGACGCACGGACGGACGGACGGACGCACGGACGCACGGACGCACGGACGCACAGACACACACACGTACGGAGCCCGTTTCATAGTCCCCTGCTCGAACTCGTTCGGCGGGGACAAAAAATGCTAGCAAGTAATGTTAGTGTCGCGCATAATCAAGACTTATTCAATGTAGGTACTGGATGGAGGAATATTTGAATAAACCAAATGACTCACTGGACGAGTCTATACGCTAGTTGGTGAGAATCACATTTTGTGATGCCAAGGCTAATCGCTGCCTGTCACAGACATTTTGACACAAGATATCAATACACAATTGTTAATTGAAAAAAAAAATGAGGAGAAGCGTGACTTCACAAACAAAAGATATGTATATATATATATATTGTTTTCAATGGAAGATTCACAAAAAGTCTAGTACAAGCGTGACTTCCCGAACAAAGGATTTTGCCCCACTGAAGGACGCATAGAATGTGAATGTGTACCTGGATTCAAGTATTTTATCAGTTGCTCTCTTTACTGTGACCCCGTGGGAACAAGTACATTTCAATCTGAGAAATGATGTGTAAATGCTATTTTCATTTGGTTCCAATGTTTAACTCTCTTTTCTCTTTGTGCCAGATTTATTTCATCTCCATAGGTATAGCGTGTGAAGTAAGTGCACATTTGGCTCATTGGCATGGAGAGGGCTACTGAGTAAATTGTCATAAACACTCGAAATGTACAGTGAGGACGTACTTCATATGACGCTGGTGAATTATGAAATGAACCGGAGATCACGCAGGATTCGAATAATTTTCAGCTTACAGCCATATTCAAATTTTACGTCTTTATATCAGATCATCATGTTTGTAGTGATGCTATAAAGTCAACGCACAATAACGGTGGAACTTAGAATGGTATGTTTCGTAGATGATTATTGTTTTCTCTTTCATCTCTCTTTCTCTCTCAATCTGACTTAAGGAGGAAATCCAGTCCAATGATAAGTAAGTCTAATAAAAAGAAGTAAAATCTTACGAGTTCAAAAGTAAAATTTTGACTGAAATCGAATGAAAAATAAGGAGGTTATGACATTTTGAAGTTTTGCTTATTTCTGCAAAACAGGTCTCATAGAGTGGATATGAATATGCAAATGTTTGAGTTAACCATGTTATACCCTCACAATTTTCCATTGATCTTGAAAAAAAAAATGACAAAAAAATCAACGTTTCTGTCATTGAAGTCTGAATCATGATGTTATTCCTGGATGGATAACTTCAGAATAGTGATCTGTTAGATATACAAGGATTTGAGCCTTTGGTATAATTGCGTTTGAATGAAAAACTGGAAATGTCAAAGTTTTATGTTTAAACTTTTACACCTGTATAATATGGTAAGTTGTGAGGGAATGACATGCTCACTTTGCCATTTGCATATTCATATTGACTTTTCAAGAACTGTTTCCCCCCAAAATAGCGTAACTTCAAAATATCATTACTTCCTTATTTTTCATCCGATTTCGATCAAATTTATACCATTGAGCTTGTAATATTCTACTCTTTCTTATTAGATTAACTTAATACTTGGACTGGTTTTCCCCTTTAAGTGCAGCTTTAAAACATGACAAAAGAAACACTATGTGTATATACTGTAACCTGTGAGTATAATCATGTGCATGTGTGTGCGTGCGTGTGTGTGTGTTTGTATGTATAAGTTTGTCGAGATAATCTTGCAAGACTAGTAATGACAAAATAACGACACAATGAAGACAAAATAAAGATGAAACTCCAATAAAATCAAGACCATGCCAGTTCACTTCTTATATGTCTTTGTTGTGGTTAATGTGGCGAGGTTCTGTGAGAAAAAATGAAATGGTTTGAGTCACGATCGTTTGTGTATGCGTGTGTGTGTGTGTTTGTTTATCCGTTTGGTTGAACGCGTACATGTTTCACTCCATAAAAATGCTAATGTTACAGAAAATGAACACCAAAGAAACAATGGGAAACTCACTCATAATGAGGAAACTCCATTGGGGACGTCAAAAATTGGGCCATTTGCAGCTTTTGAATTCTGACTTTACCTCATACTTGTAAGCACTGCACCTCCATTTATACGATAATCATAACAAGTATGGTATCACTATAAGAGAATTAAACAATCTTTGTGTGGTACTAAGGACAAATAAATAATTTCTGAGGAAAAATGAGAAATGATTGATCAAACTCAGATTTCCAAACTTTTTTTGAGGGGTTTATACAATATATATTCGTTTATACACACACGTGCACACATGTGAGCATGTATATTATATAGATATATACATCTATACACACGAATGTGTGCACGTGTGTGTGTGTGTGTGTGTGTGTGTGTGTGTGTGTGTGTGTGTGTGTGTGTGTGTGAAATGGGAGTAATACATGGTTAGTTACATCGTACAAACTGTCACCTCACTAGTGTCGGTGTAGTAGCATAATAGTTTTGTGCGAATTAATGAGAGTGATTGGATAATGTCTGTCATTAGGGAGGTTTCGTCTCACTTCCCCTGTTTTTGCACAGCGCACGTAATAAGCATCCAAGGGGCCAGTGCAGGCATTTGTAGAGATCAATTTCTTTCAAGGACAGGACATTAACTACAGAAGACAGCAGTGAATTGGGGCGAAAGCCGATGTAATTGACATTTTGTTAAAACTAGATTGCTGCTATCTACACTGTTTGCTCTTAAGCGTTGTGAAATGCATCCCGATTAATGTCTTTCACTGTCAGTACAATTACGCTGTATCAATATTGACTTACTGTCTGATATTACGTTGCTTTTCCCTATGATGAAATACCCCTGAGTTCCTCTGAATATGATTTTTCAAATAAATTTAACAAACTAGTGATATCGCGACGGCGATTTTATTATTCCGCTGATATTTCATTTTTGTCCCAATAAGTCCACATTACATTTTGTCAGTGTGGGCAAACAGATTCAAACGATTGGGGGAAATCATTATCTGGTAATAATGCACCAATTTCCATGACAATACTTCGAGCCATTCTCAAAATATCAAAAAAGTAGTGAAACTGAAACCTTTTCATCTGACTTTTGATTCTATAGCCAAAATAGTTCCCTATACCCTCATTGTTTCGTCATGCATCTACAATGTATATGCCAAATTTGATTAAGGGTAGGCCTACATTCAGTCATTTTAGGTATGGAGAAAAGTGTATTTTTAGCATTCAAACATGACCTTTAACTCCATGACCAACACTTACAAAGAGAATCATAGTCAGGTCAAAAGTATTCTAGATTCATGAAGATATATTCAGCTATTTCCAACATTATATTATGGGGAAAAAAAAGGTAAACTTTCGGTATTTTCACTTGACGTTTGACCTAAACCTTCCCGTAGACAATCTGTATCAGGTAGTATATGTATACACTACTTTTTATTGATGAAAATACCATCAGGTACTGCAGAAATATAGGGAAAGGGTAAAGCTTTATACACTGGCTTTGACCTTACGACCTTTGGCCTTTAGCGTGGGCGCCACGAGGATAGGTGCAGCTTCGTGCATTGCCCAAGTTCCACTGGGATACTGCATCAGGTCTTAAGTTATGCCGTCCACAAAATCGATGACAGACCGACACCTCGAAAACACAATCCCTCCGGTGACACTTCGTGGCGGAGGCATAAAAATGAACAAATAATGAAAAGATAAACCTTTTATAAAAAAAAAAAATTCCAAGAAATTAGACCCTTTTTTTGTCCACATTTCCCGTAAGCTATGTCAACATTTATATAGCTGTGACAGAAAGAAAGTACTCATTCCATTATGTATCCCAGTAATAGGGACGTAGTACTCGTGATCGTGGGAAATGTAAGCAAGGTATTGATGGTATACCCTTTTCTCTTATGACAAAGTGAAGAGTGAAGACCTCTGGAATACTTAGAAATGAGTGTTTGAATACGAGGCTCCAATAGACAAACTGAAAGACATCCCCGACAAGACACGAACAGAAAATCTATTGAAGAAGAGGCATTTCCGCTGATTGTTGGGAGTAACATTTCAAATACTATAGTATAAAAAGATGTGAGCAATCTGATCTCTCAGATTGGTACTTGTTCCAGTTATTGACAACAGTTTCCTTCAGATATTAACAATATCCTTCGAGTTATTGATATTTTCCTTTAAACATGCCCCATGCGAAATGCGTGTAAAAGATTTCCGAGGTGATGTATTCTGACCGTCCGCTCATATCAAACCAGCTGCACAGAAGAAATAGAGCGGCAACAACTAATGGCTTTATGATCTTGCTATACTGTATAATCTCAGCAACTTTATCTGACTCATACTCTTAAAATATCATTCGTTTTTCAAAATTTACATCCTTTATTTTTCGCTCTTGCAAGTTTGGGACGATAGACTGAAACATTCCTTTTTTTTTTTGGGGGGGGGGGGAGGGCTTTTTCATCGTTGCTGAATCAGCTACCATAATATCATATGCATACTAATGTGTTATCGCCTCCTTTCATCATGCCTCCGTGAATGGGACCTAATATGTACTATTCTTTAATAAAATGTAAACAATGGACTTTATAACCTTAATTTTAAGTCCCTATTTTGATAAAACGACCAAGCATTATATTTTGGTTTGATTTCACGTTATCTACTCTCGTCAATTTGAAAATAAAAATCCTTAAGACATGCGTCTAGATCTCATGTTAGAATTTCATAGTAATATATTCAGTGTGATTTATATTTCAGCACTTAATATGTTTATCTTTCTTATTTCCCCCTTTCCCTCTCTCTCTCATTTCTATCCCATTATCCTCCCATCTTTTCGATTCTTGTCTATTTAGAGAAACTGTGTTAATGATTTAAAATCCGTACATGTAATCTGGTAATGGTTCTGTATACACTGCGATGTTTGTTTTTAGACATGTGTGACTTGTTACCAAAAGACACTGTGCGCAATATGATTGCATTTTCGCCCCACTCACTGGCGTCTCATTCTTTAATTGATTTGAAATTCGCCAGAGCAAAGTAAACTTTGAGAGCTAAAAGACTTTCCATGACGAACAGTCATTGAAATATAGTGTATAGAATCAATTGCGTAACTATGCAAACAACCACGGGAAGCCAAATATCGCTTTGTTTTACATTTTGGAATTCATGTGGAAAGTCTATTGGTACAGGAAAGGACGCATGTTGCGCTACAGCGCCCAAGCGCTCAAGCAGCTCTCTAAATATCAGAAAACTTGATGTACAAATGTGCCTTAATTGGCGTGACAAAATAACGACAGAATGAACATTTCGACGTTTCTAACATATCAAAGGGGATTTAACGCACACGCACATTGTATTATGCATGATGCTAGTGCCATGGATGTAAAGAAGAAAGTAATAACCAAACAATACCAGGGATAGTTTCATGAAATTTGGACCAGTCGTTTAGAATCTGTGATATACATGATATATAAAAGCTTGATTGAATTAATGTGCTGTCATGAGTAGATGGGAAGGGTATGACATCACGTGCACGTATGACATCACGATAGCACGACACTCTCACGTTGTGTTACGATATAGCACGACACTCTGCGAATAATAAAAGAGAACTAGGTGAAAGTTCAGTTTTTGACAAATGAGCACATAAATGGGAAAAACGAAAGTTCAGATGGCTGTGGTGTTCGCTCTTGGATTTTGAGAACTTGCTGTTTGTGGTTGGCCTAATATCTGAACTAAATACTGCGGGCTAGCAAAACAACAATGATCGACTATCTATGACATTCATACACATACTTTATTCACCGCGTTCACGTCATTTAAGCTTGATTTAATTGCACATCACAGCAGTATATTTGCTTGCAATGTCCGATCAATCTAATTTAAAGGAAATTGTTTACAAATCAAGGACAAAATCCATCTTTAGGTAATGTCAGCATACAATAGATATATGCCAACGCATTTAACACACACACACACACACACATACACACATATGCCACATAGATATGTTGATAGGCGGTAATTACGCCAATGAGAACAGGGGAAAAGATAGCGACCTTACAGCATATACACGTGTAAATAAAATCTTTTGATTTATTATGCATGTACACACATCTTCAAACACAAATATCTGATACAACAACTGTATGGTTATGGTTAAACCATTTGGCCCGAATTCAAGAAGGTGGTACAATCTTTGTCCATGGTTTGAACCATGGACAAGATTGTACCACCTTCGTGAATTCGGGCCATACTGTATAGATCTGTAATATCCTGTATTAATGCGTATAATTATACACATATCAATATACACATATTATGCATAGACGCACACACACACACACACGCGCGCATACACACACACACACTTATATATATATATATATATATATATATATATGCAGGTAATGTGCAAATACGAGCTGTTCTTTGACATACAGTAGTCTCCGATGTTCAAGTATATTATTTGTTGGTATGGAAACTGAATTTACATCTATTTGAGTTGGTCTGATTCTAGTAATTGCCAAAAATAAAGGCCGTTAAATTTTAAGACAATTGTAGTCGACTATAGTCACCCTTTTGAGAGCTCCACGTATTGTATCAGGACATTTATTTTCATTTGTTTTCCTGTCTTTGAAACGTGAAATAGTCACATGTCCAATGTACAAATTTATGTTTCTTAAGATAGTGCCACATAAGGGCTGTTTACGTTATACAATGCATGTTATTGGATGAAATCAATCCAAATTTAATTGCTGAAATGCTGAGATGATGCTTCAGGAAATGAAGAAAGAAACGTAAAACAAAAAAGCAGTTGTTAAATACCACTAGCGAACAAAACGGAGAGAAAACACGGACATATCTACATGACAAATGATATTTTATTATTTCACCGTTTACTTCGGGTTGGAAACGTGGCGTCATTCAGAGTTCACATAAACTTCTAAAGGTAATCTCAACCATGCACAATCGTTCTGTATGCAAACTAAGATGTAACTCATGTAATTACATTACATAATGTATTGTATAATTGATAAAAATAATGATAATTGTTGAAAGTATATTTCTACAAGTGTCATTTTGTACTATTTTGATGAAATTGCTGAAAATTTATGTATTGGAAAAAATAGCATAGAGAAAATACATCAAATTAAATAAGAAAATCAAATCACACAAAAATATTTACCTTGAAAATTGCATTGAATTATAAGGAAAATGTATATAACATGTTCACAATGTACACATTGAGAGAAATACACACTGAGAGAAATGCATTCATTCTTTTATAACATGCATTTATTAATTCATTTATGTACACTTATGTAAACCTGATCATTCATGTTATATGGTTTAAACATAGCACGTCTCTCATATCGAAATTGTGACTGCTGAAGATAACCGTCGCCATGACATTTCAAAACGCACTTGATACACAATCGGACTCTTAGATAAATAGAACACAGCAAACTACACATAACATGATCATACACAATAAACACACTGATGAGAGAACTTTATCAATTTCTTTATCGAATGCCTCCATTCAGTCAGTCAGGTATGACCCTTTGGCGGGTAAACCCTATCGTTATATGGTTCTTGTAAATCACCTCACCTGTGACTGCTGAAAATAACCGTCACCATGACATTTCAACACGACGTACACTATGGTCACTGTCCATTGAACAGTGAAGCCTCCCAAGAGCTTTTTTTTTTGTCTGTTACCTTTTACTCACCCTCACGGAAATCAATTTCTATACAAATTGCCCTAGATATGAATCATTGAAAATTACACTGGATATCGATCAACACTTCGTCTGATATGCTGTTGGGCATGACGCAAGATTTATTAGAGATAAACAACTACGTCTTCGAAGGTGAGCGTTGCACACTCCGCTCGTCTTTGTGTTCAAAACAAGAATGACCCACAACACCAAGGCTACATAATATACAAAATTTATAAACAAAACACCTATTTCAGTCGCTTCATATTAAAATGATTCGTGCATTGTATGACGTACCATTACACACATTGAAACTGACATTACATAGATGATGACTGGCGAGGGAGGGAACATACCGAATGTTCCACCCGAAGGGTTTGAAATGCTATTGAGGGAGGTTATAAGTCCGGAGACGAAGTCGAGGGACTTACAGCCTCCCTCAATAGCATTTCAAACCCTGAGGGTGGAACGTTTGGTACATGTTCCCGAAACAAAAGTCGTCATCTATTATATTACATGGGTTAGTCAAATGCTTCAACGACAACCACCAGCACAACGCACTCGATCGCTCGCTCGCGCAGAGCCAAATTCACTGTGTGCGCGCGGTACTAGGCCTTCTGTCATTTGTTACGTGAAAATGTTTTCCCATGGGAGAACATTACAAGAATGTTCGCCCATGGGCGAACATAACGAATGTTCCTCCATCACGTGACTGTGTTTAGTCAATCGCTAACCGGTATTTGACTAACCCATTTAATATATGTCTATGAAAGTAACTCAAATGCGACTGATAAGGATAAGATATTCCTGACAATCCAACGATTCTCTTTTAAGCCTGCTATCTCGATAACATAATTATGAACTAAAAGCTATCATTAGGGGAAAATATGATGGACGTGACTATTGTCATAGTCCTCGATAAAATAAAGCTGATAAAGATAAAGACTCTCTGTGCGTAACACCAGTAAAAACTATAGTACGCAACTACACTCTGTTTAAAGAATAGTTACTATTGTTTTGCATGCGAATATGGACACACAATATAATGGACAGTCATGGAAATACACTCATTAGCGTTTTAAATCCCTCGGAGTGGAATAACCTGCGGTAATGCTGGACTAAATTTACTGATATGAATTTCTACTGCTTTAAGTGAAATACCACAGTGATAAAAGGAATTTTGGAAATCAGATGTATATTCAATGAGACAGACCGACGTCAGTTATGTCCTTGGTTCTGTCATGTCTCCCTACGTTGACAACATGCTGATTAAATTTCCTCGCACAAACACATAGGTTACTATTGATTAGCGGCAGATATTGTGATTAGATGAAATCAATGGTTTGCTTACAGGCTTGATGTCACCATGATACCTCCCCAAACAATCATCCTATTTTCCGTTTTATTTGTGTATGTGTTTTGTTGTATTGCGTCCTTATGTGTTTGGGCGTATTTTTTTTTTTTAAAGCATTGAATTTTGAGCCGAGAAAACACAAGACGCACAGATAGATGTATTATGAGTAGTTTCTTGTCAAATTGTATAGGCAAGGCGATGGCAACAATATAATTGTGCTGACAAAAGATTTTCTTTGAAATAGTTTATGTTACAGGGGGAACCTTGCCATAATGAGAACTGACAATTATGACAATATTGCCTTACTATACTAGGTTTCTCACTACATATAGCAGTACAAAAACAATATGTACATGAAGAAGTATGATATATACTTATATACGTATGTGGATTCTAATGAATAGGAGACATTTCGAGGTTTGTACACATACTTTAAGGAGACACCTACGTAAAAGGGTGACATTTTCGTGTCTCCCCTCTCTTTACCCCTCTCTCTGAAATACAGTTTTGCGCAGATTATGGACCACTAAAACTTATGAATAATCATGATGTCGTTATAGCTGTATGTTGGAACCATCCATTCGAAACAGGGACACATCAACTTGAAATAATGCTCATGTGAAATTCATTGGTGTATGCCGTGTATACTTACAGTCGTTATAAAAGTGTGTTTCGGAAACATCAAGTTTATTGCATATATCTCGCTATCCATGCAAGCCGTATATTTTTCAAATATTTATATCTTAGACAAAGATATTACTAACAGTTGAACATTGCATTTTTATGTATCACATTTTATTTTTCAAAAATATATCCATAATGATGAAAAAAAAATACCACTCTATTTTTGGGAGAGCTTCTGCTCACATAGTACACGCATGCTTAGTAGAAATATAAATATACCTCAGAAAAAGCTGTCAACGTGTCTCCGGAGCGTGCCTGCTTTATAGCAAAATCTGTCTCCCTGTATTACTGTGTATGTACGGTACGTACCGGCATATTTATTATGTATTCATAGAAGCACGAGCGTGAATTGGGGAGCTGGTCAATTGGGACAATAATTAGCTAGAATCTGATCCGACTGAGGCGTGGCATGAGAGGTACATTTTAATGTAATTCTAGTTTAATGAATTTAAAATTTAAACAAGAAACCAGCATTTATTTAGTGAAAAGAGAACGAATGGCGGCGTTTCATTCAATTGCACATTGTTACACCAAGTCCTAGTCACATGTCTACAGATCTACGTAGGATGAGAAGCCCTAATTCCCGGACACTTTTAGTTAAAAACAAAAACAAAAAACAAAAACAAAACCTTCAATTTTCAAAGCAAAACATTAACAACATAGAACACTTATAATTTCAGAAAATCTGATAAATTTATCTAAATTCATTTAAATGCTTCTATTTGATACCCCAAGAGCTATCTTGGTAAAATAAAGTATTTCAGAAAATATAAAGAGAACTTCAAATTTCAATGTCAAACTAGGAACCGCAGCGAACGTAGCTGGCGCTTTCCGAAAGCAGGTCTGTCAATCGATTGACCGCAAACGTGCAATTCGTCGCTGTCACCACGAACTGGTATTTTCGTGAAAAAATGGTTGGATTTCACGTTTTCGAGATTTTCACAGGATTTTCTCGATAGTATTCTAGACATCCTGCTAAATTTGGAGACTCGTATTTCAATGGCTACGTAATAATGACGTACACATCTAACGACATTTAGTTAAATCTGCGGATTCAGATATGACATAAGAGACACTTTGCAACGCGCGCTGAAATGATCTTTGTTAAAATTAACTTTACTAACACTTAGCTAAATCCACTGATCAAGATAACACAAAAGAGACACTTTGCAACGCTCACTAAAATGCCTCGGAAAAGTCAAAAGTACGTGAAAGAAAGAACGACGCGAAACAAAGAGCTATCAATGATCCATCATTGGAACGTTCGACTTACAACAGGTTATACATTTGCCCAAATCATCAAGATCTGAAATCTTCTACAAACGAAGATTGTCTAATTACAACTTTACCGTATACGACGTGGCTTCGAAAGATGCCGTGTGTCTATACTTGTCACATGAGGGTCTCGTAAAAAGAGGCGCTTGTGAGATTACATCAAACCTACACAACTACATGAAAGGTCTAGACGAGCAGGGCGTAACTGAAGTGGAGCTTTATTCAGACGGGTGTTTCGGACAAAATAAAAATTCCATAGTCCCTGGAATGGCACATGCTTTCCTTTCTGAATCACAGTCAGTGAATAAAGTGACCTTCAACTACTTCAAACCAGGGCACGGGCAAAATGAAGGAGATTCAGTACACAGCACGATAGAACGAACATTAGCCCGATTTGAGGAAATTATGACGCCGGCTCTAGTTGGAAACAATCTGAAAGGTGGCCCCACACTGCAAAAACTAGGGTGTTAAATATCTAACACCAGCACAGAATCGAAAAATATTAACACTCTTGGTGTTGATTTTAGGTCCCGTTCAGAAAGAATCACACCAACTGGTGTCGAAATATTCAATTACAGGTTGATGTTAGAGTTTTGGTGTTATTAATTGGTGTTGAAATTGCACATGCGCATAAGTCAGAGAATTCGAGCAAAATCATTGGACGAAAGTTGTCATGTGACCTCGCTCTGCGCTCTCGGATCGCGCTGCTGGCCGGCATTTATGGCTAGCTAGCTAGCTGTGTACAGTGTGCGCGGTGCATGCATATGTTATGTGTAGTATGCATTATCAAGGCCATTTTTTATCGATGAGGTTTTCTTCGCCTTCGGGCCGCGGGTAATGAAAATTCGACTCAATAATATCCTCATTAATCAGCAGTTAAACAGCACAATCATGCCGATAAGTGTAAAGATTTGTTCTGGAGATCGCCGAATCAGAAAGTTGCTGCCACTAAATCCAGAAGACATCGTAGGATTCTTTGAACTGAGTAAGTGTACGGTACCTGTTTTTCAGGTGTTTGTCATGAGTCGACTGTACAATACTGCTAATGCATGTGGAGCATGTGGAGCTGCAGCTAGAGTGCGTGCGACAGCGTTGCACCCAAAAGTACTTCTCCTACTATCCTAGTCTACAGACTACAGGTAGTTTTCTAGACTTAGAATCTAGTAGGTCCTAACGTTAGAAACTAAATCATCCCATTAAATTTAGAGTCTAACTGCTACAACGAGCCTTGGGCTTGGACCAAGCCTTCCTGAACTTGAAGCCTTGAGCCTGGGGACCACGCAAAATACTTCTTTATAAGCGAATTTTGTTTGGCAAGAGGAGTTCATATCATGTGCAAATGTACAAAACTACAATTGAAACCTTATCTACTGGTATGTTATGTGATACAATGCATATAGATCTATAGCCATAGAGTCTAGTGTTACTGTAGTTTTTAGATGATAACTATTTCTCTATTTGTGGTAGGTGTCTATACTTTACGTTAGATCTAGACTCTGTAGTCTAGTCCAGGTCTACAGAAATTACATTATCTTCTTGGATAATCGGTGTGCTCTCCCGATGTGCTCCGCTTGTAGTGGGTGCAACGCTGTCGCTTTTGCAATAGTATGTGTGTAGCTACTGTATAGTGTAGTCTGTAGCTAGTCTGTGCAGCTAGTCTGTTACTAGTGTTAGTCTGTTGGTCTGTTTGTTACTTTAATATTAGTCTGTAGTGTTGGTCTGTTACAAAAATGTGAAAGTTTTTGTTGAACTTGCTCTCATTTAATTCTTTCTTTCTACATCAATTTTGTTCTATCTTGGAACAAGTGATCCTTGGGCTTGGCCGGCCTTGGTAATACCAGGTGTGAGTTAATGAGGTCAAATGTCATCTAGGGGGTCAAAGGTCAAATGATAGGTCTGTTAGTCTGTTACAAAAATGTTAAAGTTTTTGTTGAACTTGCTCTCATTTTTTTATTTCTGCATCAATTTTGTTCTAACTTGGAACGATTGATCCTAGTTGGGTTAATATCAGATTTGAGTTGATACGGATATTGTCAATGGTCATCTTGGGGTCAAAAGGTTACTTGTTTTATTGATTGCAAAATCAGGCGAGACTTGTGCCGGCCATGGTTCGAGAACCACCTTGTTATTACAAAAAAGTTCTTGGTTTGAATGTTTTGAATGATAGGATTTGATAAATTTTATGGACATCTTCAGTAAAAATGTAGGGACAGCTTAAGCCCTAAGGGGGCCGCTCACTTGGTCTAGCCTATCCTGGTCTATCGAGGTAGGCCTTAATACTGTCACAGCCGGGTTCAAAAAATTGCATGGCTATGTAATTCTTTCACCTGGGGTGGCAGTAAGGCCTACCTCTAGACCAGAATAGGCTAGTCCAAGAGCTAGTCTCTAGGTCAATAGGGTTAGAGCACCAGCGAACGACTCCTTTAGGCCTAAGCTTTTCTACATTTTTACTGAAGAAGATGTCAAAAAAATTTATCAAAACCAGTCATTCCACTGGCATTAATCGGGGGGGGGGGGGGGATAAAGTATGTGATAAATGAGATATGTGTCATTGTATTAACATCATATACTTAAAAAATTGTCAATGTCTTTCCCAAAAACACTGAAAATTGCCAGAATGTTCAAACACACTAGCGGTATAAAAGTTATAATGCTACTACAACTGTAGCTATTATCCTGTCATGAAACCATACAAACTGCAAAGTATACTTAAGTCATTTTTTATTACATTTGTAAATTGTAATAGTTTTTCTCTCCCCACCCCCCCCCCCCCTTACAGTCAGAAGAAAATTCAGCATCAGAGATGGCGAAGATCTTGTTTTAGTGGATGAACATGAAGGCTTTAGTATCGACGATGATGTATTGGGAGATATTGTGACCAGCCAGCCTGATGTTAGCCTCATGGTCCTGAAAGAAGATGAAGAATGGTCCAGTAAGTTTTTAATAAGAGCATTACATTTCTGGAGAAGTAAGCAGTATGCGAACAATTATAGGAATGTTCCTTTGAACATTCTCTGTATTTGCAAAAGGTGCTACTGGATACAGCCACTGTGTTAAAATGAACAATTCATTGCAAATTAAAGACAAAGGAAGCTAGTCTTCAGCATTGCAAACTTGCATTTTTGCAGAAATGTTTTCAATGCGATCATCTTGAAATTTGTTGGAAATTTCTATCTATATGTCCTACCCATTCAAGGATGGTATTTATTCATGAATGTACGGCTCACAGTTTCCTGGACCTACATGTGTCTTGAAGACACCTCAATATTGTGAATGTTTGATTTAAAAAACATTTTGGTGTGATGTTTGAGTTGAATGATACTGTCCAAAGGATTACATAAAAAAGAATCTACAAAAGTCTGGAAACTTATCATTGTTCATCGGTGTTGGGTATTACCAGGGAGGTGGCCATCTCCCTGGTATCACCAAGTCCCTGGCTGGTGTAAATTTACTCCTAATTCAAGAAGATCTAGTAATTGCAGTGTTTCTAGTATAGTACGCCTTTTTAATTATTTGTTGTGCCTAGCATTCTTATGCTATAAATGTATGATTACGTATTTCAAATCTGGGCGGACAACTCTGTCAAAGTTTACAACAGTAGCATATGACACGAGTGCTGTTTTTCCCATGGTTGGCCCCAGCTGATAAATACTGTGGGGTAAATACTGGTCTTTGCCGGATATTACCGTCTCGCTATTTATGATGAGAATGGGAAACACAGGGGAATAATCAATAAGTCATTTCATGAATTTTGTTAATAAAGGAATACACAAATCATTGTACATGAAGTATGATTAACCAAAATAATAATAATAATAATAATAATAATTTATGGCAGGAATTCATTCTTATTGCTGGGACAAATTTTTGCGCAACGTTTTCTGATCTATGTATCTGATACCATTTTTGCTGTGTACAAGAATTCGAAAATTGTAGCAGTCACTTGGGAAGGAATTGCTCCTATTGTAAATGTTTACTCCAATCATTCAGTGGCACTTGCTCGACAACTTCTGAAGCAGAATGGAAACTTGACAGTCATGGAGCTCCTGTCATCTTTTGACAGTTCTGACCAGAACAAAGAAGGTATTTTTGCACATTCCCTGGAATGCACCCTCTAATTTCATAAAGAGTCTGAAGTGTCATCAGAAGTTAAAATTAAACCAACCTTATCATTAAACATTCTAGTGATGGTCAATTTTTCATGGAGCATAATCACACTCCCACATAAACACAACACAAATGTGGGCCAGGAAGCTTATTTTCGAGTAGCCATACACAATTTTCCCCACCCTGAGAGGGGACTCCCTCCCGGATCATCCCCTCATCTAGTTATTTCACTCCATAGGATTTTTTTTACAAAAAACAATTTCCAATACTCTGAAAGTATATTGTACTCACTTAAATGTGCATCAGAAAAAGTTTATTTCTAAGATGCCAATTGCTAAATTTTCCCTACCCTTAGATGGGGCAGTCCCTTCCAAACCTTCCCCTGCATTTTACCCATCTAACTTTAACTTTTAACATTTTTAAGTCGTCCAAAGGAAAGACCTTATGCCGTCATATTTGTCCGTCTGTCTCTCCGTCTGTCTGTCAACAATTTGGTATCCACTTTTTCATCGATCTATATCTTGGCTCCGAGTTAACCAAACAAGTTCATATTTGGTATCGGTATCCTTTAGGACTTTCCTGATATTAAGCTCATTTTTGTGTTGAGGTTGAGCTTAAAGGCAAAGATCAAAGGTAATTCAATGTCACATGGGTTATATAAAACAAATGAAAATAGATCTTTCTCGCAATATCTCAAGAACGGTTTGGGCAAACAACTTCAAACTTGGTATATGTATACCTATGGAGGTGACAATGATCTTTGACCTCAACCTTTGACCTTGACCTTTGACCTTGATTAAACATGAAAATAGCTCTTTCTCGTAATATCTCAAGAAAGGTTTGGAGAAACAACTTCAAACTTGGTATATGTATACCTATGGACGTGGCAATGATCTGTGACCTCAAGCTTTGACCTTGACCTTTGACCTTTGCCCTTGATTATTTGTAGACAACATTTTGAATACTGTCCATATTGGCACGGTTTTCAATTACTCGACATTGGACGACTGCTTTGGACGTCGTCCATATTATTATACACTTGGCTTGATTTCTGCTATTCTGATGGCAGAACCCCTTCCCACACACTCCCCCTGCTTTGTCCCTTCACTCCCTCACTCAGTGCCCCCCCCTCCTTTTTGTCTCACCTGAACAAAGTTCTGGCAGAGATTGACATAGTAATCACTTTTCCTGTTGCTGTGTTAGAAAAATGTTAAAGGCTTTTGTTGAACTTGCTCTCATTTCTCTATTTCTGCATCAATTTTGTTCAAACTTGGAACAAATAATCCTTGGGTATTACCAGATGTGAGTTGATGAGGATGATGAGGTGAAAGGTCATCTAGGGGTCAAAAGATCAAATGATGCGAGGCCATGTGCATCATTTTTAGCTCACCTTAGCCGAAGGTTCAAGTGAGCTGTTGCCATCCGTTTTTGTCTGCCGTCCCTTGTCCGTTGTGCGGTGTGCGTCATCTGTAAACTTTTATATTTTCATCTTCTTCTGCAGAACGAATGGTCGGCTTTTAGTCAAACTTGCAGAGAATCATTCTGTTGGGTAGAGTTGTTCAAATGATAACTGTAGCCCCATGGGGGCCCAGGGGGAGGGCCCCCAGGGTGCAAAATTCTCAAAATTTCAAACATCTTCTTCTCCAGATCCACAAGAAGATCAGTCAAGTTGTTTTGTGTGTAGATACCTTTATAAGTAAAGAATGAAAGTTGTTTATGACAACTCCTGTTGTGCCCCCTCCTTGGATTATTCTGTGTCAGTTTTCCTAAGAGTTTTCCCATTCAAATCTCAAAATAATTATATTGCTATAGCGCCCTCTAGACAACTACTGAAACTCCCCTTTAAATGAATGTTGAGTAAAAGTTGCCTTCAATGAGTTTGTACAGAAATTACCAATGAGATTGATAACTCAAAGTTTAATTCATGTCAAAATGAACAGAGCCCATGGAAGTACAAGAATTGTATATTTATTAAAGGAAAAAAAATATTTTAATCTTTTACAAAAAGGGAACAATTAAGCTGTGATCATTCAGAGCATTACAAGTTACATTTCAGTGATCACAGCAAGTTCCGAAAATGACCACAAATTACTCACTGGACCATCTCTTCATGCATGAATGATCAAGGTTTTTAATTATAGACAATCAATGACTACTAATCTGATACATGTGATTGTAATAAAGTATCTGCTCACCATGCACTTGTAAGATTTAGGAATAATCTGCATGTGTATTGTTACTAATTGTTTTGCCAGAGTGTCCAAATGGGGGGGGGGGGGGGGGGGGGGTAAATGATTTTACATGCAACTGTAGTAACTCAGTGAGTAATCATTTCAGGTGTTCACAGTGAGTTTGACTCTTCATTACAAGGTGAGTATTGATCGAAAACTCACAAAAAAGTGCATGTCCTACTTTTCTCCTACTTTTACTGAAATTTAGCTCCTATTTTTTTTCTCCTACTTTTTCACCATGATCTACTAGAAAGCCTGCTTGATTTTATTATTTTGCATTTTGAAATACAGGATGGAATTCTGGTACATCTGCCATCCTCCTCCTCTTGTGCCTGTTGCCTCCTGCAAGCCAAGGGAGGTCTAAAGCTGCCTCAGCAAAAGTATCCATTTCCTCAGCAATCTCAAGGATTATTCAGTTTCAGAAGGTATGTAGCTTTTCAGTATAAAAGTGGACTATAAATAAATAATGTTATTAGTACCCTCGTCACACCTTGCATGTTCTCACTGCATTCTAGAAAATGTTGCCAAAACTGACTAAATGTGTGTACACAGGGAGTAGATGTAGCAATGGTCTATCTAAGAATTTCATGAATGTGCTTAGACTGGCTTGGACTAAGAGGGTGCTCAAGAACTTTGGGCCTGTTCAAAAACTGAACCTATCCTAAGATTATTAGGAGTGACAATGCGCTAGAACGAGATGGACCTACTGCAAACAGGGTTGCCATACTTCAATCCTACTAGGAATATGTTTCAGCGTGACATTTTCACAGCCCTAAATGTAGAGTTATATCAATAAACAAAAGGTCAGTACTTTTTGCCTCGATATTGGAAATTGATTACAAATTTGCAGCAAGAAAATAATTGTGAAGGAAATTTTAAAATCCTTATTTTCACAGTGTCTCCTTTTGTGTGAGTTGAAATGACTCAACCATATTAGAAAGACTCTTCTCAATCAGATACTTAAAACCTGCTTTGAAAATACTTGCATTTTTTACCAGGCCTCTACAGCCTACCTCTATACGTTTATAAAATTTTCTGTGCAAAGTCCTGGTTGAAGAATGTAGCTACAGTGTATATCTCTGTTCAGTTCATTAACCATAAAGTGAATTGAGCGAGATACAAGTTATAGGGGAGACTACGCTGCACATGGATGTCACCATCATGCACAAGCCCTGTGATTTATGCACTTTTCCTATTTGCTCAAGAGTTATGATGGAGCATCACTTGCAGCCAAGCCTTGATAGTCTGCAACATGCAGCCTGAAGGCCACTGCATATCATACAAATCTTTGGTCGCACAACTTGCCGACTATCATTTTATGAAATAAACAGTGCGTATATTCTGTTTTATTTCAGATCTTAAGTCGCTGAGTTGTGTGACAGAAAGTCATATCGAATGCGGTGGCCTTTAGTCTAATCAGGCCTCTTAAATTGAGAAAAAAGTCAGAAAACGTTGTGCTACTTTGCACATTGCAGACATTTTCCACAAAACATCCAGATCCCCCCACTATATATGTATGTATGTATGATGATGGTAACAGTGATGATAAAGATAGAGTTTTGATAGAATTAACAAGTGGGAAAAGGGTAACTGCTAGTTTCATCGTTTACTAGTACATGTAATTTGTTTCAAACACAGAGTGGAGGGAGCATTCAAGATTTTCTGGATGGCACCAAACAGACCCAGAGCCAACCGTTCCTTCTTGGAATTGGAAATTCTAAGGCCTGTATCAGCAGTTACTTGCTCATTGTCGATCACAAGGCCATTCCATGTGGTGCCCGTACGGTGGAAGGAGCAGTAGATGAACTCTTCAAGACGCACTTTGTCTTTGGCTTGCATTACTGCCAGTCTCTTCATCAGTTCTGGACCTTCATCCAGACAGCTGTTTTCGAGATTGATGTTGGAGTTTCCCGCGAATCACCGAGAGTGCGTGAACTAAGATCCAAATTATTCACACCATGATTTGCTTCAAATGCAAGAGAAATTTTGCAATACCAAAGTTGGTGCAACATTTAAGATTAAGTCATGGACTAAGTGAAGGAGGAAAAGAGGTGTTAATCTGTGGACAGGGAGCTTGTGCAAGAACATTTTATTCTTTTCGTGGATTTCGAGGGCATTTGCAGACTCACCTTAAATCTGGTTTGCCAGATAATCAAGAACAGTTTACTGAAAATGAGAAAGCTGGTGAATCATTCGAAGAGAGCTTTGCAGGAAACAGTAATGATAATGACGACAGTGATCAAGATCAGGATATAAATGCAGAAGATGACATTTTATCCGCTGAAGATTTGAATAGGCAGTGTGCAAAAGTAATTTCAAAATTTTCAGCAAACAGTGCAAACTCTGGAAAAGTTGTAAATGACATCGTGGAATCAACCAGTTTGATTGTAGGTGATGTAGTAAAAAGTGCATCAGCGGCAGTTAAGGCTACTTTCTTGAAACATAAACTGCCCATTGAGTCCGAAGCTTATAGAGAAATACAGACGCATTTTGCTATGCTTGAAAAGCCATTTGAAAATTTGAACTCAGAATATAAGCGGATGAAATATTGTGCAACACTTGGACTTGTTGAACCACAAGAAATAAAGTTAGCATCCGGTATGAAAGTCGTCTAAATAAAAGAAGTAAGCAGTATGAACAGATTGCTATTGAAGATACCTTTGTTTATATACCCATTTTAGAATCTTTAAAGCAACTTTTGAGCAATGAAGATATATTGCATTTTGCTACTCATGACCATAGGAGCACTGATGGTGTAATGAGAGATTACTGTGATGGTGCACAATTTGAGAAAATCCCTCTTTTCCATGAAGATGAAAATGCCCTACAAATTCACTGTTTTTATGATGACTTTGAAACTGTAAACCCCATCGGTTCAAAAACAAAAATTCACAAGTTAGGTGCCTTTTATTTCATTTTGAAAAATCTGCCACCAAAGTATAATTCTATTCTTTCCAATATCAATCTTGTAGCTCTGTGGTATGCTGAAGATGCCAAAAAATATGGATTTAATGCTATTCTCAAGCATATTGTGAAAGACATTAACATTCTGTCAACAGTTGGCATTACTCTTCCTAATGGCATTGTGAAGAGGGGAACCATTACTCAAATTAGTGCTGATAATCTAGGTGCAAATGCCCTGTTTGGTTTTGTACAGAGCTTTTCTGCTAATTATTACTGTCGATTGTGTGTGACAAGCAAGGAAGAGGCGCAGAACACATTAAAAGAGGTGTTAATGGAAATGCGCACCAGGCAGACTTATGAGCAACATTTACAAGAAGCTGAAGCTCAAACTACACTGTCACATGTGTTTGGAGTTAAACAAAAAACTGTATTGAATGATTGTATTTACTTTCATATCTTGACAAATTTTTCACTTGATATAATGCATGATCTGTTGGAAGGCATAGTTCAGTATGAGCTGAAACTTGTACTAGAATATTCATCTATGAAAGGCAACCACCACTCTTGACCCATGATGAACTGAATCAGAGAGTTGCCAGCCATTGCTTAAACCGTACAGATAACAAGAACAAACCATCCTACATTAAACTGAGAACAGCTGGCAATGATGTGGGTCAAAAGGCAATGCAGGCTTGGTGCTTGATAAGAAATCTTCCATTCATCATAGCTCATGACATTGAAGAAGGAAACGTCTACTGGGAACTGCTGCTAAGATTACTAGATTGTATGGATATTATTTTTGCTCCCCAATTAACAGCAGGCTTGATAGCCCAGTTGTCTGTTCTCACTGAAGAACATCACACACACTTTCAAAAAACATTTCCTGCCAATAGGTTGTTGCCAAAGCATCATTTCATGGTGCATTATGCTACATGTTTGAGAGAAGTTGGGCCACTCGTACATGTATGGTGTATGCGGTACGAAGCGAAACATCACTATTTTGGCCGTGTTGCAGAATCTGTATGTAATTACAAAAACATATGTAAATCACTTGCAAAGAAACATCAGACAGCACTAACGTTCCATCTTCAGTCAAACCATCCTTTGGAGTGTCTCGAGGTTGGGCCAGGTACTTCACTTTTATTGTCAGATTTAGATGAAAATATTAGACAGACTGTGCAAGAGAAACTCCAAGTAGAGGAACTCTCTTCTGAAGTCTTTGATGCCAATTGGGTTAAAGTGTATGGTACACATTATCAGTTGTCTCTTTTGGTCTGCCATGATGTCGATGAGCTTCCACTGTTTGGTCAAATAGAGCATATCATTGTACACAACAATGACATTTTTTTTGTACTTCTCTTGCTAGATACATTGCATTATAATTCACACTATCATGCCTTTACAGTAGAAATAAGTTTTCCACGTGGTCATGTTGTCAAGAATCAAAAGGAACTTGTTGACTACAAACCACTAGATTTAATGACAAATTTGTCAAACACAGACTCGAGGAAGTACGTGGCACCAAGGCATGTTCTTTTCAAGTAATTTAGACCTGTAGAGCCGATGTTATGTATGGTTTTGGTAAATGGTAACAAAATGTTCAAAAATAACTTCAATCAATAAGATATTGTGGACTCTTGTTAACCCTATGTAGCCCGGGCTATATTTATCTGTAGCCCCCCCCCCCCCCCCCCAGATCTTGGCCGCCGATCATTAATTTAATCTTAAAGAATGCTAATTTTTGGTACATTTTTCCTTTTGAACATCTGACCAAGTGTGCACTGAAAAATTTTATGATATTTTTGTAATGTAATATATGTAATATTTTCCATCTTTTTTTCTTTCGGGAAAAGCAAATTTATGATGCATGTGCATGAAAGCCAAGGATTTGGAAATGCACAGATTGATTTGTTGTTGCTTATTTCCTGGAGGAAAAAGAGAAAGGAAAATGCATGTTTTGATGTACAAATAGCTTTTTGTTGACTTGAATGACAAATTTGTCAAACACAGACTCGAGGAAGTACGTGGCACCAAGGCATGTTCTTTTCAAGTAATTTAGACCTGTAGAGCCGATGTTATGTATGGTTTTTGTAAATGGTAACAAAATGTTCAAAAATAACTTCAATCAATAAGATATTGTGGACTCTTGTTAACCCTATGTAGCCCGGGCTATATTTATCTGTAGCCCCCCCCCCCCCCCCCCCAGATCTTGGCCGCCGATCATTAATTTAATCTTAAAGAGTACTAATTTTTGGTACATTTTTCCTTTTGAACATCCTGACCAAGTGTGCACTGAAAAATTTTATAATATTTTTGTAATGTAATATATGTAATATTTTCCATCTTTTTTTCTTTCAGGAAAAGCAAATTTATGATGCATGTGCATGAAAGCCAAGGATTTGGAAATGCACAGATTGATTTGTTGTTGCTTATTTCCTGGAGGAAAAAGAGAAAGGAAAATGCATGTTTTGATGTACAAATAGCTTTTTGTTAACTTGAATGACAAATTTGTCAAACACAGACTCGAGGAAGTACGTGGCACCAAGGCATGTTCTTTTCAAGTAATTTAGACCTGTAGAGCCGATGTTATGTATGGTTTTGGTAAATGGTAACAAAATGTGCAAAAATAACTTCAATCAATAAGATATTGTGGACTCTTGTTAACCCTATGTAGCCCGGGCTATATTTATCTGTAGCCCCCCCCCCCCCCCCCCCCCCTCCAGATCTTGGCCGCCGATCATTAATTTAATCTTAAAGAGTACTAATTTTTGGTACATTTTTCCTTGTGAACATCCTGACCAAGTGTGCACTGAAAAATTTTATAATATTTTTGTAATGTAATATATGTAATATTTTCCATCTTTTTTTCTTTCGGGAAAAGCAAATTTATGATGCATGTGCATGAAAGCCAAGGATTTGGAAATGCACAGATTGATTTGTTGTTGCTTATTTCCTGGAGGAAAAAGAGAAAGGAAAATGCATGTTTTGATGTACAAATAGCTTTTTGTTAACTTGGTTGAGGAAAAAAAAAATGAGAAAGAGACTCAAGACAACCAAGTACCTACATGGGTATTTCTTTTCATATGGGTACCAGGAGTAATTGTGTGATATCATGTGATGTCATGTTCATGTTACACATGAAACATTTAGGGGCTAATTGTGAATGAACATGTTACCAAAGAAATATGCGAGTGTTTGTGAGTGTAATGATTATTGGCTTTTATCTTAGGTATAACACAGTACAAAACAGCTTAGTTTCATTACGTATTAACCAATTTGAGGTCATACTTTGGTACCCATATAAATAGAAATACCCACATGCATATTTTTTTGCCTTTAACTACTTTAGTATACAGGGTGGCTCCCAAATTGGGCAAAACTTTGTACATTTTAACATTTTCTTCTCTTGATCCAGATGTAGAATACAAGTTGTATTCTTTAGGTGTAAGTTGTGTATTGTTCATCATGATAATTCCTTTTTCCAGTTTCTTGAATAAACAAGAACCAAGTTTTGTTTGTCAAGATAATTTGGTTTGTTCCTTTTCCCTTCTCTATGTGTAATGTGTAATGAATTTCTGTGTTTGATTCTAATGCATTGATAGAGTGAGTTGGATTGAATTGTTGGTGCTAAATCGTTGGTTTTTGTTTTAACAACAATTTGGGGTTGAATTCTGCATATCACTGTTGTTAAAATAATGGTGTTAAATTTTATCACCGAAAATAGAATTGAATTGCAACACCAAAGATTGGTGTTGGAATCTTTCTTTTTTTTTTCTTTTTAACACCAAAAATAGAATTGAATTGCAACACCAAAGATTGGTGTTGGAATCTTTTTCTTTTTAATACCACAAATAGAATTAAATTGCAACACCAAACATTGGTGTTGGATTTTTTTTAACACCAAAAACAGAATTAAATTGCAACACCAAAGATTGGTGTTGGACTCTTCTTTAACACCAAAAACAGAATTGAATTGCAACACCAAGAGTAGGATTGAATTGTTTAATTCCAGAACTTGGTGTTAAATAACACCAACCGGTGTTTTCCGATATAGATACCGGGAAAGTGTTAAAATCAACACCCATGGTGTTGGATTTAACACCATTGTTTTTGCAGTGTACGTTCGATCCTTTGGACTTGCGAACTTAATTTCGTTTTCGGATCAACGCAGTTTAAAAATAGAACATTTCTTCATTTTGGATTAACGAACTTTCGGAATAACGAATCTCATTTCGTTTTGGAATTAAGGACCTTCGGAATAAAGAACCTTCGGAATAACAAATCTTATTTCATTTTCGAATTTACGACCCTTCGGAACAATGAACTGCAACTAAGTACAAGACTCTATATACTTCTGAAGAACCACCAACACCACCAGTACCTTCAACTGCAACTACTACCACCACTGCTATATGTCCCATCGCCACCACATACAAGTAGACTGCTAGTACGCCCTCACACTATTGATTCCATTTATAATATTATTTCTGCAACGCTTATTCTCTTGATACTGATAATGGTGTCAAGTGTTGATCAAGTGATAGTGATAATGATTCAGTGATGATTTGATTTCATATGTGACATTACTATGAACATTGACGCGACTGTCAGTATGAACACACCCACAGCGCACGGGTTATCTAAGGTGAGCCAACCACACTGCAGAATAGCAGGAGGAATAACGCAACAAATGTGAAAAGGAAAGTAAGTCCATTTCTATTGCCAGATTTTCCCCGCTTGAACAGCCCCCTTTGATGTCACGCCTAAGAGGGTTAGTTGTTAGCGCAATTGTACCATGACTAATATTATATTTTGTGGTTCAATTTAGGCGAATAATTTAGCAAAAGAGGGATATGCCCACGCAGTTTAGTGGATGGAATGTATAACACTTATGGGCTATTTGTAAGAATAACTACTGGAACTTTGTCGTCTGCGTATTTGCTCAATTGTTCGGCGGTTTGCAAGCTATTCAAACTTACCTTGAACTAGAAACACGTGTGTAACAAATATGTTGTGAAAAAAAAGGAGAGGTTGATGCTTTCTTCTATATGGTAAGCTTTATAAAGAATGAACACGGTGAACCCATGTATCATGCAATCATGCCTTACACACACTCATACATGCTTAATTAAACAAGTAGGCCTGCAAAACACAATTTACATTTCACATCAGATTATCTGAAAACTAATCCTGAAAAGGTCATTCATTGCGTGTCTTACACAACCAACTGAAGACCAAAACAAAACAAAAGAATCGCCTTTTGCAATGACAGAACCCAGTCGGCAATTGGACGGTGAACACTGACAACCGTTATTTTGGCAATTTCCATTTTTTGATAACCTTTGACACGCCTTATATACGATCAGTTGCTAACAATAAACATTCAGTTGTAGAGATATTGGCAAATATAGCCTGCTAGCTTATGTTTGGAGGGGGTTCTTAAAGCCATCACCGCTAATTCTTCGGTACGTGGGGGGGGGGGGGGGGGGAGGGGGTGAGTGGGGTAATGGTAGGGGTCTGTATCCAAATCATACTTTAGTAGGATGAAGACGCATATCATAATCTATACGGGGACTGAAAAGGGAATTACTGATGATATTATGAAGAGAATTTGCAACATCGTTATCAGGCGGGATCACATTGTATATTCCACCTTATATGTCGTAATTGTTGATGTTTGTTTATTCTTTCCATGAGGATTGTTACAGTCATTGTGATTGACCTGCTTGATTTTGTAGCTATTGTGTCATTTAGTCACAGAAATATTTTGTTTGCACTGTTCCGCAAAGTTCCAGTTTGTATTCATTGAAAATAAATACCCATTAAATTGTTCAATGTGGGCATTTCATAATACGTTCAAGGTATTAACTCACAATATGATAAGAGAAGTAATTTTTTTGCTCCTTCATATTCGCTATTCGTAGAAAAGTCGCTAACTTAAATGCCTTGCTATCCAATCTGCCAACAGTCTTCTATCAATTCCATATTCCTCATTTTCGTTCCACTTCTTTCAAAATGATTTGTGTTTTACACCCATTCAGCACACAAATTTAGATGCTCACAACTGCTCATGGTAGATAATGCACACCCTGCTGGATAAAACACAGTGTTCCACAATGTGAGAAACACAGTGTGAACACAATGTGAACACAGTGTGAAATATCTTCACACTATTAAATTCGAGCGTTTTATTAGTGTGAACACATTGTGAATAATAAATTCACAGTGTGACACAGAACATTACCATGTGAACACTCTGTGAAAACCAAACCACAGTGTGAAATCTCCACACTGTTAAGTTCTAGCGTTTTCCCATAGTCGACCATGTGACCACACTGTGAACACACTGTGGGACGCTGCGTTCATTCCAGTAAGGAACTGACATTAAACATTGATAAATATAAACTTAAAAGAATTCTTTCTATTTCATATTTTGTCGCTGTCAGTATTTTTTTCTCAATTTATTTCAATACGGTTAAAAAAAACACATCATCTGTCTCAGGGCTGTTTTAAATAAGTCAGTATATATATACATCAGCTTGCAGCACATAAAACAACACGATATGATACAGAAGAAAAATAAAACTTTCCTGAAAGAGAGAAAGAGCAAATTGGCAAAACAACAACAGCATCAACACTAAAGGAAAAAGGTCAAATAGATAGAAAACAAAAGAAGATTATTCAATTCAAAATGCCATTTCATGTTATGGTCACAATAATAACTGACAATATTTAAGAGCCATCTGAATCTAGGTAAATTTTGCTGTTTTTCTGACTATTGTTTGCTTTATTTAATAATCAATTTAATTACTAGCGACAATGTATCAGAAAACATTACATTTCAGCATATCGCATAATCACGGATAAGGCAGAAATTTGTTGAACATTTAAAGGTAGGGAATCCCATTTGCATGCCTTAAATGAAGAGTTGTATAAATACAGTGGTATGTTGAAGAGAGTATCATTTTAGAAACCCCCATAAAGTATTGAAAGTGGAAGGTAACATTTAGTACATTTTTATTGACCGTTAGATTTTGAATTGAATTTTTTTCGGGGCTCACCGTAAATTCCAGTACATTACTAGGCTAGCTTTGCAGACCCATGCACTGCATGTGTGTCCATCATGTATATTTTGTAAAGAAAGTTCATCAAAACTTACAAACATTTCTATATACATTCTTGCCACGCACTCTATATGTTATTACATCAGCTTTTATACATTTAGATTTGTGTTTATAGATAAAAGATATAGAAGACTACAACAAAAAGGCTTAAGTGTGGCTGACACACAGAACTACTGAGTAGTTGAGTTTTGTGCATTATTCAAATTGTAGATAACTGTTGACTTCCAAATTTCTCAGCAGTGGCCTAAACAAGTCCCCTGAGGTTCATATTTAATGTTTTGCTGCATTTTTGGAGGTCTGTAAAAGGTATCCCCTACCTTTAAGACCAGGGCCCTGTTTCATAAAGCTGTTCGTAAAGTTACGAACAACTTACAAGCGACTGGTGATTAGTTCTGATGTGCTATACTTATCAGAATTTCCATAATTCAGCACAAGAACTGATCACCAGTCGCTCGTAAGTTGTTCGTAACTTTACGAACAGCTTTATGAAACACCCCCCAGATCTTCACTGTATTGGAAACAGATAATTCAAGTGATCTAGAGGTTAAAAAAAAAGTTTCTGAAGAGTTTTAAAAGAATAGAAGAAAATTAGAAGAACGATTGAACCTAATATTGGATTTTTTCTTTCTTGTCAGGCTAAACCTCAGAGTATTATATCTCATGTTTTTTCTCCTAATCTATCTTGCTCTTTTCCAAAGATACTTCAAAACATTACGTTGATCAAACGACAGTTGTGCCTTCTTTCATGACCAGTTACCGTATCAACAACCAACGCTCCAAGGACTCCAAGAAGTACAGCGTCTTTTTTTTCTCCGACAGGTTCACCCGAATACCGCATACAACCAAAACCAAACACGCCCAGATACCTTTTTGCACGCAACAATGGAATGACAGCTTATCCGATGGAATCATTTAAATAACAAAAGGAGTAGTGTCAGTGCTGGTAGCTCCCCACCCCCACCCCTTCGCGTTCTCTCCCCTTCTCGCTTTACCAACACTGTGGTTGGGACACTTTCTTTTGTGATGATGGACTTCCCTTCACCGCGTTCTTCGTAATGCAACGGCGGAGAAAGAGAAAGGCTTGTCATGAATATTGTAAGACGGTCATTCTCCGAGAAGCCCCAAAAATGTCGCCGAGGGTCGTTGCAGGAGTTCTCGTCACAAACACCCCCCCCCCCAACTCAGAGGGGGAGAGTGGAGATGTAGAACTTCGAGGAAAGTAGATAACTACTAGTACTGAAACTCTTTTCCCTTTTTTCTTTTTACTTGAGAGTGACGAAATATTAATATCAAGTTTATACCTGCCGAGTGTCTGATGTGATCTCGAGAGTGCATATTACTCGGTAATGTCTCAACACTAGAAATATACATAACTATGATATTGTTTCTTCGAGTTACAGACATTGAACAACTTGCAGAGCGTGACAGTCCACGCCTTTCCTTGTCAAAATCATGAAAAAAAAATCATAAAGATCCAAACGACAAGCACCTGTTTGACGGTCACGGCCAAAAACTGAGGCAAAAAGCACGCAATACACACCCACCGCACTCAATGTGATTAAGCTCAATGAGTACTGACGTTGTTGTTATTGTGTATGATCTTATTGTTTCATAAAGACGCACGCAGCCAATGGAATGGGGCGAGTCCCCACAGCGGAGAAGTTCGCAATAATAGTATTGATGTGCATATGGCTTCACTGACGTTTCAAGCGCATTGAAAGAGATACCCACGGCTTGACTTACGTATGCCGAGAGGGGGGTTTGCTAGGATCCAAAGCCTCTTCATATTCGAAACATTCGATCTAATATTGACATCATACATCGGATTGGTGACGGAAAACACTGGGATCAGAGGGAAGAACTAGACACCCCAGGAAGCTTAGGGAGATTCTGAGAGGGAAGATAAAATACAATCATTCCCGCAGAGGTAACATACCAGTCAACAGAAGCTATATACCGGGCTTTGGCGTAACACTGATGTCCACTTAGAGAGTGGTTGCGAAACCGCTACCACGGCTTTACTTCTCCGCTTTGCTATTCTCTCCCGAAAATGAGGTCGTGCAGCATATCCCTGCTTGTGGCGCTGTTATGTGGAATAACACATGCCCAAGGTAAGAGAAATAAAAAATGTGTTTTTTTGAGAATTGACTGTTACTGAAGACTTGCATGATTATTGTGTTTCTGGATAACTTTCAAATACGTGATGTAGAAAGTAGAAGTCTAAGAAGAGGTGTCGTTAACTACAAGCCCTATCATTTCTGACACTACCATGCAATACTGCAAGTCTTAATGATTACAATACTACTACCACTTACTTCTACTACTTACTGCTACTGCTACTATTTCTTTTACCATTACTTCTGCTGCTGCTATTATTATTATTATTATTATTATTACTACTACTACTACTACTGCTATTACTCATACTACCACCACCACCACTACTACCACTGCTGCTAC
The DNA here is from genome assembly GCF_040938485.1 of Diadema antillarum. Classification (NCBI taxonomy): domain Eukaryota; kingdom Metazoa; phylum Echinodermata; class Echinoidea; order Diadematoida; family Diadematidae; genus Diadema; species Diadema antillarum. The sequence continues at coordinate 102,936 of NW_027270889.1, read as the reverse complement.
TTACCTTGTATACTGCTACTATTACTACTACTACTAAAATAACTACTATATTACTATTTCTATTACCATTACTATTACACTACTACTACTACTGAAATAACTACTACTATTACTATTTCTATTACCATTACTACGATACTACTACTACAGCTACTGCGTACTACTGCTATACTACTACTACTTCTACTACTACTACTACTACTACTACTACTACTGCTACTACCAACTACTGCGACTTCTACTACTGCACCACCACCACCACCACCACTGCTACTGTAACTACTACTGCTATATCTATTTCGGTAGAAGTAATTGACACTGCTGATGCTGTTATTTCTGGGGCTACTGCTATCTCATCTTATTTTCATCCCCGTTCTTCTGAGGTCTTTTGTTGCACAGTCGGGGACTTGAGGGGTGGGTAGGAGAGGGGCTGCCACCTTTCCACACATTAGGGCTCTCACAAAATATGAAAAATTGAAAAAGACAAGAAAACCTTTTACTTACTCGATTTCCATCAAGAGATTCTTTTTAATCGCCATCACCAAAATAATCACGTCGGCGTCATCACCATGACGACGACCACTCAAATCATCATCACCACCACCACCACCACCACGATCATCATCGTCATCATCATCATCATCATCATCATCTTCATCATCATCATCATCATCATCATCACCATCATCGTCGTCGTCGTCGTTGTCATCACCACCATCATCATTATGACATTTAAGGCACTTTCAACATCGCTATTCTCGATCGCTTATACACTGTTACCGATACCTCTCCAACCAGTGGCAATATCATTATTTTCTCCTCTTTTTACCCCTCTCTCTCTCTGTTTGTGCTTAAACTCGCCCGTTACTATTCATACGTGCACTACTGCTATGCCATAACTCACACGATCACCCTTACTACTGCTGTCTATGGTCGTGATACTACTTTAGCTGTACTATGTATTTCGTGTATAGTGCGTCTGCTATTACTGTATATAAACATACACCACCACCACCACCACCATCACGATTACACTACTACCATGCTGCTGCCACTACTACTACGTACTACTACTACTATACTGATTATGCTACTGCTGCTGCTGCTGCTGCCGCTTCTATTACTATTTCTACAGTCAAAGACAGTTGCTTACTTTAATCACCTGTTGTTTATTATGTTAAATCATATTATGCATCATTTCCTTACATATTCCTCTCGCATCACGTGTGAAGATAATATGTCCTGCGACGACCTCTTCATAGAGCCTCTTTCTATTGACTTATCATAACATGTCATCTATAGAGGCAAACACGCTTTGTTAGACTGCATAATATATTTTTCGTCGTTGCTGTCAGTATAATACTGAGAGATCAACAATCATCCATTCATTTGGTCACGTATTTGTCACTTGTGTTCCCTATGAAAGTATAAACATATAATGTGTTCATCGTTATTGAAGGAGCCAATTCAGTATTCCATGATCAGTCTACCAGGTACGGCTTGATTTGTAACTCATTGGTCTGCTCTATCTTCAGTAAAATCACACGTAATATCAGCTCAATGATCTTGCTGGGTCCAAAGTTAATGACTGGATGTCTAGTCACACCTCATGACATCTTGAACACCAGGAACACATTTGTGGTGTACTCATTTGTTCGGATGTCAATGCTATGACTTACGATTAGAGAAAATAGTTCTATCTTTGTGACCAAATCAATGAAATCTTAAAAATCAATATACATATATAAATATTTCAGCTAAGTGTATTTTTTCTTGTTTCTTCCAGGGCATGACATGTTACACTGTGCATTAAAGAGTTTTAAACGAAATACAATTGTATATCTTAATATTGCTCCTGCATATGACCTCTGTTAAGATATCTTGTCGACCGTTGTTGGTCATTTATACATTTTTTTAAATCTCATTGTAATTTAAAGGCTCGAAAAAAAATCAGAGGATATAGAGGAAAGAATACATATTGGAAAGGAAGGTTGGAAAAACTTTTAGAATAATAAAATAAGTGTGACGTATAAGTTGTACATTTACTCCAGGTACTAATTACTTTCTGAAGTGAAAGAGTTGCAGACATCTTGCATTCTCGATAAAAAAACCCGGCAACTATTGAATGTGTTTTGTCCGTCTTGTCATATCGCCACGTTGCAAATAATCGAAACATGAACATGACGATCAACGACAGAGTAGGGTTTTAATGATGCTTCTCATCTTTGCTCATACTCTGTGCTAAACATTCTTTTCTGTCAGAGCAAAGAACCCTTGCATAAACGGACAAGCATGCGCACAAACACTTTTTATCCTCAATCTTTATTGATTTCATTTTCAAATTACGCATGAACAAATAATCTGTTCAACACATACAGCGCTAAATCAACATCTTTTTCAGTGTTTACTGCTACAAATAAATCAATCAAAGTCAAACTAACTCAACAATACTATCGCAACAACTTTTTTTAACAAATAAAATGCATTATATTCCACTTGAATGTATTGACATATGAAACCATATCTCACTTGAATTTGAATGTGTAAGCCTACAACTTAAATTGCGCTTGTGAGAATGTTTATGTATAAGTATATTACGCAACTGAAGAATTAAAATTTTGTATCAGACCCTATCAACCCCCCCCCCTCCGAAACGGAAACAAATCTTTATTTCTTATTCTATCCTATTCTAAATAATAAATCATGCCGTATCATTTTTACAATTAATACTTATCCTCTCCTCCAAATCAAAACCCAGTCTCATACACATAATCATACACACACACACACACACACACACACACACACACACACACACATATATACACACATTCGCACACACACACACACACACACACACACACACACACATATTTACATTCCTGAAACTTCATACTGTGGGAGGAGCCGGTAAGGAGAGTCACCTCACAGCAAGTGCATGGCGCGGAATTTTATCAAATGTTTTGTTGTAAACGACCAGACACGCACTAATTAGCAAGCGACCAGCAAAAGCAGAATGACCAATCAGCAACTGTGATGTGGGTGTGTTTAAATTCCTGAATTCTCTCACGTTCAAGTTTGATATGAATGATGATCATTGCAGATAAAGAGATTATACACACATCCAAACTGTAACGACGCACGTAAGGGTGTCCAAGCTATACAATACTCTGTAGAATTAGTGATAATTTTAGCACAATCGTATTCGGAGTGGCTATAGCCTTTGAAGATTTCAGACCTGATTTGCGAAGCACTTTGGAGGTTCACAGAGGGGGAACAAGTTAATATATGTACATGAAATGCTGACTTATCTGTTAAAAACTAATTTCAGCATTTGATTAATAAGCTTTAGTTAACAAACGTGAACATTCACTCGGGGAAATTAACGCCTTTTGAAATTGGCGCCGGAGAGACTCCTCAGCAAATACAAAAAAGATAAAATGTAATCAAGAGAGCATTACATATTTCTCATTGACATCTGAAGTGACATTTCTTTTTTCTTGTCATGACATATTAGAAGCATAATGTGCGGATTTAGGGAGATGCTTGGATTTGGTCTGCTAGCTTCAACTACAAGCACATGCATATCAAAGGCTATTGTTTCGAGTTTGCTGACGTATAACGTTGTGCTCACAAAGTCCTTGTATAGCTACTCCTTCTCGAGTTCCGGTCCAACTCGACGACCCCCCTCCCATATATATATATATATATATATATATATACATAGTCTAGAAATTAGACTTGAGACGAACGTTGCTCTTGATCTTGTTCTCGCTTTTGATAAATCGAGCTTTCGGCCTGTCATCAGATAATAGCAATCTCACACAATTTGCTTTCAATTAGAACATCTCCGCATTACGCATGTTCATTTGGCGTTTTCCTATATGACCTCGACTTCATATACCAGTACTTTGAATTACCAATTCTTCAAACAAGCGTCCCCGGTCAATGACTATTCAAAACACAGTCCACAATTCATACGAAATGCACACAGCGTCTATGTACAATGTATTCGATGCGGCCCAGTTGCGTTCCCAGCTACTGCAGCTTGGGGCACAGCTACATTGTATGCTGAAAGGATGGTGCACAATGCGCCGCACAATGCGTGTAAAGAACACTTTTATCGATCTATCATTCCCCATGCACTTGATTAAGGCCAAACCATTTTCTTTTCTTCAGATCAGGCTATTGTTCAAGGCTGTATATATCAGTATTCAAGCCCGAAGACGTCGGCTAATAGAGGCCCATTGTAAAACTGTGCGGCATTGCTCCACCCTAATGTCAATCGCCACATTTCTCATCATAATTGTAATAACCGTTGAGAGTATACCCAAATCATATTAATATTGATATGGCATCTTCCAGGGCAAAGTGTCGAGAGAAAAAGACTTTGAAAAGTAAACTGCGGTGATGAAAAGTGTAGTACCCATAATAGACGAGAAGAACCAAAATAAACCAAAGAGACTGCATTTGGAACGTTTCAAACCGTTGCGAAATTAATTGTGCATGTCATTGCTTCTTGCTGAATGCACGTAGCTCTTAACCGGGATGTTCTATGATAGTGGAAAGAATAATATGATATTCTTATATACTATAGTATGGCTTGTGATTGCTATTACAGCTGGTAAGACCTACTCCTTTTCTTTAATAGTGCCAACTGTGTCTTTGAAACCAAAACCATTGTTTCTCGATTTGGTGAAAGAATCGACTATGTCAAGGTCTTTAAATTATTTATTTCCTTTCTTCTGTGTGCAGTGGTACCTATAGGAGGCTTTGAATTTCTCTCTCCAGTCATCCATCAAACTTGTCCTTCCTTGATGACGTCGACAAATGGGTCATTTATGGGCATTGATGGGGAAAAAGAGCAAGCGAAGTAATCGCGCTTTTAGTACCAACTGTGCGATCTTTTGTCCGCGATTCCAAAACCGGTAAACGCTGATAAATTGGTAAAACCTTCCAGCAAACGCGCGACTGGTAGACCATGTCTGTCGCGTTTCTTTTCTGTCTTTTTTTTTTTTGAAGCGGACCTACACTGTTATAGAGGCACGACTCCGCTATATAGGGGCGACACAAAATGAAGCCAGAGTCCGCCATCTTTAGAGTCTTCTGCATGATTTACCCTTGATTCTCTTTCGCAAAGCTCAGGCTCGATCGTTGTGCAACAAGTGGCATAATGGAGACAGGGAGTAATGGGTGACCATTCAGTCCACAACATATACACAAAGGACATGGACACTTCCATTTTTACCGAAGATATGGAAGAAGCAGAACGCTCGATCCTTCGCTCTACCCCACTCTGTCCTCAGCGTCCACATAAACTACACTTATATCCCTGTAGAAGTACGGAACAATTTGCCAGATCGTAAGAACGGAGGTCCAGTGATGTGTTTTAAGAAAACTGTCAAAACTTGTGTTTAAAGAAGAATTTTTGCGGTTTGAGTTGAGTCCTCAATGACAATCTGTACCCATCCTTTGTAATTCTTGATTCTTGAGTACATGATGACTGGAGTGATATGTATACTGCATAAATATTGATTTTATCATGACAACTATTGATATTGTTGTTATTATTGTTATCATCATCATCATCATCATCACTATCATCAGCGTCATTATTGTCGCTATTATCACTGTACCTAACTCAACCAGGCTGCAAAACCTTGCCGACATAATATTTGTGATTCTCTCTCTGATATAATCACCCCGTGTCTCTATAAGTCTACAATTCATTATGGTCCTGAGTATTACATTCCAGTCAGAGTAAACAGTTCCGCCCGCGTCCCCCTATTGTAACGATCCATCCGGATAGCGAACTATAATCGTTTTTTTTTTCTTTCTTTTTTCTATTATATGACAAAACGATATTAAACATTATCATTATACTCTTCTATAGCGTAAATCAGCCGTTCCCATTCATGGGCCGGCTTATACGAAACAAGGCACGTTATGAAATATTCTGATGTGTCAAGCCGACATCCTATATGACAATCTGTCGAGTTTCCGACGATTAAAGAGTCATCAAACAGGTTAACCTGAATCTTGGTTCTGGGTATCTTCTGGCATTGCTTATCCCCCTCGGTGGGCCTAGATGCTAGTCTCCGGAGCGTGTCGAATAAGATTGCATCAGAACTCATATCATCAGAACACCGAAGTTTTATCCCATTTTGTAGATTAGATGAACCTTCGATTGTCAGTGGAACGGAGGTTTAGACCGCACAGAATCAGACTTGACAAGTGCCACTTCGCATTAGTCATAATAAATGTATATAATCATAATAGCTAGTCTTCTCTAGTAGAGAAGTCGAAAATGACATTGCATTTAACTGAAAACGGAATGTAAACTTTTGCAGTGAAAACACTGCGAATCTGCGTCACATATTATGTTTCCTATACGATTAACTATAGCTTTTCACATTCTGACCTGGATGTTACCGTTACTGTAATTACATCATGATCACTCTTCTGCAGCACTAAATGTATGTATATAGTATTCTGCTTCCACGATACATTTTTTCTTGCTGTTATTGCCAGTGATGATGATGATGATGATCTGTAGGATAGAGTTTCGGTTTTAAGTTCAATCGTTGCAGTTTGCATACAATGAAACTACATTGCAAGCTCTGTTTTCCAGATGTGCTTTTGGTATCAAAAGAGCAAGTTAGTGTCAAAAGCTAAGTCCAACTTAACCAACTGCTGTCATGTTGAAAAATGATTAGTAAGAGGATGTAATTTCTTGTCTTTCCTTATAAAACTGTCGTTTTACAATATGCAGAATGCATGCCTTAGTTCAATGTTAGAGAGAACGTGAGGGAGAGAGAAGGAACGTCTCCACTAGACTGAAACAAATATTTTCCAGGCGTCACACCAATCGTAGACCAAAACATCGCGTACACCCACGCATAGAACAGTCATTTGCACACAATAGCGTATCTTTAAAAAAGCAAACAAACAAAAAAACGCCTCATCTGTTCACGCCCTCCTAACCGAATCGATTGGTATAAGGTGAAAACCTTCCAGCTCTATAAACCGCTCATCGGGTATACTTCTCTGTGAGGAAGGTTTTTTGGCACATTCTTTTATCAATTTTGTGCTGCTTAATTGAATTCATTCTCCAGAAGAGCTGGAAGTAGAAAATCTTGCGGAGTTCATGTTAATTCTGTAACGTGTATATTTTAAGTAGCTAGCAAATCAAAGATACATCCGGCAAATGCTCTTAGTGATAAGTTCTGATGAAGTCAAATCGATCTGACAAGCTATTCTTTGATTTGTGCTGGTCTATTACATAGAAGTGGTATAAGATTGACTTGTACGTAATCAAATACTTGTAAAGCAAGCAACTACTAAACCAATGTTTTGATTCTCGGCAGTGACCAAGCGAAAAGGTAGTCATGCGCAGACTATCAACAAACACCCACAGTGGCACAGAGACATACACACGCACACACACACACACACACACACACACACTCACACACACCATCTATATATACATATTATATATTCATATGTGATATTTGTGGGTGTGTGCGTGTGTGTTAGAGAATAATTGTGATCCATTAAATTCTACTCCCACTATAATATTTCAATGTGATTAAGGACAGTTTTGATATTTTGTAATTCTCACACTTGAAATCATGCAGTTTGTAGATTTCTTGTTTCAATATAAGAAATGCCCTGGTGCGATGTTTAGGCAAGCATTAGAACCAGCATGGTTCAAGATCCTTTTTGAATTAAGCGGAAACCCTCCAGACTATTATTGACCTACGCCCCATTACCTCCGTATTTCATTGTTTGGCTGGTGTTGCTCATAAAATGCAAGACCAGTAGAAGCAGACATGCGGGGAGAGAGAGAAACAAACAGACAGACAGACAGACAGACAGACAAAGATATACAAAGAGATCATGGAGGTAGAGGTAGAGAAAGAGGGTGAGCTACTTGGGACAAAACAGTATCAAGACTATCACGCACCATTACTTCTTTTGAGCAGTGGGCACACGGTCTCACTGAAGTGCAGAAACAATACCAAACATTCTTTAAAAGCGCGAAATAGCAGTTACCACGTTTACAGTTTGTTTCACTGTGTCTGTACGTTACGTACTGAGCACATTCTTGATGTCATTCATCAATATGTCAAGAAACAAAAGAAAATGGAAGAAAGAGTACAATGAGAGTTCTCTATAGAAAGTCTTATGCCTATCGCCATTATGTCTTTACGTGATGGAAATGCCTTTACCAGACAACATTATTCTTCAAATAGGGATATTAGAATTTGCAAATGACTGCATGATGATGGCGGCATTAGTTCAATAATGTGACGTGTACAATATATATTATGCTCTGAAAACCAGCTTGGGAAATATGAAATTGGGTTCACAACCGTGATTTACGTCATATGATAAAATATATGGCATATATATATATATATATATATATATATATATATATATATACGGCATAATATGTAACAAAATCTCACTAGATTCACCATTTAATCTTTCAACAAACTGTTCTTCTTTAAGACGAAATGATTAGAGTTTTCCCTAATAATGACCACATAGACGTCTTCTAGCTTGCATAACATATTCGCTTCAAGAGTAATTCTTATCTATCTTCAGATAACCTCTTTAAAGGGACAGACAGTTGAAGGAGTCTGACTTCTCTATACCATACTGCAGGGTTCTTATTATCTCTTCATAAGAAATAGACTAGTAACGATGTATCATATAAATTGATTTTGGCTCACTGGCAGCATGTATTGATTCACGCTGTAACATGATCTAATCTAAACTTCATACTTCAGCTAACATTCACACTGTAAACTGATTTCTTCTCTCTTTTCGGTGTGATGAAAAAAAAAACACTTTAAGCACACAATTCAAAATATGCACATAACAAAGTGACTATTGTCACTCTTCGTGTAAATCTTGTAATGTGTGAATCACTACAAATCAGAACGCTAAAAAGACTAGCAATAGTTGAAATCATGATAAGGTCAGTATCTTTATATTGCAAGAGGTCGGTGTGCGTTGGAGTGCTTGACGCTGATTAAGAAACCTATTACAAACGCAAATATGCACATGTACACCGCAGATTTCGTATGTACTTAGCGGCATATAAGGGTGTGTGACACACAGCAACACTGAGCTTTGAGGCATGGAAAAAAGGGCTGATTAATTGACCTATCCGAATTGTCCGTTCAGCCGAACGCACAATGCAACCTAGCTTGTGATGATGCTCTGCCATAGATTCTCTTGCGAGCTTTTACCCGCTCGATTCCGGTTGCTATAGCGACGGAACGCCAACCTCAGCAATAGCGATGTAAAGCGACATGAGTACTACCATGGACCTAACCCACGCATTGCAGTGACAGCAACCGTACTGGAATAACTGATGCAATGTATGTCACGACTGGCTGAGACGCACGGCGGACGTAATGAACGTTCCGTAGCAGAGAAAGGAATGAAAGACGGACAGACAGATATGTAAATTGATAGATGAAGTGAATCAATACATAGGATAAAGATAGGAATCAAGATAAAGAGATAGATACACAAAGTGATATGGAACAAAAAGTATAGTATAGCAAGAGAAGAAGAGGGGGAGAGAGCGCGAATGAGCGCGAAATGGAATAGGCCTAGAAATTATGTGGAGAAGTAATGGCAGATGGACTTCGAAAGCGGACATATGGAAAAGGAAACATAGAGGGATATTACTGCTTAAAACATGACTCTCAGACGTAGCAAAATCACAGAAACGTGTAGGGTGCAATCTGACCTGGTATGAATTCTGTGATATCCGTTTCATATGATCATTTACGGTATCTTTGGGTTGACTATTAGATAGGAGAGGGCACGAACATTATTTGAATAGATGCGCACTCTATCGGAGGATAACCTGGTTGGCCCAAAACTGAAAGTAAGTGTTGAGTTATTCTTGAGGGAACTTTGACAGCACCGTACGTGATCATTTTACGCTTGTCGTTTCTGAAAAAATAGATTCCCACCTCCCATATTAGACTTCTGAGAATGATGAACAAAGACAAGGACATTTGTGTTTCTCTTACGTCTCCCAATATTAATGATGAATAAAAGCCAATCACTACCAGCTCAGCGGTAAACAGGATCTTTCTGCTCTTCGTAGGATAGTGACATATTTGTCAATTGTTTAACTTCTATTTTTTACCCTGGATTGTAGTTATCACAAAGAAACAATGAAAATACACCTTCACGCTCAGACAACGTCCCACCGCTCCCATCCCACACGTCGTCATGACCATTGTGTGTTAGAAAGGTGCACACCCACATATAGGGCGCACATTCATTCAAGTTCATCCACATTTCCATTCAAAGCATGTGGGACACATGACGAGATTTGTTTATTGAAAGCAGAAGGGTGCGCTGACATTCTCGTTTATCAAAATTTTTCCTGCGGTTAATTGCATTATCACTCATGTTTTGTTCCAATCACAAGTCAGCCTTGAAAATGACAGTCAAAGGTTAAAAACGTGATTGGCGGTTTTACGCCTCATAGCGCGAAACATCATTATAATTTCATTGGTTGTTTTGTTGTTGTAATGTCGACTTAAATGATTAACAAACAAAAAATATGAAATGTCAATGTTTCTCGACTGCCTATCATCCAGACTTGTTCCCGATTTACTGTATCCCTTGCAGCTGAGAATGTCAATTTCATTAATTTCTGCAATGTAGGGACACATTAGGGGATCTAGAACCAGACTCAAAATGCCCACCATTTATCAAATGCACATCTCTTAGACGTGGACTGTTTTGCAGACATTTGAACTATCTATTCTTCCAGACCTACGTCTATAGGCAGACACTCTTGGGTAATGATAGCCATTAAAGGTGATAATATCTTGGTATGTATACCAATGTTTAGATATAGATTATGTCCAAAAATAACAAGGATTTTTTTTTTTCTTGAAGGAGGGGGAGGGAAACTAACGAGAACATAATGTCAATCATCGATCACTTTCCGGAGAGCCCGTTCAGGCGTAACATGCGAACTTATATCACCCCACAAATGCAAGTGTTGTGCAACAAAGGGAATTCTGACGTCATCAGTCATGGGGGTTCATTACGAAGGCACGATGAGCCCTGCGATCGGAATGGTTATGTGACGACGCTCTCTAGCGAAGTGTATCATTGTTTAAAGAGTCTTACCTCTGTGATTTCAAATGTTGCCGTTGTTGGTATACATGTATGTATATAGTTGTGCGTTATTCGGGGATGAGTGTACGTGTCTTAATAAGACACGGGTACACATGTATGTATACATGCAGTTCACGTCCACGCACTACGCCGAACCCCTCACGGACCAACAGAAACGCGTAGATGCACATGCGTTCAAACATAAGGGTAAATGTGTAACACATATACATGAAACACGGGTATGGAGCATGATGATGGTTTTGAAGAGAAGCCAATGCTCCCCGGCCTAGCATGAACTCGTTTAAGTATACCTCTAACTTTGGCAATATCAATGTGTACAATTTACATCCCCTAACTCTACTCATACCTGAGTCTGCATAATGTCTCTGTTTGTTCATTTACATTCCTTCTCAGTCAGTCTACCAGTCTTAGGACTTACCCGCAATGCTTCATTCGTTAATCATGTTTTGACGCTGTTCATCGCAGGGAAACGGGATGTGGCAAGACTGACGAATATCTGGTTAAAATTAGTAAGCCAGTTGACCACTGTAGGCCTACAATTGATAGATACTCGTATCACAGTGCTGCCTCAACACGTTAAAATCACTACCTGCCATTATGATTAGCGGCAATTACGAGTTACATGATAATTTCGTAGATTTTCATCACATTAAAGATACTATGCATGAACCTCATTTTCCTAAGCTCTGAATTCCCTATATGAAATCAATAGAGGAGGTTATTGTAACTCCTAATCATGGGAATGTGTTCAAGATTAGAAGTTTATGACGAGAAAGCAACTAGTAGACTATCTTCTGCGACCGAAGCCTTCAGCAATATATATAGTACATTGTGTGCCTCCTGTGCTTGCCCCTCAAGTCTTAAGTTTTGGTTCAGGGACGGGTTGAATATAGTGAATTGGAGGAATCTTGAGGGGATAGATAGATAGAGAGATGGAAAGACTGTGACAGATAGATGAATAAACAGAAAGGGAAAGAAAGAGAGGGGGAGTGGAGAATCTTAGAGAATTTAACTTCTTTCATCGGACGCGCATACCATACTCACTGGTCCGCCGCGACGAAGTTCAGGTATCCGGCCCAACCCATTCAAAGATGAGGGCGCGTCTCCACGCCTGAAAACATCTATTCGTGTGTGTGTGTGTGTGTGTGTGTGTGTGTGTGTGTGTGTGTGTGTGTGTGTGTGTGTGTGTGTGTGTGTGTGTGTGTGCGTGTAGAAAAAAAAAGAAGATGAATGGACGGCATTTTATTGCAGAACAACACGTCCAAACGTTCAAGTGTTACCAAAGCTATTGTTAAACGAATGTTCATTCTTGTTATTAATGGTTGAGCAGATCCATTCAGCGACTTCGTCAGAAGCATGGTGCAAAACGGACAGTTCCACTTCGGAATGCGGTGCTGTAACTCTGAATACATGCGCACACGCATAGTCATTCACAAACACACACACAGAAACACACACACAGGAAGCTACACTCATACAGACACAGACACCACACACGTACACACACAAATAAACAACCACATACACGTAACATATTGATACAGATTGTCATGTTACACCATATGACTGAATTTTTTTTTCTTATTTTAGGAAATGATATTATGCACATAATCTTTCAGCATAATTATGTCCCTCGTCTTCAAAAAAGTCATAAATAAACAATGCATTTGTGAAAGTATCACATCATTGACACATGATGGACGAAGATTATAAACAAAAAGTCTTTATACTTTTTGCCATTGCTGGGCAGAAAATGTTCGACGTGGTCCAACGACTTTTATAGTTCAATTGATATATTTACATTCAGCTTTTTACGTGCAATTTTCCCATCATCATTACTTTTGAATGACTCCATTCAAAGTCTCGGTGAGCTATATCAATGTCATTCGCACTGCTCTGAATAGAGTCCCCTCTCGCCTTCATCATACACTGAATGCCAAGTCCACGGTCGCCCGGCAAGACGCCAGAATTTTGATACAATTTGATACAAGTTTGAATATTTTGTTGTTCGTTGACCGAATCTGATACCAGTATGCCTCATTGTTATAAGGTGTTAAGTCGGCGATGATAGCTATCAGCCTGCTATCCGAGTGTACCGTTTGTGCACAGTTACCGAATTATACTAAGTTGGCTACTCCTGTGTCCGCTCTGATAATTCTGGCTTACGGAGGTCACGCATTCTTTTCTTTTGTTTGTACTTTGGCCCAGATTTGAAACTGAATTTCTTTTTTCTTCCTTTTTTTTTTTGCGAGACGCAGATTGGACGGCCTCATGCATGAAATGACCAAATAACTCGTACAGATTGTATCTTACACAGGACATTTTCGCATTTCTTCTTCTTCAAAAAAAAAATCTTGCGAATAATTGGTCTATTCTGCACGAAATGTTTATATATATATCTATATATACATTTCGTGGAACATTTCGAAATGAATATATATATATATATATATATATATATATATATATGTGTGTGTGTGTGTGTGTGTGTATGTGTGTGTGTGTGTGTGCGTGTGTGTGTGTGTATGTATATATATATATATATATATATATATATATATATATATATATATACATTTCGTGGAGAATAGACCAATTATTCGCAAGATTTTTTTTGAAGAAGAAATACATGTGTGCGCGGGCGAGCACGCGCGCGTTCCCGATCTAAAGAGAGCTTCCAAGATTCCTTTTACATGAAGAGTCTCTTCAAAGGATGAACTCGTTTCACAATCTGCAAGCGTTTTTGTGGTTCTGGTGTGCGATTATTTCTACAATCCTTTCAAACGGTGATAGATGTATACAGAGAAGGAGAACAGACAGTAAAATGGAAAGAGAGGGGAAAACGGAAAGGACAGAGGGTACGTAGCCACCTGCTACACTGACATTTAGTGTGTGCACCTGAACACGAACCGAGAGGGGTGTACGGATAGTATCCATTGTTGTCTTCGACAATGCAACCCTCATCAGCTCGTCTTAACGGGGGATTGCAAATATTGGTTTCAGAGATTGACGGGCTTCGGTCTGTGCTCTGTTTTTCTCTTTTTTACCCATCAGATGAGAGAAGAAAAAGGTCGGTTTTCGAATTGTCATGATCTAAATTTGCTAGCGCGGCCTTGAAGGCTAAAGCAGGGAAGTGACACGAAATCTAGTTAAAGCAAGATGTACTGGTTAGAATAGTATAGGCGGATAATTTGTGTGTGTTTGTGTGTGTGTGTGTGTGTGTGTGTGAGTTTTAAAACCGATCCATTGACCTTACAAAGTGGTGATAGCCTTTATGATTCAACCTTCCACTGACGTGATATCAAACACTGCTGCATGGTTATTACAATGATGATGCCAGCCACTGATATTGTTTGAAATGAACAAATATCGAACAAATCTGGGTTCTGAGTCAAAGAGAAGACAGTTTTGGTGACGATAATAGAGATTTATCTATCATTTCGAATGAAGGTACTCTACTCATTTTGCAATCACAGTACATACAATGCACTGACATGTTTAAAAAAGCTACTTTAGGCCAGCTGCAGGAACCACTTCCTTCACGCTCTGGTCCATATCGACGTAAAATATTATTGTCCTGCAACACCCAGTTCATCACGGCAAAGATTGCCAGGGAATTTTCGAAAATGATTTCTATCTCTGTTTCCTGGTGTACGGAAGTCTACAAAAACACATGTTAAGTCAGTGACAAGTTCTTAGAATCATTCCTCAAGCGATTTTTATACTTTCTCTATCTCTGTCATTATGAATATTATGTAGGTATATACCTATGAATATGTATCTATAAACACATATACAAAAATGATAAATAAATGAATAAGAATATATATATATATATATATATATATATATATGATATATGTAATATATATATATATATATATATATATATATATATATATATATATAGTGTGATGATGCTGATACTCGTACTCATCTTAGGAAGAATTATAGTCGAGACAATGTAGATGACAAAAGATGTCGCATGTCGCATGAATCCTCTTCATATATATATATATATATATATATATATATGAAGAGGATTGAAAGCAAATATAAAATTGATGAAAATGACTAAATATATTTCCTCTTGTCCCATTCCATCTCACAGACTGTGATCCGAACCCGTGCCAGAATGGTGCCGAATGTGCTCTCAGCGATGGATCTCCATTTTGTCTATGCCCTGGAGATGGGAATGATTTCTATCACGGGGAAACCTGCCAAGAAAGATTGAGTAAGTCTTCTTTTGTGCTCTCTTTGTTTGCCATCAGCAAATTCGCAATGTGGAATATACTTAATGCATTGCCCGATATTGTAGTATTGATATCTGTGCAAGGCACGCCTTTATGCTATATAAGTATGAATATGATTTCGCTATTTACCCCAGCATTTACTATGACGTCGGTTAGATTGCCAAATTAAAAAAAACAATGTCATCATCAACAACAACTATAACAACAACAACAATAACAGGCAAAATGATTAGAAAAACAAATCCTAAACCAAACGTGCTGGTATGAGTAAAGCAATGGGATGAGTAAAGCAATCAAAATCTCATGCAGTTTGTGTCATACCAACATTGGTTGTGTGTCTTAAAGACATCATTACTTCATAGGGCGTGGCTATCTCCCATAAGTCATTTTGAGCTCACCATGCTACTATATTGCTTATCAAGTTATTCGGAAACTTCAATTCATGTTCAAAAGTTATGTAGTTATTGAAGCCAATTTCACCCTGTCAAATATAGGGTTAATAGCAGAAAGCGATCCATGAGTCCACCTAGTCGTAAGAAAAACATCAGTAAAAGCAAATAATAATTATGACCGGGTACTGTCCACTTGAAACTTTGCATTTTGATAACGTCCAATGCATTTTAGAATTTAACTATGCTCTGTCTGTTTATATATCCACCCTTCGTATGATAACTAACGTTAATTTAGAGTGTATTTTCCCTTTGATGCACTTATAATCCTGAAATTATCCCGGCACAGTGAACGATTCCCTCAACCCTTATCGGAATATGTATGGCGAAATTGTGAAACATTGGCCAACAAGGTCATGTACAGATTTAAAGCCTTTTGTTTGAGTCACAAAACTTGGTCAATAATTCAAATTTCTGTTACAGAAGTCACTGTGAAGTAATGCTCCGATTGCCAATGACAATTTCAAACTCTTCCCTTTCAACGTTTCAAATTTTCTCTTGTCTCTTGTCTTTTACATGTGCCTCTCTTTTTCCATTAGCACAATTATCTTGAACATTTGTTTCACATACGTACATATCTATTGTTGTATACATTGTATTTTCCTCTTGAATATGTATTAAAAAAGAATGTGCTCTTTGAAATAAGATCTCATTTGAATTTTGATTTTTGATTTTGCTCAATTTCATTTTTGTCGCCATACATTGCTGCCATACGATGAAATCAAATGATCCTTTACATTTCAATTCGATTCAAAACATGACACATAGTTTACATTTGACAATTATTTTGTTTAACAATATGCAAGAAGTGCTAGTCATACAGTATATTATAAATTATCATGTATGAATATGATAAGAACAAACAGCGATGGAAACAGCAATACTCTGAAGAGAGGAGCTTTTAGATGTGGATCGCATTATAAACATGGATCTCACACTAGAAGAAAATTTATCATTTTCCATTTACTACCCAGTCTACGCTACTTTATCAAACGAAACAAGTTGCATCTCCATCGGTATTGCATATCCGCCGCGCGTAATTTCATTTCGAATTAACCAGTGATTTTTAAGAAAGTAAGCCCTGCCATCTTAAAATGACAGTTATGAAAAAAAAAAATCACATGAGAATGTGCAACGTGTATGTGATGCTGTGGCGTATTTTCCCTACGAATAATGCAATTTTTCGAACACTGTGATTTGCATCTACGGACTCACGTATTGTATGATGCATACATTATACTTCGAATGAATCTAAATAAACATTAAACAAAAAGTATATATTCGCTTTGACGGAAGTGTGGAAACTTTTAATGCTTCGTCTAGTTTACAGTAATCACTTGGCTTATCTATGACTCACTTTATTTATCCAGATGGCGGCGGGTGCTCGCAGAGTTTCTACACCAAGAGTGGCACGCTGACGTCACCAAATTATCCAAATAATTACGGAGACCGTCTGAACTGCAATCATCTCATCGGTTATCCGGGAGGGAGAAAGGTACTGTATCTGAGTCTAAAGGCTGTAACCCATGATGATAGACTCACTTTTCTATAATGCCTTGTGACAGACACTGCCATTACACAAGTTTTACAGACTTATTTACACAGGAACATACACAGACACGCTAAGCTTTAGATACACTAATACTGTGATACGCGAACAGTCTTGCACACATAGGATGAGAGAAAAAGAGGGACAAAATTGAATATAATACCCCCAAAAAATCAGATTATGAAGAGATGGGTTGCTCACTCATGCAACGTCATCCAGTGAAACGCTTTCTTCTGTAAAAGTTACATAATGTGTAAAAAAACAACTATTTTTTTTATTATCGTATACATATTTATACCAAAATATAATATAATAGTTTTAAACTTGTAAACAGCCGAATTCTACCATATGAATTTTGATCAATCAGAGAAAAAATGAAATGAAAAGGTAAAATGCCAAACAACGGAAATGTGATTACTTAGCCTTGATGGTTTGACGTATTCAAGATGTCGCAATTTTTCTTTTGCTCGTAGGTCCGAATTTCTTTTAATGGACCAATCAATATTGAGCAGTCGAAGGACGAACTGGTCATCGGCTCTGGCTCCACCGTGGATTTCAACGCGGCAATGGAATCTTATTCGGGGGATTACAACCCACCACCAGCCGACTTTGAGATCGTTTCCGACTTGATCTTTGCGAATTTCTTCACTGACCGGAATAACCCTGTGGACTACACTGGCTTCTCTCTGTCGTGGCTGTTTGGTATGTTCCTGTTTTTCAATGTACTCTTGTTTTTATATCATAATCATTCGTATGTGAGTTCTTTTGGTATAATATAGTAACCGTTGTAACCATCGGGAGCAGTGATTTAAAAATGTTCGAGTTATCACATTGGATGCATATGTGTAGGTCAGTTGTCAGTATCTCTGGCTTCTTCTGCCCCCCCCCCCCCCCCCCTTTGAATGAGGTCCAAAGTCTCACATTGTGATGAGCGTTTGTTTGAATGAATGCTAAACTTTCGGCCCGTAGGCATTGATTCTTTCTGCTGATGTGTCCTTGCCAATAAAATTTTTTGTGACCATTCCATGGACGGCTGTAAAAAGCTTGCAGAATCAGTGAAATTGAAACATGTGAAATATCAACTTAATCAGTGTTAACGAATCTAATAGTAAAAAGGTCTTGCCTGCGTTTCCAAAAGGCGCTGATAAACGTAATGAATGATGATGATAAATAAAATTTCCACAAAATGAGAAAGACACTACAACCAGAACACACCACAAAAACTGACACTCGTAAATTGTGATTTGATATTCAACATGGTTACCTGCATTCTGTGTCTCTAAGTATATTCGAAGAACTTTTTATCCACGATTGGATAATTGAAGAAGTGAATTAATGCGGCATATCTTAGTCATCCATCAATCTAATTTTCGCATTTACGTGGACCCATTTCGACAATACATGTCATGAATGACGGGAGTATTTTGACAGCTCATACAGACGGAGACTCCTTGATAGCAGTGCAGACCGTGTGTACGTGTGTGTATATTATGCTTCAGTATGTGTGTAAATGGATGAAAGTGTGTTTTGAAGGAGAGGGTTGTAGGTCGGGGGGGGGGGGGGGGGGGGGGGGTCTTGTGTTAACCATCATGAAGCTGTGTAGTGTTTCCAACTGACATTTTTACCGAGATTGTAATATTTACTATGTATCTTTGCAGATGGTGATGAATGCGAACCTTTACCATGCTCTCCCGGAGAGGAATGCATCGATCTAGAATACAATTTCATGTGCATTGGTAAGACATCCCCACCCCTTTTCCGCCCATAAGCACCACATTACATGGAAATCTCAACAATTCACAACGCTGGTATGACGGCTTAAAAATACTGTTGTAATGTAAAGAAATTACATTGTCTGGATTTTGAACATTTTGAACTATTGGGGTTTTTTTAGTTTGTTTGTTTAAAGCATGATACGAATGTCATTATGGCTTTTGATGCGACCATCCGGACATAAGAGCGCCATGTAGTTCAATTCTTCTTGCGTGACTGAAGGTGATTTCATTTAATGTGTGTCGATCACTTGCTGCCTACATCGAAGAAAGATTGGGCAAATCAGCCATTATACAGTGAAACCCAATGTATAAGACAGGGGTCTTTTGATCTTGGTTTACCTACTTTTTTACACGAGTATTATGTGCAAAGCTGGATGTTGTCATAAAGCACGGATTATCGTACTATCAAGCAGAAAAGAAATTCATTTTCTTTCTTGTCAGGAGTCTGCCAGGGGCATACATTGTACATGCTTTCACCTCTTTACCATGACACCATGAATATTCCTAGTCGGTAAGACATTGATATCTTAATGTCTCTCTCAATTCTCTTTCCATTCAAAGACATCGACGAGTGCGCCAGTGACCCTTGCCTTAATGGTGGCACGTGTCAAAACAACGCCAATGCCTTCGCCTGTGTCTGCCCTGAGGGATATTCTGGGGAAAGATGTCAGGACAGTAAGCATACTTTTCTTGCCCATGTCTATCGCACACTTCACCTCATTACTCTTGCTTTCTTCATTGTCCTGTGTATCAATATGTACATGTACATTTTGTATTATGTAGGTATCTATGTATATGCGTGATATAACTCTGGATGCAGCTTATAAGGGGGATAGTGTGTGGAAAATGTGTATTAAGACTTGTCACTGAGGTTAAAGCATGGATTGAATAACGTTTTGTGTTGTTACAAGAAGCATGTAGTATTTTCTGGGGTGACGTTCATGTTATGCATTATATACAGCACATTCTGTACATTCTGTACAGAAAACTGTCCCTACTAAGACAATCTCCTATATCACCTCGCTTCTCGTATAGGCAGTATTATGTAACTCATGTTAAGGTTGTTTGCAAAAGAAAAGAAAAAAAATCAGCACATTACATACATACATTTCAGTAAAATATTTATTTTTAGCCAGTGATGAATCCATGAAGAAAAAATCACCAACATAAATATCGTGTAATAGGAATAATATTGTGTGTGTTTTTTTTTTTTAAGTATTCATCCAGCGACTGAAATACATTCTAATGTCATGAATATCGCTTTCAAAATATCGCCAAGGATTGGCTGGGTCTTATCACAACATACACCTTCATTGTTCCTCATCTCTAAAGGAATTCGTGAAAATGATATCAACATATTTTGCTCACGAATTAGTGCTATGTTTCCTTTGCGTTTTTTTTTTTACCCTCTAGTCATTGACCCCTGTCTTAGTGAGCCTTGCCAAAATGATGGCATATGTCAGTCCGACCAGCTCGAATTCACCTGTTCTTGCGTCAACGGGTGGACAGGACCGACATGCGAAGAAGGTATGTGCCATGGTTACAAGCAGGGCGGATCCAGGTATTCCGTAAAGGGGGGGGGGGGGGGGCTACTTCTGGGTTTCATCTCAATTTTCTTCTTTTTATTTCTTTTGTTTTAACAACAAATAAAGAGAGGGCGCGCGCCCGATGCGCCCCCTCTGTATCCGCCACTGGTTACGAGTGCCGTCTTGCTACATTACTATTTCTGTTGAAGTGATCTTCAGCGAAGAGGAGTTTTTGAAAGTCGTTTCAACCTTTTCAAAGTCAGTGTTTCTTTTCAATATTGAGTGAGGCTGCCTTCTGCTAGACGCAGGTTCACTGGGCATTCCCAGAGACAACAACTTTCGTATTTTAAGTACAATTGCCAGAACTCCTGTGTATAATGCTTTTATGGGAATTCTGTTTCTCTAACTTGCACCACTTGCCAATATTGCAATATCCGACTCCAAGTCCAAAAAGTTAGCCGAGCTACGTTGTTTCATGTAATGATTGCCGACTTCCAGCATAAAAGATAATGGGGTACATTTGGCCACATGTTTCAGTGTTTGTTGAATGCATGTGAAAGAGTTCATCACTTACCACAAAAACATCTTTAGAATCACACAAAATGTTTAGACAATCGGACAGTTTATCAATGCACCCTCTCAAATTCTGCATTAGAAAAGAATGGTCAAAAATACTTCAAAGTACCCTTTTTTTGAAGGGCAAACGGCTTGACTATTCTATACTCTATTTTCACAATTAATGATCCCTTAAGTTCATCTAATCTAGTTGATTCTTTTTTTCTCTCAATCAGATTTCGACGAATGCTCAAGTAATCCCTGCGTCAACGGAGATTGTAGCAATGGCCGCAATATGTATACTTGTACCTGTGATCCTGGGTGGACCGGTGTCAACTGCAACACTGGTAGGAAACAAAATATTTACCCGATTTTCTTGATACATTTATAGAATGCTCAAAAAGTTTGTGTTTTCTTTTGATCATTTTAGTTATAATAGTAGGTGGTTTGTTTGATTGCTATTGTCAATGAGATTACGTGTTTCGGCCGAAATGGAAATGTAAAAATGATAATGAATTCATAAGTAGTTTGCAGTTCATTTATTGTTGCCTGCTGATTTCTGAGGCTTGGGAAGACAGCAACGCGTGGAAAGGAGCAGAGACGCACAGGAGGTTATGTTGAGTTCACAATGATCTTTTTTTTGAAATAAAACTTCAGAGTACCTTCTGAGTGTCTTCTTACTTCTTTCATTTTACAGCCAGTTAGAAACGGATTGTTTCATTGTAATCTGGCACAGTGAGACTTATTTACAAACGATCCGAAAGCTAGTTTAAATACCAATGCAGATAAGCCTTCATGCACACGCATAGATATACTGTATAAAAGATTTATCCACGATTATAGTTATATGGAATATATATCAAGATAACCAATGAATAAGTAGATAATGTATTGTGTAGTTACACATAGTAATGTAGACATCACTACGTTAAGTACATTTGCCAGGTCTGAGATGTTGATATATTATGACATTAAATATCATTTTCTTCTCCAGATATTCTGGAGTGCGCATCGGGACCATGCGAGAATGGAGCAACATGCTTCGAAGGACCGAATGCCTATGCGTGCTTCTGTGCCGCAGGATTTACAGGGGAACGCTGCCAAACAAGTAAGTAGGCCGATACAACGAAATGAACTGTCTCCTTGCACATATACTGCATTAGCATATTTGAGTAGTCCGTACAGACCTTCCCTTATTTTTTTTTTATTCAATTCAATTCAATTCAACTTTTTTTTTTTTGCTCCTGTCGTATATGATCTTGAGCTGTAGAGTCCCTCTTTTCACTCTGGAACAATACTGTATCCAAACGCATGCTATATCAATGGCAACATGTCCGATGATTTCAGTCAAATCTGACCCGTGAATATAAACAAACAAGCGTTAGTATGACAAAATCAAGGAACAGAACGCTCTGAAGAGCAAAGGAAAATGAGTTATATTTCGAAGCTGGCTAAATGATGCATAGTATGACAGGCGTACCGTGTTGAGGACTTTCCAATCCGCTCTGTTCGTCTGCCTGTCTGTCTGTCTGTCGTATTTCTGTATGTGTACAATTGCATTACGCATTTCTCCTTCTATCCTTGTCTATTTATCCGTTGTTATTTCTATAATAAGATAATGTCCTCTTCCTTTTATACCAATTGACCTTTCAAAGCATTCATCATTATAATACCCTATCAGCAATGTATATATGCCGACTATATAGGTACCTCAATCTCTTAAATTGAAATGGTTGCTGCTCTTTCCAATGATGATATCTGTGGTACTGTTGATTTGAGGATATGACAGTATATTCATCCGTATGTTTGTGTATTGCTTGCAGACATTGATGAATGTGGCAGTTCACCTTGCCAAAACGGTGCTGGCTGCGTGGATGGTATCAACGGGTACACTTGTTCCTGCCTGCCCGGTTTCGAGGGGACACATTGTGAAAACGGTAATTATTTGGACCAATCTTCGCCAGAAAAACAAACGACAAATGAATTCGCATGACTCATTCAAACCTAACTATATCACTGCAAAAAGCAGAAATCAAAATAGAGAATTATCGACGCTCACCTATATCAGTCTTATTCTTAATCAGGCATTATTATTTTCAAGAAGTGTTCACTTACTGTGTTATTTTGTGAAAAGTGAAAAATTTTGATAATTCTGACAATAGTGGATCTCAAATGAATACCAGTCTATATGTCAGAGCTTAAGCTGTTTATCGTAGTCAGATATGTACAATCAAAACCATGAAGTGCATTGGATAGAATAAGTCACATTTTCACAGAGATGCAATACAGTTGCGCTTATGATTATGTCACAAAGATCTGCTGAGCATATCAATATCTATACAATACAATTAGAGGCATGTCATGTCTTTCGTGTTCGGAAGTGTTCCTAGTAAATTTGCTATTGGTTTCGATTTTCTTTTCTTTTTCTTTTTTTGCAAAATTATGTCGGTTTGCATAAATGAGTTGTTTTCATATTGATGCGTTTGACATATCCTGCAGATATCGATGAATGTGCAAGTGACCCCTGTCTCAATGGTGCGACCTGCATGGACCAAATCAACAGTTATCTCTGCGCCTGCGCAGCTGGTTACACTGGCACCATTTGTGAAACAAGTTAGTATTCTTATGTATCATTCCCTTGGATAAAATTTCTTTTGTACAAAAAAAAAAGAAATAATATAGGAAATTCATAAGATATTTGTTTTCCTTCGATTTTCTAGTAATCATAGGGTTCTTATTCATCCTATTAATATTGACTGAGGCTACATTCTACCATTTTACATTGTGTTCAGAATAGTCGAATTTCTCGTTTCTGATAAAGGAGGGAACATAACATGTATAAAATGAAAGTATCATTACCAGTTCTCTGCTGGTCAAACATTGTATGATATTTAACGCATGTAATAAAGTGTACTCAAATCCTCAAAGAATCAGCATAATAGCTTTTGATATGACATTTAAAAATCCTATGACCTCATATTGTGATTTATTTAATCTATTCGACGCATCTCAAGACACACCTAACATAATAGGTGTGTGTTTTTTTTTGTGTGTGTGTTTGCATAATTATACTAGCACACATGCACACAGGCACACAAACACACGCACACACACGCACACACACACACACACACAGACACCTATGCGTGCAAACAATTTGAGTATTCATGACGTGTTGAAATTCTTGCCTGCTTACCTCGGTATTCAGATATCAACGAGTGTGAGTCTAATCCATGTGCCAACGGAGGTTGCGCAGATGAAGTTAACATGTACATCTGCACCTGCAATCCGGGATGGACAGGAGTGAACTGCGACATCGGTGAGACTCATGACCTTTTGGGAACTTACTTCTATTCAAAGTTATCAGAAGCATGGACACAAGAGACAAGTGTTATGGAAATATCAATATGTCAAATTGAATGTGACTGTTGTTTGACACAACGTAATGGCCCCTTGTTATGTGATGCATTGCAAAATCCTTACTCTAATTGAAGAAAAAAGTATAGATCATGCCAATGTGCCATGATGATTTAGGTTGGTTTTCGTTCCTGTGTTTCCTCTACATGAATGCATTTTCGTTTTGATATGTGAAAACTATACCCTCTAACTCATGTATTGATATTTCACAGATTGAATTCTAACATGTATCTCTTAATGATATTGAACAGATATCAACGAGTGTCTCGCCAACGGAGGAGTAAACCCGTGCCAAAATGGAGGAACATGCTTAAATGAGCAGAACATGTACAGGTGTCTCTGCCGTGACGGTTACACAGGCGTAAACTGCGAAACTAGTGAGTACCCCCCCCCCCCCCTAAATATAAAATAAGATAAAAACGTTATACAAACAAATAAACATCAAATAGTTGACAACAAACGAAGAAATCAGCAAAACAACCAACTGACACAAAATAGAAACAGAGACACACGTATGCAACACTACCTTTCATACATCACTAGATTTAGCCTTCTGTAGCCCATAACGATTATCTCCATTTACAGACAGAAACCTATCCAGCTTTAGAAATACACACACACACACACACACACGCACACACGCACACACACACACACACACACACAAGTGCATAGACAAATAGAAGATAGTGCAACATATACAAACGACCACAGACAGAGGGGCATCATAAATGTGACAAATATCATCAATGGACTTGGATTTGGAGATGAAATCGCAATTTAAAAAAAGCGACGAATAATATGCTAAACTGGACAGCAAATAATCGCGTTTGGCAGTAAGCAGGCCTTGTACCAAGCTCACGCTAGAATCACTGTTGAGATAAAGGTGAAGCTGTCTATAGGGTGGTGCTACTTCATATTTTGGGGGTGAGATCACAAAATATGTTGCAATCATCTTTTTGCAAAGACAACACACGAATAGACTGAGGAATAAAAAAAAAATCACTAATCAGCTATACACGCCTGTGCCCCGCTTTATGAGCAGCAGCAGCACGTAATCAATGTGATAATGTGAGAAAGGGTATACACCCTGATTAGCTCAGATCTTTATAAGTTTTCCCAATGACTTTTTTTAATGTTTTCATCGGATTCTATAATCTGTAATCTGTAATAAATTTCAATTTCCAACACCTCTGCAGATATCAATGAATGCGCTTCTTCACCATGTGTTAACTTGGGAACGTGTATGGACGGAGTGAACTTCTACACGTGTATATGTCTTCCCGGCTTCGAAGGCACCAACTGCGGCATTAGTAAGACACCGTCCTGCCTCTAATTTCACCAAACAAACATGCAAAAGCTTACTTTAAGTTTTCTTCATTTTTTTATTGTACGAAATTGACTAAAATTCACGTAAACGCTCGAAGACTTTGCTATTTCATGTAGGCACTTTAGATTATTAATTCTGTCTGATTTAATGCTGTTCCATCTTTCACGATTGCTAACGGTGTTGTTCTTTCATTTACCTATCTCTAACATATTACATATGTATATTAATTCTGTGACAGTATTAACGATCTGAAAAATTAAGCAGATTTGTAAGTGTAAGTATACTTTTCTGGCAGGTAAGCGGATCAAGATAAGTTGATAATTCGTTCTGTGATCAATCCTAGATGTGTTGTCAAGTGTAATGAATTGTGGGTCAGTGTTCTACGTTATTACAAATGCATTTTCCTGCTCCCGTCTTTACTACACCAGACATTGACGAGTGTGCGTCCAATCCATGTCTGAACGGCGGAACTTGCGCAGACGAGATCAATGGGTACATCTGTTCCTGCCCAACCGGTTACCAAGGCGACAGATGTCAATTTGGTATGATTACTTTTCGCTCCCCACTTACTTTGTGCCAAAGTTAAGCACTATGCTAAAATGACTTTTACGCAGAACAAAGAAGTAAACGTTTTGGAGAGCAGAAAACGAAGCTCTAACTAAACTTTTAGTTATTTTTTCACAAAGAAATTTTATTCATATAAAGATTCAGGTAAAAAGAAAGTGTCTCATACAATACATAAAGACAAATGATCCAAATTTAACAGGCAACTGCGAAACAACTAAATAATGTAAATTCGATTCCAATTAATATCAGATACAAAACCTTTAGTTTTCTCAGACATATATTCCTCTACTTTCTACGCTTGCTTTAAAAATTGACAAAGATGGGTGTAACGATTTCTTTTTATTTCTTACAGAAAATATAAAGTATTTTGCCTACAAATAAACCACGTTGTAACATTTTGGATTTTCTGTAGAACCAAGTATAAAGGAACTTCTAGTAATTTGAGTTTGATTCTGTAACATGATTTCTTGTACTTGAGAAATAAACCATTGGGCAAACATTTAGTTGCTCAGTGTAACGTCGATTGACAACGTGCATGGTCTCATTTGAGTCGGACTAATACATTGCCATTTCTCTTTCTGTTTGTGTGCTTTTGTGTGTGATATTCAACAGACGTACCGGACTGTACGGACACCACATGTCTCAATGATGGAGTCTGTCAGGATCTCACGAACGCATTCCAGTGTTTCTGCAACCCAGGCTGGACGGGAACCCGGTGTGAAAACTGTACGTAGACCCCGTGGCTAGACGACTCCGCCAAATTTACATTTTTTTTTCCTATTTTCGTTTTTCGACGAAATTTTTTCGTTTATTAGGGGATAAGTAAAGACATAAGTAGCCTTTTCAAGGAAAAGAAGATTCCAAATTGAGTCTTCTTATATCGATGTGCTTCCAACAAATGTTAAAGATTATGTTTAAAAGTAAAACAGTACGGGGCCTCATGTAAATAAGTTTATGAATTGATCATCTTTGAGACAAAATGCTATACTCTCAATGGAACTCAAAATTTTGTTAAAGTGATCTCAAAAATGAGGTCATCTTGTCTCATATTAGATATTCTCAACATATCGGAATTCTGCAAAATTTGGTGCTTTGATTGCCTTCTTTAGTTTTTCCTATATAGTTGAGTCTATGCGCAAAAACAATTTTGATACCATTTGGTATAATAGAAACTCTCTAACATCGATTTTCTCATACATATTTTCATTTTATACTACGAGATCGTAAACAACAAACACTAATGCTCACAAACCTGATGATATAAATGTATTTCACATACTTATGTCAAGTGTTCGATTCTTAAATCATTGCTATTATTTCTGGCAGGGACTACCTTTCAAAATACATATATGAAATCAATATCGTTGTGATTCATTCATTTTTCATGTATCATCACACATTTTCTGCAAACAGCTGTGGATGAGTGTGCCTCGTCCCCGTGTCAAAATGGTGGGACGTGTTTGGATCAACACTTGTCCTACGTTTGCTCTTGCGCCGCTGGATACACAGGCACAAACTGCCAGCAAGGTATGATATATGCGATTGATAGTGGCCTCTGAAAGACCCTTTGCTCTGATAATGTGTTATCTTGTCCATACCAATATCCGTCCCAGACCGAGCACTCCTTTTGTATGTGTGTATGTGTGTGTTTTTTTTTCTTAAACTCTTCTTTATATAATTATCTTTAACACGGAAGGACACTTTTTCTGTATTTAATTTTGAATAATGCAACGAGCTGACAGTATCTGGATGGACGTTTAAACGGATAATTGTTTGAGATTGTAAACGAGGCAGACGTGTTTACATGCGCAGTACTGGAATTGACATCATAATTTCAATTCATACAAAGCAAACTCGCATTCAGGCACCATGTATATGCAGGCGAAGCGATTTAAACTTTTTCACTGTCTCTTTATAGTTCAACACAATGGTTCGCGAAAATGTTGTTTTACAATTTCACGCGACATAGGAAGAAATACTGATAATGACGTCTTTAAAGCTTAACAGGATAAAAAATTTCCTCGATAATTGAGATTTTTATCTCAATTTAGATACTATCGACTATTCTGTTGCTCTCTCTCTTTCGAAATAGATATTGGCAGTGTGTTCAATGATATGCATACTTATTATGACAGCCTGATTATAATGTCTGGTCTTCTCCTTTTTGATGTTATGTTTGACTTGACACAGACATCAATGAATGCCAGAGCAATCCGTGCCTTAATGGAGGAAACTGCATCAATGACATCAACATGTATGAATGTGACTGTCCCTTGGGATGGAGCGGTGACAACTGTGAGATAGGTATACAACTTTCGTCTTTAGAACGCTATTAATTTCAACACCAGCATTTCAAAGAAGCGATACAACTTTCGATCTTTCCCTGTTTGTATTATTTGATTTAAACCTTCAGAGTTGCTTCCTAAGGCTACTACATGGAATTTTTAATAACGAGATGATGTATATAAGCATCTCAAAAATATTTTCTTTATTGTTAATACCATGGTATATCCAATTCTTAGTGTAGTAGACATACAACGCGTTCTATAGTTAATGACACGTCTCTCCTACTGCGCTGTGCTTGTTTGAGAGGCAGAATAAGAACTTTGGCACGTGTGCTACCGGAGCTGGCGTTAAAGTTCTTCTGAGCCTTTAAAGCCGAATACATTATGAATAACGTATTTTTTGTATTCGAATACAAAGAAATACAATAAGACAAACACAATAAGACAAATACAAGATTATTTGTCATGGGCAAAGTCTACATGTCAAGAATTTGGTAGAGCTAAACGTTCATACAAAATGAAACAAAATAAACGCCTTGGAAAGCCGTCAATAAGTATGTGAAACGGTCTTCCGAATTCCTTTTGACCAGTTAGACATCACAGGCTTTATAGATAAGTGAAATTTTTTTGTGTGGTATTTTCCTTGATTAGGCCTAACTGTTGTTCAGTACAAACTTTACTGTATCATTTTTTCTTATTCTAAATGCTCAAATACAGATCTAGACGAGTGTGCTAGCGATCCTTGCCGTAACGGAGGAAGCTGTCTCGACAGGCCCGACTATGCATTCCAATGCTTCTGTCAGCCGGGCTGGACAGGCGATGTGTGTGACGAAGGTTAGTAACAAGCATTGTTCTAACGTCTGCGGCAAGAGGATAATTCGATCATGAAGTTTTAAAATAGTCTTACATAGTCAATAGAATTGCAAACAGCTCTTAGTTAAACTATCGAAACATTTCAGGTAACAGCAACTGAATTGTGTTTAATGTTGTCTGGCTGAAGATAAAAGATAATCATTCACTAGAATTCAATATTTCAGGATTATTCCGAGCACGGTCGTGCTTAACATTAAATGATGATGTGCATACACATACAGCATTCGTGTGATTTTTTATGTACGTGTATGTTGACCGTGGGAAACTTCAGTGATATTTACCCCTTTTCGCTCCGACTCGAGGTCGAGTTATGATTATGACACTTTATGAGCCGATTATTATGCTTATGAATTTACGTTTTTCCTTCGTAAATTGTTTTCTTTAGATGTGGACGAATGCTCATCCAATCCATGTCTCCACGGCGCCACCTGCATCAATGGACAGAATATGTACACTTGTATCTGCGCACCTGGCTTCACAGGGACCAACTGCGCAGAAGGTATAGCATGGAGCAGTCTCCCAAGAAATTAATTAAAGGGATCGTATAGTTTTGGTTGAGACCTAATTTTAGGTTTCTAATATCTTTTGGTGAGATAATGAGAAACCTCGTATGAAATATGAGAGCATGTAATTGAGGAATTTTTATTTGAAAAATGGTTTTGAAATGATATCCAAAAAAGAGCGATTCTAATAAAGTGTGGGACCCACACTTTATTACGATCGCTTTGTTTTACTTTGTTTTTGGATGTTTCAGTCATTCCAAACCCGATTTTCGTCAAATAAACTTTGAATTCCTTTTAAAATGGTATGTTCTGTACTATATCATAAGTGTTTTCTTAGTATCTCGCAAAATGTTAAAAGCCCAATTCTCATCTCCATCAAAACTGTACCATCCCTTTGAAAAATAGATTTTTAACATAGATATGTCTGATTATTGTACACTACTCCCTACGTTGGTTAAAGCGATTTCAGTACGACGTCTCCAGATGTCGATCTAAACTTTGAAGAGTGCCAGAACGATGCACGTCACTATCACACCTTTTGTGCATTAAACAATGTAAATGTAAAAAAGTTAATGATAGATATCAAATAATCGGTATGGTACTATGGTAGGTCTCACCGTAGAATATCTTTATTGTTTTCCCCGACAAGATAATAATGGATTGATTCCTCTACAACACAGCGAATTGCAGAATATGTAGGTCTACACCGGCGTACATTGTATGGCATTGCTGCATGTTATGTCACATGACCTGATATCACGTGACATCGAGTAACATTGCGTCATTTCTCCCCCGTTAAAGATATCAATGAGTGCGCCAATCAGCTGTGTAGCGGACGGGGCCAGTGCAATGATCTCGTCAATGGCTTCTCCTGCACTTGCCAGCCAGGATACCAAGGCACAGAGTGTGAGATTGGTAAGCATCTTACGTCCTTCATGCACTCAACCCCTTAGGCTTTATTCAACCCTGCCTCCACGCTGACACTCACTCTATCAAAGTGTCCTCTATTTCGTACCTACATGGATTTCTCTTGTTCACTGGCATCACACAAGTTAACGCTTCTCAAATACGTGCACATAGCACTTGGCAGACTCCACATTATCTACCTCCAATGACTCTGTCTATTTGTTGCCCAACTGCCTCTTTCTGAATGCTATCTACAATGATCCTTAGTCAGCTGTTATCACAAAATTGCAGAGGAAGAGAAGCACAAACCCCATTTTGAGATGTATTTATCTAATTTAATCGGAGAGAATGAAGACGCGTTTTTTATCTTAATGTCACTTTTAAAAAAAAGTGTTTGTCGCCTATTTTCCTCAAACGTCTTGAAACGGACAGGATAGCTTTGTCATTTGCGTTCATAGATTCAATGCATGCTTAATGGTATTCGATTCAATTCAATTCGATTCAATTCAATTCAATTCAATTCAATTCAAATTCAATTCAATAAAATAAAGAAATATGTCATTATCTGATCCGACAAAAGATACAATTTTTATGTAAAATGGAGGCCCGCATTTTCTGTTTCTTGTATTCATTTCTGATTAAAAAGAATTGACATTTTTCTTCTGTACAGAGATCGACAGGTGCGCCACGAATCCGTGCCAGAACGGCGGGTTCTGCAACAATTTCCTCACCTTCTACACGTGTACATGCCAACCCGGCTGGGAGGGTGTCAACTGCCAAATAAGTACGTATGCAATTTTTTCATATTTTTCCTTGGGTGGAACCAGTCTTGCAATAGCTGACGTTCATCGTGGCAGAGATGCTTGCTTTTTGTGTTTATTTCATTGTTCTTTCCTATGAGAATGATTACTCGCCGCATGGTACATGACAAGAGAAAAAATGATCAACAGCGCCTCTCATAACCTGTGAAAACATTTCATATGATTGATCTACTTAAAAGCAGGGAACTGTCTGTTCGGTCAAACCAGCAAATATACTTTGAGATCTTTTTTTTTTTGAAATAAACATGCCGATATGACAAGCTGATCCCTTATCACCTGCTATCGCCATCTTACATTGATTGCAAATGACTTATGATTAATGAAATAAAAAGAACAACCACTGAAAATACACACGGTTAATGTCTGTCTGTAACGAATGGTTAAATACATCATTAAGAGTACCGTTTATTTTTTTCACTACCTTACAGAGAAGAAATATGTATCAGCAAATCACTCGTCTTTTTAAGAGGGTGCACATCAATTATGTTTTGTGCGGTAATGGATGCTGTCTGTGTTGTTAGTCAGTTCTTAGCATCCCTCCTACCTCTGAGATTTTGTCAACTACGTAGTTTGTATCATTTTAACGCAACCATTCAGGCTAATATGGGGGAGCGACTAGGAAGAGATAACCTCAAACTGGTGGCACATCAACATTTACCATCAACCTTGAACCACAATACAATGAAACATTCCCTTAAAAGAGACTTATGAAAAAAAAAATCACTTAAATCTACCGTCGCCGGTCTTTTATTCGTCTCAGCCTAAGACCCTCAAACGTCAGACCTTTCCCTGTAACTCCCCAAAAGAAATGGTTATAATAAAGTAATGATACTTGCGCTACTGCATATGGATGTTAACTTGTCTTGTTTGTGTTTTTTATTTAGATACGGACGATTGTCTTGGCGAACCATGCAACAATGGGGGTGTCTGCTCAGATCTGGTCAATGGCTTTTCTTGTGCCTGTACAGCCGGCTGGACAGGCACACTCTGTGACATCAGTGAGTATCAGAAGCATGTGATGACGTGCATGAGGAGACGCTCATTTGCAGAAATTGTAACTACTCTGTGACTGTTTAATTAACGCCAACCTTTGAAATAGCTCACTCCCTTTTATAGCATGTCTATTTGTTTATATGACACAATTTGGTAGCACCTGCGCGAAGACTTTCGAGTCTGGTTTGTTTTATAAAACATAAAGTACGTCACATATCCACTTTGGCTTTCCTTGCTTTCGAAGCTGATCAACGGAGGTGTAGTATTACAAAGAGGGTTTTTTTTTCAAGCACCTTTCTAAAAAAATCTTCAAGTAAATCCTTTTCAAGAAACTTCGAGCTGGTAACATTTAAGGACAAACTGGAGCCCATTACATATCGTGCATCTCACCTCCAATGAATGATGTTGTAAGCTAAGTAGCTCTGATGGCATTTAATGATTTGTGATTGAAATAATAAACATCGAAATCTTTGCTTCTCTTTTCTCAAGGTATCGATGAGTGTGCCAGCAACCCCTGCAATAACGGCGGCTTCTGCGTAGATCAAGTCAATCGATACGAATGTATCTGCGCCAACGGGTTCACGGGGACTCACTGTGAGACAGGTAAGCCCCTCGGGTTTCGCTCAATGTCAGCTGTTTTCCTTAGCGAATTCGTTATAACAGTTCGTGTATGAGGGAACGAGAGTCCCATGCACTCGACCAGATGCTGCCGAAGAACGTCCACCCTGTCACTGAAACATTAATCGAGGTCCGACGTAAAGTGTGTACTCTTGGATGATTCACTAATTGGTTAAACCAGCTTCCTTCAGAAGGGCACGAATGATTTTTGGGTGCTTTCTTGACTTTAATGATTGATGAAATGTTATGAAATTAATCATATAGGTTCCTGGAAAAGCGCCTTTATACCTTCTAATTGATGTAAATCAATAGCCATCAGTAAATACTCCAACAATACATTATCGACTGTAAGTAAGTAAAACAATATTTTTTTTTAAACCAGAAACTGATAATTTCAAACAAATCAAAAATTTAATTAATCTAATTGAAATAACGCCTTGACACTGAAACGACCTCATTCAACCTAGTTTAGGTTAGATATTACGTGGGATTAGTAAATAATACTTCTCCTTACTTCGAGAAGTGTTAACTATGTTGTCATATTAGGGGTAACCACTCTTAAAGGGTAAAGATTTCACATTTTCCACTTTTATTTCATGCTGTACGTCAAAATGCTAACACTCATTTCAACTCCAAACAGAGATCGACCAATGCCTGGTGCAACCATGCCAGAACAGCGGGAACTGTATAAACCGCGTAACCTACTTCAATTGTGACTGCGCGCCCGGATACACGGAGTTTGACTGCAGTGTGGGTGAGTGACTTCTACAAGTGAATTGGAAAAGTTTGAGATAACCTTGTACGATTATGAACACACAATGTCCTTGGTACGATCCACACTGCAACATAATTGTTGTCATGCTTTATGATATAATCTTCTCTACACAGGAGGTACAATGCAATATGTAAACACAAGTACAACTTTCCTCGGAAAAGGGAATTTGATAAATGTCGTATGTGTGACAAATTCATAGCATATGGTAAACATAAGCTGCTACCGAAGCTTCTCACAAAACAATCTTTAAAACCGATTGACACACTCTTTTTCACAGAAAGATCTTGTATTTCAGTATTTAATCAATCAGTTGGTGGTTAATTGAAAACATTTTGAATGAAAATACAAATTTCGTCACTTTGCAGAGATCGATGAATGCCGAGACAACCCTTGTCGAAACGGAGGAAACTGCACAGATTTGTTAGCGGATTTCAGCTGCGCCTGTGCGCCCGGATATACGGGGAA
Organism: Diadema antillarum; assembly: GCF_040938485.1. Classification (NCBI taxonomy): domain Eukaryota; kingdom Metazoa; phylum Echinodermata; class Echinoidea; order Diadematoida; family Diadematidae; genus Diadema; species Diadema antillarum. The sequence goes on along the minus strand of NW_027270889.1, from coordinate 68,083 downwards.
GACTTGCAATGGCAGTGAGTTACTCAGGTTTTATAGTCATCATGTATGAATAATTTGGACAATCTGCGCAAAAGGAATTTAAAGTTCAAATATTTTAAGTGATGACAGCGTGGAGGGTAAATATAGCATTCTTTCTAAGTCTATAGAAGTATGATAGTAATCGAGAAGCAGCCAAAAATTCCTATGTGTGAAAGGACGAAAAGTAATGGTGATGACAGGCACTTGTTATTTTGAGATAAAGACATAATAACTGATTTGACGCACAGGTTGATGCATAAGATCCAATCGAAAATATTTTTAGGAAAAATCAAATTTGTTGCTCTCACGATTCTTATTATAGTGCAATCCTATGTAAATTGTACCTATTTTGTATGCTCATTTGGAATGCAGTATATATATCTAAGTAATATTGGCAATGCTATCCCCATTACCTTATGATTGTAATCTTCAGTAGCATAATTTATAACAACGTTTATGTGTATTTTGCAAATATTCAAGCTTCAATTAAAATATCTTTCCGTTAAGATATCAATGAGTGCTTAAGCGCTCCCTGTCAAAACGGAGGACGGTGCTTTGATGTCGTCAACGGATACAACTGCCAGTGTCTCCCGGGATTTACCGGGACTCACTGTGAAACCGGTGAGACCTTGACTGTATTTATCTACTTCGTAAGAGTAATGCAAGAAATAGCTGCAACTTGCTACGCTGAAATTGTAGTCACCAAATATGAATCAACAAGGATCACAAACGAGTATTTACATGCTATCCATCCAGTGCAAGTAGATACGGAAAACGACAATGTGTTTACATTTAGATATATCCAGATTTTTTATTCATTTTTTGTGAAGATTTTTCGCTTTTTCTGTTCGTCTTGTGCAGTAAATAATATCTGTTTACTCCAACAAGCAGAGGGAGTTCGAATTCACTTATGTCTTATACATATGTTGTGATAATATTTGAGGAGGAGTTTTGCAGAAATATTCATTTAATCCGAATCCATCTCGAACCATATCACTCATGTACGATTCGAGCGATTTATTAAATCGAGCGTAATCTCCTTTAATAGAATCCGTTTATCTCATACAGACATCGATGAGTGCGCTAGCAGCCCCTGTCTTAATGGAGGTACCTGCACGGATAAGGTGAACGGATATGCGTGTGCGTGCACAGTCGACTGGACCGGCGTCCACTGCGAGACAAGTAAGGGGGAAACACCAATTTATTAAACCCAATATTTACACACAAAGACAGATGCCAACAGGGCAAAATCATTTAAGTCCACGTACGCTGTTCGGTCTAGACGTTCCAAGGGCAGATTATTAAAACCAGTCGATACTTCTGTTGCTGTTTTTTTTTTTTATTTACTCTGCTGACACGGTATAAGCTTGGTTGGGAATTTAGTTTTTGTTTCCCTTCGGTTTATCTGATATTGAATATTTTGGGATGCATATTATAAATTATCGGTTAAGTGTGTGAAGGTGACTTTCTTTCGAAGAAATTATTCCTACAATTTCTAATACCTTTGTAACTAGGACCATGTTTTTTACAGTAGAATGATTTAATTTAATTTCGACGATAGTTGCGTTATACAATATTATGCACTGTAATAGTTGAGTATCAGTTTTCTTGACGATTATGTAAGTATTCGTACTCACTTATCAAACTTAGTACTTTCATTACTATGATGTCTTGATTTTGCAAAACATATAACCTGGTCCAGATTCTGATTAGTATGCATACACACGCTTGACAATCGCAGTCAGTTAAATGACATATTCACCAGAAGTGCATTGAGAAATGTGACAGGGCCAGTGTTTTGTTTTTGGCAGTAGGAATTCAAGTAACTTTTCCTTTCTTCAGGTCTGAGTGAATGCAGGAGCGAGCCATGCGAAAACAATGGAACTTGTGTGGAGGGAGACAACTCGTTTTCGTGTATCTGCGCTTCGGGATGGACCGGCGTAACTTGCGGAGAAGGTAATGGAAGGCATACGGGGCCATCATTGCTCGATACTTTTAATAATGGAATATTCAGGTTGTGACCAATGATCTATCACCACCTTATATCATAAATCGTTCAGATTAACTTTTGTTGTGGTATTTTGATAGTGTTTTTTGCTTTGGAAGTCACCAGTCGACGTGATGATAAATATGGCATTAAGATTTTTCGATTCCTTTCTTGTACATCTTATACTTTTATGATATACTTATGCATGAATAATCATCCATTCACCTAGAGTATTAACTCTCCCTACGTGGTTGCAAATTTTAGTGTGTGTGCATGTAAGCAATTAAGAGTATCTTTAAGATTTTTAGACTTTTTTGTACTCATTTTATTGCCTGGCAACACACAATATTCCTTTAGAAATTGATCAACACATCTTGATTGAATTATGAAAATCATTTACCATTTCTAATCAAAACATCGATCAACTGAAGTGATTGCCAGTTAAGTAATAATTCTTACTGCTGATGCTCACCAGCCAGTGTAGGCCTATATTAGAAGTGATGAGTGAGGGAAATATCAATAAATTTAATGAATTGTCTATACTCTTCCAGATTTCGATGAGTGTCACAGTTCCCCTTGCCAAAACGGAGGGACCTGCATAAATGGCGCCAACGAATACACATGCCGCTGTACTAATATTTGGACTGGACCCCGATGCGAATTATGTGAGTACGATGAAGTGTTGTGATTATTTTTATGACAAATGTGCAGAAAGTAAATGTACACTGGGGTTAGGGTAGGAACTTTCTGCCATTAAAGGAGAACATGAATTGGAATATCCATAGTGTAGGGCTGACGTCTAACCAATTTTATTTATAACATTGCAAAAAGAAAAAGGGAGAAATGAAAATGACAACATAAAATCACTAAACAGCCATATTTGCTACACGAAATATTCTTTTGAGATGCTATCATCGTGTACTGAATAGGCAAACTATTACTTTTTGTTTATACACATAGCTGTTTACTATGTTTTTTGCGCATATATCATTCAGCAGGCATAATGTGCAATTAAAACATATTATGGGCCTCTTTCTGAAAAGGCCAGGGTATTGCTATTAGAAAGAATAGCTTGGCAAAACGTGGACAGCATGCATGATAGAATCAAAGGAATTAAATCATTGGTTGATTGGCGAGAAAATCGCATACACGAGGTGGGTCACATTTGTTTAACCCATAATTATACTCTGTGCATTTATACCTCACCCATGATGAATCCAACATTCAAATCGCTCATATTTGAATTTTACCTTAGGTACTGTAGTAACATGAATCATAATTGATCTTCCTTTCCCCATATAGCTGTGGATGAATGTGCCAGTAATCCATGTGGGAATAATGGTACTTGCCAAGATGAAATCGGAGGATACACGTGTTTCTGCACTTCAGGCTGGAATGGCCCTCACTGCCTTCTTGGTAAATTGAAAGTTACTTTATTTACTTGAACAATGTGTACCTATTTGAGGTTTGTCACAAGAACAGAGACAAGAGATGTAACATGCGCAAGCTGGTTGATTAAATGATTGTCTTTCGACATTATGTAATTGCACATAATACCTTCTTAAAAGAGCGTGGATCGACATTGGGTAAATGAGTTTTATATTATCAATGTACTCTTATATGTGAATATCAATTTCAAGTTGACTAGAAATAAAAGAAAGATTGTATCGGGTTCTCTATTTCATTGACCATACCGTCATGTGTATATCTCACCCTCAGACATTAACGAATGCCTCAGCGAACCGTGCCAAAACGGTGGGGCGTGTACCAACCGGCAGAACGGCTACCTGTGCTCCTGTCTTCCAGGATATACCGGTGTGGAGTGTCAAATCAGTGAGTTCATAGGATTTGATCCCTGCGTTACATCATACCCATAGTATCTGCTTCTTTTTACTTTTTCGCTGTTTGTTCTTCTTCATATTCAGAGTCGTTTTTGGTCCGTATGTGGACATTTACTTGCCATTGGATGTACTATACAATTAAATCAATGCAACAAACCAATAATTGATTAAAAAAACTTGAATATTGCCAAATATCGTAACTCATCCTTCCGTTTGTCCTGCTATCTGTACAAGTCTTGAACACATCTCTTCCTTGTACAGTGGTTATATAGTGCCTGGTCATGAAATTTCCAAAGTGGCAATTGCAGTCGATTAATTTGCATGAGAGCTGTCAATGTTTTAGAGTTGACTAACTTCTGAAATGGCTGAAAAGTTCTTACTTTCTGCAGAAAGAGATAACACATTTAAATGATATCTAATTTGTCTTGTATCGTAATCATGTCAGCTGTTCAGAACTCACCACTGGTCCTCGTTTCTTTTTCTTGAATAGACATCGACGAATGTGCCAGCAACCCTTGTGTAAACGGGGAATGTATGGACGAAGTCAATGGATTCATCTGCGACTGCAGGTCTGGCTGGACTGGAGACCTTTGCGACGAAGGTGCGAATCATAATGGGGTTATTAATAACAGAACCATTTCCGTGATTTGCAAAGCATTAACTCATTACCAAACCGGGACACGTTAAGACGTATGCCATAATTTCATGAGATGTATGTTCTCATTCTTGTCTACAATGTCTATCACGTTGATGTTACGAATGAAAAAAAGAGAAATTAACAAGAATATAAGATTTATACAAGAATGGAATTTATAGATGTTAGGACTAGTCATGATTTAGTTCCCACGAATACATACTACATCACATGGTAATAGAATATATATGTTTGGTCACACAACATGATAAAATGCCATAACGCAGCTTAAATGTTTCCTTCCAGATATTGACGAGTGTTCCAGTCAACCCTGCCTGAACGGCGGGACGTGTGACAACCTGGAGAATCGCTTCCAGTGTCGCTGTTTGACCGGGTTTTCCGGAGAGAGGTGCCAGATTGGTGAGTGTGATGAATCGTGCCAGTACTTTCACTTTCTGTATCAAGAGGTAGTGCCCTCCAGTTGTCACTTTGTAAGGAATTGAATGTTTTTCTCCCAATACCACGAAGTGCTGCATAAAGTACGATCAAAGACAGTGGTTAAAGGTCATGGAGTCTTCTGCAGAGGCAATCAAGGTACAATCTATGTACAATCTTTGTAAGCATGGTAAGAGAAGATTTAAAATCCTACCAACAATATTTACGTACAACGCACATTTCCTTTTATTTTTTTCCTTTCATTGATATTCTCATTTTTTTATTTTGTCAACACATTGGCGAAATACCTGTAGAGAGTTCGTATATAATTATCATGACATTGGCTTATCATCTGTATTTACGTGTATTTGTTTGAACAGAGGGAGATGACTGCTCCGGTGATCCGTGTCTCAATGGAGGAACCTGCACTGATGGAGACAATGCTTTTACCTGCGAATGTGCAGCGGGTTTCACGGGGATACGATGTGAAACAAGTAAGCACGATCGAAACCGAATTCTACCACCTTACGATATTCTACCACTTTCATCGTGCTATTTTGTAATCGCCGCAGACATGCGGTCAGATTTTTAATTGAATTGTTCTTTGTTGTTGTTGTTGTAATTATGCTTAAGTTTACCAAGATACCATCAATGACTATACGTAGTGTCTGTAAATCTTATTTTTATGCCTCCGCAACGAAGTGGCCGGAGGCATTATGTTTTCGGGTCGTCCGTCCGTCCGTCCGTCCCGTTTTGTTTTTGTCGATATCTCAAGAACCGTGTGGTGGTTTTACATCAAACTTGGTATGAGGGTATATCCTTGGGGGATAATACTTTGTGTGGATTTTAGGGTCACAGGGTCAAAGTGTTGTGTAGCGGATGTTTTGCTACTTGGGATCGGTTGATATTAATTCTGAGAGGTACACATCATAGTAAAAATGAGTTTCGACACAGTTCATTTGAGTTTCCATACGTGTGCTTTACTTGAGAGGCGTTTTGGAGGCGATCCTCTCTCTTCGAGCGTCAGAATCCAAGTCTTCTTCTCTGCATGTTCTACAACTTGTAATTCACTTCATACATTCAATCATGAGTATTACACTGTTGGTTACACACTATGAATGGATGAATGGGGTGGAGTCTTCATGTTAAAGAGGGGTTTTAATTGGGCAAAACTTTGGTTGTTATAGGAACAAAGGCGGGACTAGTTTTATAAAGGAGGTAGTATTCTTGGATTTGGAATGAACAACAATTCTAAGTAATCAATGGGGGAACGGCAGGATGTTTAGGTTTGGCTTAGCCTGGTCGTAAATTAGGTGGGGCTAGAAGTACCCAAGGGATGATGAAGGTCGATGACTCACTGGATGAGGTGGAGAGTATTGGTAGGGGTCATTGACTGGTGGAGGTGAACTGGTGGTGTATATCCAGTCATCAATAGAATGGGAGGGGGTAGTGATAACTTTGTGTATTATTACACAACATCCCTTTTGTTTGGAAATTAAGACTCCTCTCTTATTTTTTTTTTTTTTGGAGGGGGAATGGGTTTACACACGATAAAGCAGTATCAATACTGGGTGACAAAATTAAAGGCGATTGACCATGTACAAAACATGCTTGTGAAACCGTTTATCATAGTTCCAAACTCTTTCATACTTTCTCTCTTTCTCAAATCCCTACAATAATAATTTACAATTAAATCAATTAAACCAATAACTGTATATGAAATGCACGATGAAGACATTTAAGTTCTTCTTTAAGTTCTGCTTAAAAGACTTAGTCATGCCGAGGAGGTGTATGATACATGAACTTATTTTACCATTGAGTGAAATATCCTTGTCTTGTTTGTATTTTGGGAACTATTCAAGTTACCAAATTAAGATATCATATTCAATAATGTCTTTACCATTTTGAGGATATAGATTTAAAGCAAGTCAAATTAGATTGTGCAGACTTATGCACTATAATAATACATGTATTTACAAAATGTTGTGCAGACTTATGCACTGTAGACAAATCATTAATGTGATCTTGCCTATCATAAAACAATGGCAATTCATGTAACACAAAACAGAGTAAAAACAATTCGCTGGTCATTATTCTGTGTAGTGCGATAAACAATCTGATCCAAATAACAACCTTGAGTGCTTGTATCTAATGCACTATCCATACATATGTCTTCGTAATAAAATCATTGGGAAGATAATAGGAACGCTCAAGGAATAAAAGTCAAGTATATGATCCAGGCAAAATGTCATTCAATTTTGAAGGACTATCATAGAATGTCATGGCTTACAAACCTTTCCTATTTAATCATATATGCAAATTTCCCAATTGATAAAAATTAAAACATGAAATGAACGTGGAAACAAGCACTTTCAAGCTTGCTTTAATTCTAACAAGTATAATCTCAACTTGCAAGTAAATGAATGTTCACTTAATGAAACAATTATCGTTCATGACAAGTACTTTCAAACTTGTCATGTCACATGTATATTACTAGAAACAATCAAATTGAGTCAAATGTCATCCATCAATCCACATTGAACTAGATACTTGATCAAATCTTTCACAAAAGAGTATGCTGAAATAACTTCAAATTTCATCAAACATAGGCTACTGAATATCTCATCAATATGGTGGAAGGTCAACAGGTATACTCAAGGTATTGATAGCGTCTATGTTAAGAGGGGCCCATATACTTCATTTTGAGGTATCAACATAGAATAAATTCACCATCAATCCTATCCTGTTAAGCAAAGGTTTCCTTCCATACTCTTCCATACTAATGTCAAATTGACGAACGATTGAACAAGTACTTTCAAACTTGTTAGTATCATTTAAACGAGTCATTCAAGCTCGTTACACATCAAATTGATGCCACATAATGATTAATATCGTTCAAAACTGAACATACTGTCTTGCAAAAGATATAATCGTAGTCAACATTTAATGGATAGGATGACTATCCTAACATAACCTTTGTTTCACACTAAAAGGAAGTTACATAACATAACAATATAACATAACATAACATGGTCACATAAGAATACGATTTTTTAGTTCGCCTGGAACTCTGTGCTACTTGAAAATAAGAGAAAAATGAGACTATTTACATAATATACAATCATCACGAGAATTGGTCAGTCTTCTATGGTTTTCTCTTTGAATTACAATGGGTGTGTATAGTATCCTTGTATTATCTTATGTCCAACCTGTACTGTAGATGAAGTAATGTTAATTTTGCTTGTGGAGGCTGTCATGAACTGGTCAACCTGTCTTGTCTCTTTTTTTTTTTTTTGGGGGGGGGGGGGGGGGGGTCTTGTCGATATCATTTTGTTTTGAGCTGTCCAGCTACAATATCCATGTATACAATTTATGTATGGTCAGGAGTGTTAGGGGTGAACGGTTCAAGTACTGTTTCTCTCGGCAATGGTCCTTGGGGGCACATTGCATTTCATTCTGTCTGTCGTCGAGTCTGGGTTCAGTGGAAACGTGATTGGGTCTGTTAGTTTTATGGTAGGACACATTTTATGTCATTGTTACATGGTGAAAATGAAAGGATATAGTTTTGCATGTTGTTGAACCATGCTGGTAGTGATTTTTTTTTATAATAACAGAATGAGAAACTCTTGATTGTTGAAAAAGAGAGTTAAATTATACCATTGAGTTTATCTCTAGTGAGTGCAGCATCCAATGGTATAGAAGTTAGTGCAGAGTGTCAATAATCTAGCCAAATTCTAAATAGGCAGTGTATACTCCATATTCCACTCTTGTGCTCGCTCTCATTCAAATTGGAACAATGAAATTGTGTTTCACTTACCGGTCATAATAAAGGATTTGACAAATGTTGACACATAGCATGCCGAGGATGTGTCGAAAGAAGGTAAAATTTACAAAAAAGAAAAAAGAAATAAGTATGTTCTAATCAAAGTGTCACTGTACAGAAAATCAATTTCAGGGATGAATCAGTCATTCCAAGTGTCAATCTACGAAATTGCTGTGGGTCGCGCTAGTTGTTGTCCGTTGTTGGGGTTGAGTAGATTATTTCGCGTGTCGATGCTAGTTGGCGATGTCCGTGTTGTGCAGCCGTGGTCGCGGAAACATACATCATGGACGTCGTCTGGTAGGTCTGGCTGTCATCAGCGGTGGGGTGATCAGTCTGTCAATCCTGTAGTAATAGGGGTAGTTCGTTGTCTAGGTCGTCGGTATCAATCATCTTCAGTTCTGGTGGATGATTCGTCATGGCAGTGTTTTGTCGAAATTTAAGTTCAGTCAGGCAAAACGGGTGGTTGCTAAATATCATAAATGTTGATCCAGCGGGTCTACTGAAGGGTTGTTACAGAGCTGGCAAATTGTGCAATGATAAGTTTCGTCAATTAGTCTTTGACGTCCACAGTACAGCAAGACAAAAATTTACTGGTCCTGGGAAGATGAAACTTTGCTCCCTTTACTGGTTATAGATAGCAGTTCTCCACAACTTTGTTTTGCTTAGCAGCAGCTGATGTTGATCAGCAGTGTTTCCTTGTTCTCGTAGCAGTCAAGTCAAAGAAACTGGATTCTCCCCAATGTTTTTGTGATGAATTATTCCAATTAAGCCGGATTCTCCACCATGTTGTGTAGCGGATGTTTTGCTACTTGGGATCGGTTGATATTAATTCTGAGAGGTACACATCATAGTAAAAATGAGTTTCGACACAGTTCATTTGAGTTTCCATACGTGTGCTTTACTTGAGAGGCGTTTTGGAGGCGATCCTCTCTCTTCGAGCGTCAGAATCCAAGTCTTCTTCTCTGCATGTTCTACAACTTGTAATTCACTTCATACATTCAATCATGAGTATTACACTGTTGGTTACACACTATGAATGGATGAATGGGGTGGAGTCTTCATGTTAAAGAGGGGTTTTAATTGGGCAAAACTTTGGTTGTTATAGGAACAAAGGCGGGACTAGTTTTATAAAGGAGGTAGTATTCTTGGATTTGGAATGAACAACAATTCTAAGTAATCAATGGGGGAACGGCAGGATGTTTAGGTTTGGCTTAGCCTGGTCGTAAATTAGGTGGGGCTAGAAGTACCCAAGGGATGATGAAGGTCGATGACTCACTGGATGAGGTGGAGAGTATTGGTAGGGGTCATTGACTGGTGGAGGTGAACTGGTGGTGTATATCCAGTCATCAATAGAATGGGAGGGGGTAGTGATAACTTTGTGTATTATTACACAACAAAAGGTCAAAGGTCACAGGTTATTTTGTGAAAAAAAATTGAAATTTCATGTTTTTCTCCATATCTCGCAAATGGTTCAAGGTATCTTCATGGAACTTAGTATATATGCTTGTGCCGATGGGCAGTGATTATCTAGGGAAGTTGGGGGTCATGGGTCATAGGTCAGGGGGGTCAAAGGTCAAGGTCAACTCCTCAAAATATCACTACTTTCCTTATATTTATGCAATGAATGAAGGTTTTTTTTAACTTGATGTATACATGTATTACCCAATATATATTCTGTGGGAAGTTTCTTGCCAAAAGGTCAAAGGTCAAAAGGTAAAAGGTCAAGTGAAAGTGCTGAATTGCACTTTTTCCTCCATATCTCAAAAGTAACTCAAGGTATCATCATGAAACTTACATATTTATGCATGTTCAACCTAACAGTGATTCTCTTTGGAACTGTGAGGTCAAAGGTCAAAGGCCAGGTTTAGATAATGCTATTTTCCCATTTGATACTGAAATTATACTTTTTCTCAATACCTTGAAAAATTACTCAATGCATAAACTTATAAAAGGGTCAAAAGTCAAGTAAAAATCATCAGTTCCCCAAATACCTGCACTCTGACATTTTAATCATTCATCCAATTGAACCTAGTTCTAGGAAAGTGAACATTTAGCACATTTGTGTCAAACCTGTCATTTTAATATTTTGTCAATTGTTTGAAACTGTCATCACACATTGTCAAGACATTGTACTATAGACCTATTAGGAGAACCATGCATTATGGAGGAGGCATATCAGTCGCCGTAGCGATATATCTAGTTTTTTTAAAGTTTCCAGTACACCAAAGCTCATTATCAGCGTATGTCGTTAATGTAAACACTATCACCCGCCGAAATCTCGGGGATCGGATCCTTTTGATTAGCACTGAGTCTACGTACAAGAATGATGGCCTATTTGATTTGTCGCTCGTTAAACATTCGTAACGTCTTGAGTCGAAACTATGAATTCGATTCGAGTCGTCACACCGAATGATTTTCTTTACTGCAATGAAACAGCCCACGCAGATACGACAGAGTTTCGCTAATGGCTTCAGTACTGATGCCGCATTGGACAGCCCAAGATTTCTACACTCGACATGTCTTTAGTAACAAGAACTTTTGAATCTAAATCCTTCACTTGGAAATGTCATGAAAATAATGTGACATATTTATTTCCCTCTAGATATCAACGACTGTGAACAGAACCCTTGCCAGAATGGAGGAATATGCGTTGACATGGTGAATGGATTCTCTTGCATCTGTTTATCAGGCTGGACTGGGAATCTCTGTGATACAGGTAATCTACATAATATATACTGCTGTTGGTTACATCTCCTCCCCATCCTTACATGATTACAAATTGTAACGCCAATTGTATACCACATATATGGTATCAAAAAATAGAGTGACTAACATGTATGGGCTCAACCAATTTTAGTTTGTTGGACATGTTTTCCTGAATGAAGACTGGGGTTTCTTCATATATTTCGATTAATATCAATCAAAAAAAAAAGAAAGCAATGCAATGATATCAACGTTCCGTAGGAAATCTACGGTGATTAAGATGTTTTCAGTCCGTTTTTCATCTCAAAAAGTACGCAAAATACTCACTGATCCACACGTTATCCCTGTAAATATTCTCACGTTGCCTTGTCATTCCGCAAGTTTGCCTACGTAACAAGTATATTGTGTGTCTGTCCTTCGCGATAAGCCAGAAAAGGTACCACATGAAATCTGAGGAATATACAGAGGGAATACAGTTTGAGATATCACAATCTGTTATATTTTGCCACAGAAATCAACGAATGCGACAGCAACCCTTGTGTTTTTGGTGACTGCGTAGATGCTGTTAATAGTTTCACCTGCTCCTGTGCCCCTGGTTACCGAGGAATACTTTGTGATGAGAGTAAGTATGTATAGAGATTGTCTGTTCTCCGAATAAGCACAAAATTGTATTAGTTTGCTCCTCTAGCTCCAGCGTTTGTTTGTTTGTTTGTTTGTTTGTTTGTTTGTTTGTTTGTTTGTTTGTTTGTTTTGGCCAAACTGAGTTCAGCTGTTTCAATAAATAAATGTCTCATTGCTTTTTCAGCAACAATCCTGACATGGTAGAGGACACACACAAAATGTTTTATTTTATTTTTTTGGCATTAGGTGACTCTTTCCTAACACAATCCTGTCTTTTAAGATTTACAGATATCAAACTGCCTTCTGCAAGTATGAATTCATGCTCAGTGTAGTTACAACTGTAATTGATTAGTTTCCTCAGAAATCTAAGAAGACAAAGTGTCATCTCTTTACAAGATTCCAGAATTCCAACTCATGTATCCAGAAACACATAAAAAGTAGAAGTGATGTATTTGACAAAGAATCTTTAATATGTGATTGAGAGTGACGACAAAGAAGTCATATGATATGATGTCGTCGGTGGTTTTGATTGTGAATGGAGGGAGAGAACACACTCGAATGTGACCTCTGAATTTAACATCTCTTTTTTTTTTCAAGACATCAACGAATGTGCGAGCAACCCCTGTCTAAATGGTGGCTCCTGCATAGACGAAGTCAACGGCTTCATCTGTCAGTGCCCCGTGGAGTGGGGTGGCGACCGATGTGAACTCGGTAAGTTCTCTATATCCCGGAACCATTTCCCATCCGTTTTAGTGCCCTGTGCTACTCTAGACCTTTTGAATGTATCTTTTAGATGGTTCTGTGTTCTGATTCAGGAACGGTTCGGAAAGGCAGAAATTACAACATAAGTGGAAAAGGCAAATTAGATGGTGATTCTTCACAAAGGCAATGCAATAACGTCGATATGAGACGGAGATCTTATTCGCACAATTTGTCTACATTATTGCATAAATTAATGCAATAAGAATGTGCTTATGAGTATTGCATCCTCCGGATCTGAGATTCTATTCTAACCATGAATATATGAAGTGAAAACATTCGCAAACAGACGACTGCATTTCGATTTGACAAATTTAGAGAGGGTAGAATACATGGTATAGCCTTAATATGTTATGATACTGACCAAGTTTTTTAACGAATGTCTGCCGTGAGGATATCACTTTAAATTTGCGATTTGCATTCGAATGATATTGATATCTTGTGATGATGTTTGTGGGGGCCAAGGCCAAGATCGACAGATCTGATTATAGGATATCAGAGCGTGAGGAAGTTATCATATTAGTCATATACTCTTTCGTGCATCTATAGCTGGCAGCTGCAGTCGAAACTACACCCTCACAGCCGACCGTCAACTCACCCTGAGCTCTCCCAACTACCCGGCCAACTACGACAACAATCGCTACTGCCTGTGGTACGTTACCACTCCTCCAGGCAGCCACATCCTCGTCTCCTTCGACGCAATGGGCACCGAAATCAACTACGACTACGTGTCCGTTGGCAACGGGTTGGACGTCAGTGATCTCGGCTCGCGCGTGGTGTACGCGTCGGGCTTCGAGTTGCCGCCTTCTTTCCTAACGACAGACAACTTGGTGTGGACGCTGTTTACTTCAGACGGGAGCAAAACAGAGGCCGGCTTCAGAGTCACCTATACGGTCGTTGACAATGCCGGTAAGTTGGGATTATGCCAACTCTTCCACGTCACACCTGCTGGTGACCCTTCGATTGGAAAGAGTGGAAGTGTTCCCGTTGAGTGCAAATTACAACATCAAAAAAGATTCTTTCACTGGAAAATAGCATTCCCTTCAAGATGCTTTCACACATCGCCCAGTCTGATAACTCGATCTCAATTGACTTGACTGATTACTACTTACAGTTTGGTGGCTCTCCAAAGAACAGCATTGGGCAATCGTAACTTTCAGTGAGAATCGAGCAGAGAGTCAATGAGATTACTTTGATTTATGGTATTTGATTATGATATCAAAAATGTAAATCTAAGAGAGGGTGCTATGGCAAATTCCGGAATCAGTCCCTCATCTGTAGAATATCACAAGATAATGTAATTTGTTAGTATATGATGTGCAGAATGTAAACGCATCCATGGTGGACCATAAACCGAGATGAGTCTATTATTCTTTATGTAAATTCGAAACCTGGTGATATGCTTGAGATGAAAAAACATCATACCTGGTTTTCCTACTTAGATTGTCAATTAGAATCACACCGAATTCAATAGAGAGCGAGAGTCAAGATGACGTGGGAAGAGAAAAATTAATCCCTGGTTTGTGACATCACTGCATTGTTCTCATGAATTTACAATGTTTCTTATTCCCTAAAAGTGAGAAACACTTGACCTGTTGTCACTTTCACATACATTCTTTCGGAGTCATCATTCATATTGCCTTTGACATTTCGTTTCATCTGCAAACAGATCTTGTTGACGAATGCACCAGCAACCCGTGTCTGAATGGAGGAACATGTGTCAACGGTGTCAATCGCTTTGACTGTCTATGCGATCGATATTACACCGGAATCTTGTGCGAAACTGTAATCGGTATGACGTCTTTATCAACCACTGTTTTCTTTCTTCAATAGAGACCCTAACAATATTATGAGCCAATTACTAAGTGCATCAACACGATCAAGCTTACTTCATAGTTAGAAATGGAACGAAGTAAAAATATTCACTACTCACGTGTTTCATGAATTGAATATTCACTGCTGACGTTATGATAAACATTGACAATTACTATGTGCCAGTGCATTGCAGTACAATATTTAAAGCACGCATTAATTCATTTTATGTGCATTGTCGAAAGCCCCCAGAAGTAAGTCATGATGTCTGATTCAAGAAAGGCCTATGAATCAAATAATCGCTCATCTGTTTCTCGCATATTTCAGAGATCAACTTTTGTGCCAGCAGCCCGTGTCCGGAGAACACCCAGTGTTTCAGCGATCTAAGCGGGTTTACCTGTCTCTGTCCAGAGGGCTTTGCAGATGATGCGTGTTTGGTCGTTAGTGAGTATGCCCAAGGCCATGAAATAAAACTAAATGAACTGCGCTGAACTGAACCATGTAACCGTAAAACATAAACTTCACCATAAAAAGACGCGTAAAAGACACTTGGCTTTTAATTATGGAGAGCTGTTTGAGGGGATCCGTCGTATTGCGATGTATAATGTTACCACTCGTTTGATTTTCTTGTTTCCGTCTCAGAATAAAATGGTAGAAGTCGTGACTCGTACTGGTCACAATTGTAGTAAAAATAGAAGAATTGTGAAAGTAATGACGTATAGGGGTAGAGATGGTAGCTGAAGTAGTTGTGACAGTAAACGCAGCTGTGAAAAGAATAATATCATAGTTGAGGAATATTATTGTGGCTGTATTAGTAAATTAATGGGAGAAGTGGGAGTTGTAGTACAATTAGTTCAAGTAGAAACAATGAAGGAACTTGGAAAATGATGTGAAAGTATTCTCTGAAGGTAGCACGAGGCAGCATCACACACACACACACACACACACACACACACACACACACACACACACACATAAAAAAAATAGTTATTTGGGTTTTGATAGAAGAGGAGGAAGGAGTCGGAACAATACGAGTATCACTTACAGATACACAGGAGGTACTGACAGTAAATTACTTGTGAACGTTCCGAAATTTCCTCTGTTACGTGAATTTGAAGTATTGAATAACATCAGTGTGAAATCTGTTGTTTACTGGTTGCTTGAAAAAACGGGCAGTTATCGTGATCATTACACTAAGTTTACAATACAATTTCGAGGAAGCCCCTTAGATGACGATGATCCACTCATTTTCATGTTTAGACGTAGCTGAAAGTGGTCCTTGCGACGACTCCCCGTGCGCCAATGGAGGAACTTGCCAAGTGAACGGTGACGATTTTCAATGCACATGCGCCACTGGCTGGACAGGCGATCGTTGTAATATTGGTAAGCTCCGTGAATGATTATCCTTGCACGATATTCAGTCTTAATGTAAATTCCATGCGTTTTCCCGAATTGCGATAGATTAGAATTTAATACCTTTTTATTCAATCTAACTACACAGACCAGAGTTTAACGCATCATTATTTTGAAGAACATTAGAACAAAGGAAATTTACCATGTGTAACTAAATAGTTGTAAAAATGACTGCATGGGATGACTACTCCTCTTACATTGGTTTTACACTTCTTTGTCATGCGCTGTGAAACAGATATCAACGAGTGCTTGAGTCAGCCGTGCTTCAATGGTGGAACGTGCATCAATGGCCAGGGGATGTACCGGTGTGAATGTTGTGATATCTTTAGCGGCGATCGCTGCGAAATCAGTAAGTCTGTGACATCTATCATTATACATGTAATACAGTAATATGGATGCTGCTGATAATGACGATGCTATTTCTACTGCTACAGTACGCGGTGCTTATAATGGTAATGATTGAATTCGTTCTTATAATGAAAATTATGATCGTAGAAGAAAAAGAAGAGGAAGAATAGGAACATACACGATGATAATTGTAAAATCAATTACAAAAGAAAAGCAGAATATTTTATGTGAGACGCTTTCCCAAAGGCCGTGGTGCCAAAATCACGTTACACGGCTGTTACATAAAAAACTTTATTCTGCATAATTGCTCTAATCAAACCCACCTCTAAATTCAACGGGGTGTCTACTGGACAAGGTTTCCACTGTCACAAAAGGTCAGATTCCAAGGAATAGAATTACATTGACGTGTTGAACCATTGCAAAGATACTGTGATGATAGAGATTTTGTATCTTTTCTTTAGTACACTGTATAATTTTCATCTCAAGACAAAGAAGAAACCACCTCTCAGCAAACTGGTTTAAACCAAAGATTAAGTTTCATTACATGTGTTTGCAATTCTGCAATTCTCTTACAACCAGTTGTTAATCACAACTGCCTTTTGAAAATCTTGCACCCCATATTACCAAAATTAATCTAATGTTGATTCTTCCCTTTCCATTTCTGTTACCTTAAAACAGGTGCCGGCGAAACTATCTGCGACACCAACCCGTGTAAGAATGGCGGAATGTGTGTACCGCCACAGGACAACGGCATTCAGTACACTTGCATTTGCGAGGATGGCTACATTGGCTCTGACTGCGAAGTCGGTGAGTGCCGGTTAAGGTTTATACATCCACATCAAAATCATAAATCTATCTGTAATAATAACAATCACTCTAGGAGAAAGCAAACAGTATCAGCTATATAAAAAAGATAACTTGCATTTTTGGGTGTATGAAGTGAACAGTTTTTCCAAGTGTGACTGCATAATAATTATGTGATGACATCAGGGGGGCGTTTCATCAATGAGTTCGTCGGAGTTTTCACCGACAAATTTGCTATCAGCCAATCAGACGCAAGGATTTACACTGACAACTGTTAAAAGCTAATGAAATCCTTGGTCTGATTGGCTGATAGCAAATTTGTCGGTGAAAACTCAGACGAACTCGTTGATGAAACGCCCCCCAGGAGCACATCATATATCTCGTCCGCACTACATTGTTCGTGGCGCACGACTATTCTTGTACAAAATGTTAATTACTGTAGTACATGTCAAAGAAACGGTAGAATGTAGGCGTTCACCTTTAGGTTTATTTATTTATTTTATTTATTTATTTCAGTTTTATTTCCACAGGGTAGTCTCATCAAGACCAGCAGGTCCTGCTCTTCCAGAGAGCCCTGCCCATGATAAAAATACATAAACATTCATCATAACACAAAGTTAATCTTCATACATTATTGAACAGTAAAACATTAAAATCTACACACATGAATATACTTATCATAATCCACACAATCAAAATGAAATAAAATCATCTCAATAGATATATTTCTTTACATAAAATAAAAGTGAAATAACCCATCCCCTCCCCCCCCCCCAACAAAAACTAATAATTACAAACCCTCACGCCTACGTACGTACACACAATGCAGGCCACTTGGCGCAGACACGTTGGTGTACCAACCCGAAAATCTAACCCTGCCATTACTCCCGCACACGCACGCACGCACGCACGCACACATGTATACCGTTACACACACACACACACACACACATTCACACACATTTACATACAAACAGACACACACACATGCACAGACACATCCGCGCGCACACACACATGTACACACACACACACACATGCACACATACACACACGCACACGCACATGTGCGCACACACGAACACACACACAACACACACTCGCTCATACATCGTCCCATACTTTCTTACACTCCACTTCCAAATGCATAGCGAACTCATGCATGACACATAATGTACCTGTATGGGGGATGCACATACACAAGCGGAAAGGTGAGACCTCCGTGATTACCCGTGCGCCTACACTGTGCGTACACACATACACGTGCTCGCGTGTTATACACAATAATTTTGTATACATACAGTACGATAACAATCATTCATGTGCGTGTATAAAATAGTAAGATTAAAAAACAAAACAAAAATGTCACACGTCTACGATCTGTACTTAAAACCTTCATAGAACAAAGTGGTATGGGGAAATCACCTTCAACATGCAAATACGGGTAGAACAAAATGATCAAGGCACCGCTATAGACAAAACAAACAAACAAACAAACAAACAAACAAACAAACAAACAAAAGAGGTACCCGCACTCCTTCCCGTGCAGGGTCACAGAAATAACCTATATGGTATGTGTGATTTCCATGTCACCTTACCCTGGACCTTAAGCAAAAATAATAAAATCCAAAGTTGCTGTTTAAAACACTGCAAAGATTTACAGTTTTGAACGAATAACGGTAGTTTGTTGAACAGTTTTGCTCCGGTAACTGCTAAGGTGCGAACCTTAAAATCTGTCTTACATCTTGGAATAAATAAGGGACTATTAATAGCATATCGCGTAAAATGATATACTGGTCGTTTACTAATACATGAATTCAAATACATTGGGGCTATATTATTCAATATTTTAAAAACCATCAAACACTGTTGGTACTTAATCCTTTGTTGCACTGTTTGCCAATTCAAAATACTGATAAGGTTGCTTTGTGGGGTGGAATAATCTGCATGTAATATTAATCGTGCATACCTATTTTGTAACTTTTGCAATTTTGCGATGTTTGCTTTAGAGGTATTTCCCCATACGCTGTTACAATAATCTATATGCGGCAGTATCAACGAGTAATATAACTTTCTTAAAAGTCTCTTGGATAAATAATGCTGAACTCGTCGAATACAAACAATCGTATTTGATACCTTTTTAACGATATCATGTATGTGTGAAGACCATAGTAGATGCTTGTCAATCGTAACACCAAGGTACTTGATTTTATCTACTGATTCTAACAGATTGCTACTGTATTTGATGGAAATGTCATCATTTTGAGTTTTTCTCCTATAACCAAAAAGTATCGTTTTTGTTTTGGTTGCATTTAAGCACATACCATTGCATTGTAACCATTGAACTACATTATTGAAATCTTTTTGCAGATTATTTTCACATGATTGTTGATCCTTTGCCTGATTAAACAATGCCGTGTCATCTGCATACAGAGAGATATTTGTCTCCGGATGGAGATTTAGATTACAAATATCATTGACATACAAACAAAATATCAGCGGTCCCAAAATGGAACCTTGTGGTACACCAGATCTCACTGTGAGATAGTTACTCATGGTACCTTGTATGCTAGTACAATGTTGCCTATTTAAGAAGTATGACTTAAACCACGCCAATTCAACTCCATTAATGCCGTAACATAACATTTTTTGAAAAATCAAATGATGAGGTATAAGATCAAAGGCCCTTTTCAAATCTAGGAAAACGGCACCTGTGACTCTGCCTTTGTCCATATTGTCAAGAATTTTCTCTACTATATGGGTTAAACATGTGACAGTTGAATGACCAGGTCTAAATCCTGATTGAAATTCGCTTAACATTGATTGTTCGTTCAGGTATGTATATAATTGCGTATGCACAGCTTTCTCAAGAATTTTGGACAATATTGGCAGCACGGAGATGGGTCTATAATTACCTAGTTGCATTCGATTTCCTCCTTTGTGAATAGGAGTTATTTTTGCTATCTTAAACTCGCTCGGAAAACAGCCATGTTCTAATGAACAATTAAACAGCTTTGTTGAAGCACCAGCTATGTAAGGAGCAGCTATTCTGAGCAACCTTGGAGGTATGTCATCAACTCCAACTGCTTTAGACGTATCAAGATGAGATAGTTCCTTTAATACAAATTCTTCCTTGAGTTCAACAAACTTAAATACATTTTCAGTCTGATGTAGCGTCTTTAATGCATTTGCATTAAGATTTCGGGTGTCCGTATTACCTAAAATTTCACTTTGTACATTATTAAAAACTTTATTAAAAAGTTCAGCGACTTTTTCTTTCTCTTCTATAATTTCATTATTCAAAACAATCTTGATTTCAGAACTACAATCTTTTTTAGGCAACAATTGTTTCAATACTCTCCATGATGATTTCATATCACAATTCTTATTACATAAATTTTTATAATAATTTCGTTTCAGTTTCTTGTTCAGAACATTTGCTGCATTTCTCATATTTCTATACTTTTCCCAATAATACAAACTTTTATACTTATCATATTTGCGCTTAAAATAATCACGATCACGTGCTATACTCAAATACTCATTCGTTATCCATGGTGACCCTTTAGACTTTCTTTTTATAGTGATGTAGGGAGCATGACGATCACAGACCTCTTTTACTCTACATTTGAAGACATGCCACATCTGTTCTACGTTTTCATTTCTCACAAACTGATCATCCCACTGTATGATATCGAGGTCTTGCTTAAATGCATCTTCATCAAAATGCCTATACGAACGAAATGTTATCAGTGGACATCTTGATACTGGCGGTTTTTCTTTTAAGACAAGGTAAACCAATGAGTGGTCACTAATTCCCATTGACTGTGTGCCATTTTCCAATGATTTTAGATTATTTGTAACAAGAATCAAATCAATGAGAGTTTTACTGTTTGGCGTTATCCTTGTAGGGTTTTTGATCAATTGAGTAAATTGCATGTTATCACAAAAATCAAAGATTTGCCGCGATAGATTATTCTTTGTCAACATATTGCAGTTAAAATCACCAAGTATCAAAATGTCCTTTGATAAATCACTAACTTTTTCTAAATTTATTTCAAAACGATTAAAAAATGTATTTCCACTGTTTGGCTGGCGATATACAATACCAAGTAACTTTGAATTGTGATTTTGTAGTCTTATTTCAAGCCACATCATTTCCAGCTCACTGTCTTCGAGATCACTTCTTCTTACATATGAAATATTAGCTTTTATAAAACAACCAACTCCTCCACCTTTTTCGTCTCTATCCCTCCTTTCAAAACAATATCCATCTATGTGTAATAAAGAGTTGGATATACTTTCACAGAGCCACGTTTCTGAGATTGAAAGTATTTCATATGGGTTATTCTCCAAAAATAATTTCAAATCATCAACCTTATTTCTCAAACTTCTTATATTAATATGCGAAATTTTTAATCCCTTACTTTTTGGAAATTCAGATGAAATTCTTGAGGAGTCATCATCACATGACATTTGTGACAAATCAGCCAGGTGGGGCTGCTGATATTTAGTATTCATATCAGCGTTCCAGAATGGCATTTGTTGAAAAAGACACCTGGGACATTCCCACTTAAAGAACTGATAAGATGTATCATTATACTGCTTAGGAGAGACACATCCACATTTAATGTGTATCCATTGAGTGCAATTTGTACAGAGTAAGGCCTTATGATTGCATTTAACAGGTTTTTGACAAACGTTACAAAAAGATGATTCAACCATAAATAAAAACAAAAACGATTCTACATTCAAAAACAAACACTAACATCTACTTGAAATGATCTGTAGGGTAGATAGATATATACAGTAAAATAAATGTAATACATACAACAGTTTACTAACCACTATAAGGTCGTATACAAATGCGAACAGAGGGAACTTGGACAAAATAAGTGTATTGAATAATCACAACATTATGAGCTTAACTGGCATATATTCGTATACAAAATTGCGCAGATATTCCAATCAATATATTACTTTCTTTTTTATGGGCTGTGGAGTATTGTAGAATTTGCTGTTGAAGCAGAAATTCTTGAGTTCAGTTTAAGTACCTGTCTAGTTTGGTGAGGTCGTCTTCCCTTGATACAATCACACGTCCCATGTCATTACGTAGCTTGACACAAATGCGTCCATCCTGGGTCCATATTCTGCTGATTATTTTCTTGTATTTGCTCCTGATCTTCCAGAACAGATCTTTTCGCTTTTTAGTGAGACTCTCATTGATGTACACTATGTTGTTTGCATTCTTGAGCTTGAACCTCGCACTATAAACACTTTCGCGTTTGCGGTAGTTGGCAAATTTCACAATCAGGTTCCGGGTAGGTGTCCGTGAAGCGTTTTTCGTTGACGAGCCTCTGGTGGAGACGCCACTGGCTTGGTTGTGCGTGCTCGGCTTGCCCAGTCGATGAGTACGGTCAATGTCCTCCTCGCAGATATCGACTCCGAGGTCACTTCTGCAAAATTGGATGATTTTGGTGTCGGTATTCTCATCGGGGGTCTCGGGTATGCCACTGAAGATGAGACATGTCCGTCTAGAGTATTGCTCAGCCTCGTCATTGGCGTCTTGCAAGTCATGGATCTGCTTCCTCATTGACGTTATTTCATCATTCTGTTCGTCAATGTCAAATTTAACCGAGTCGGTTACCTCTTGGCAAATGGACTCCTTCATATTGTGGAGCAACTTTTCTTGTATGGTACGAACAAGTTCGTTCACGAAGACATCATCTTTGAGGAGGTTTTCGATGACTTGTCTTATAGCGGAGTTCAGACCCGTCTCGGGTGGTATCTGTGCTGAGTCATTCGTCGAAGTACTCAGTACGCGCCGGTTTCGAGTCACGTGATCAGCGTACGTGTCGAGAGGCGCCGAATTTAAACACACAGGTGGGTTCTTCGGCTTGGTCCGGTGCACAACTAGCGAGAGCTGGTTGTTCCTGCCCGGGCTCTCTGGGGGAGCCAATGGGCTGTTGCTGGTTGGTAGCTGCCGTCCCGCGTTTACCTTTTTGTGTTTTCCCGGTCATTTCTCTTGTTGAATTCCACCAACAGCTTCGGTTATTCTTTGCAGTTAATATTCTCAAGATGCTAGATTTCACAGACACATGACAGGTTCCACCTACGTTACACAAAATATCCGCAATTTTGAGTAATTTCAGTCCATTTTGCTCCAAGTTGCGCAGAGCTCCTAATCACGTCCGCTCGTACCGACGTCCATAGGTTTTAGACATGTTTCTGTTTTGACTCGGTTTAGGGTAGTGTAAGAAAGTGAAAATTATTCTGGCCAACGCTGAAAAGGAATACCTGTAATTCCATTTTACGCTTAAAAAGAAACTAGTCTCTCATCCCCTCCCCTTCCACTATTTTCCCTACCATGTGTGTCTTTGTTTAACATACTTCTTTTTTATCCTTCCTGTATAGATGTTGACGAGTGTGCAAGTGGTCCTTGTCTGAATGGCTATTCCTGCACTGATGAGATTAACGGATACTCGTGCGACTGCGATACCGCCCTCATGGGACCGGACTGCAGAGGAAGTACGTTTCCATGGCAACTGTTCATCATATAGGCTACATCTCTCCACTAATGTTTTTGATAAAAGAAAGTCTTCCTTGTCCATTAAGGAAGTGACATATTATGCTCATAATTTTTGTCGATATGGTAAGGTATTATATTCGATGTAGGTTGTTTTACTACACACCTAAGACGCTAAGCCATTTTACTGTGTAGACCTAACTGCTTATTTACGTGATTCCTACACGATTGTAAAAAGTACCTATGCTTACTTATAATTACTTTCGACTGTTAACTTGTTAATTATCGACATGAATGCTATGAATGAAAGAAAATAAAGTAAAGACCGTAATTGAAACCTCTCCTTAAAATTATCCTTCAGCCAATTTGGCGTGTAGGAGCTTACCCTGTGCCAACGGAGGAGTATGCATGGAACCGGCTCGGGGGAGTTACCAGTGCATTTGCCCCTCAGGATGGACGGGCGACGACTGCAGAACGGGTGAGAATCGTTAATGATTGTTTATTGATCATCACAATATTACTTCTGCCGTAAATTCAAAGCAAACATACAAATAAACAAACAAACAAACAAAGCAGTAACCTGTTGTTGTAATACTAGCTACTCTTTCTACCTCATTGTCTTGACGACAACTCCTACCACCGGTATTACGACTACTACTTCTGCCACTGTAATGATTTCTATTACTTCTCCATGTCTGTCGCATTTTATTTAATTGTATTCTATTCTATTCTATTCTCTCTTTTTGTGGCTTTTTCTGCAGCCGACGACACTGCCCTGCGTTGTTCGTCTGGTATTCAGTGTGAGAACGGTGGTACCTGTATCAAGCAAAATGGCGTCTCGCAATGTGTTTGTCTCAAGGGATTCACCGGAGCCCTGTGTTCGACACGTAAGTTTTAGTCTTTATTATTTTTTTGTTGAAACGTTAATTCAACGACGGGGCTTTCTCTTGGCCACCTGCTCTAAGTAATGTTAAAAAAAACCCAAACAAACAAACAAACAAGTCAGCTGCAAGCGGCAAGTTTCCATATAAGTTTACAGAATGGGATATTTTACCAATATTAATACTTGACTGTGTATACGCGTAGCGTGTATGGTGATTAATGGTTGCAGAACAAACTACCAAACATTCAGACTTTCAGAGAGAGATAATCATAGTATCCAGAAGTTCAGTCATTATGCCCGTGAGAAGAACATTTAGAAGACCAGAGTATCCCTCCAATCTAAGAAAGTTTTACTTACGTTTGTTCAAAAGACATGTAACTCAATCGACTTGCTGCGTATTTTTGTTAATGATTATGCTGGCTTCCATCTTCCCACCTTTGTCATAGGAGATTTACGTTGCAGCTTGTTATGTGGTACTTTTACTGATAGGCTATCGATTATTATAACGTGCTGTGAAATTTGTTGTTCCAACTTTTTACGTGATTTTATCAAAGCTCCACGCTTTAAACTGTCATCATCTTCAGGTATCTTAGTCAGATGAAGAGAGAATCCAACTTTCGTTATGATTCGGAATTATTATTATTGTTGTTGTTGTGTTTTCCTTTTTGACAGGGGAAGATCCATGCGTTGCACACAAATGCCAGAATAATGCGTCATGTACAGCCATCTCCGAGATAGCCTACGAGTGCAACTGCGATGCAAGTCGCTACACTGGCTTGTACTGCGAACAAGGTATAAGACACGAAAACTCTGTAAAACATGACACCATAACTCAGACACCTAACACTAAGATGGACGATTAAAACAACCCGGAAATTTTACACTTGACCCTAAGACAGGGACACGAGTGTGTGACTGTATGTGAAGATATTTTGACAGCTCTTCGGCGTTGATAATGTTTTTTTTTTGTGTGTGTGTGTCATGGAAATTGTAAGAGCAATAGCACGAAGGACGAGAAACTTGTCTTCTTCGTGCGTAAGTCGTTCCCTTTTGATGCGGGACTTGATGAGCTGGTGGAGCTTAGTTTAACAGAGCTCTCATCTTTCACATGAGTCGACCAAACTTCCAGTGTACAAGATAATTTCACACTGTCGGTTCCAATGATGTAGTGACCGACGTGATTTCGCAAAATGCCGATTTCGCAAAATGCCGAACAATTCTAAACATGTTCCAGAACCAGCATCATGAACCAGCACTGCAGGCTGTCCGGCGAAAGCTCGGTAGTCTATTGGTTACCCACGCCTGTCTAGTAATCAGGAAATCGTTGGTTCGAGACCCACCCAAATTGTGTGCCCGTGATTTTTATCATGGCCACTATTAGAACACTACATAATCGGTGCATATTTACGTTGATGTGGGGCAATTTGCAAAACAGCAAACCATTCTAGTGTAAATAATCACATTGATTCTGCTTTCAAAGTGTTATATAACTGGAAGCAATGAATAGATTGTGGGGAAAACACAAAACAAAACCGAAATTACAGAGTTTAAAGACGTATTATATCACCGGAGTGTTTCAACGTCACAATCTAACTTATCAAAATCCCTGTCTCACCCATAGAAATTGACCACTGCGCGTCCAACCCCTGTCAGAATGGCGGTCTGTGTGTGAACTACGGCGCCTCTTATGGATGCACCTGCACGACGGATACGATAGGCACAAACTGCGAAACACGTAAGTCGTCGTGGTAGCAGCGAAAAAATCACTATAGCATAGAGCGATTGAAGTCATGGTTTGTTCAAGTGGCAATATTCAAAGAAATTTGTAGAGCAGTCATACAACTATTACTACCCCTATCGTTACAACCACTAATGATAAAAATATACTACACGGTGTATTGAGAGTGATTATTGTATGATGATAATACTGATGACACTGAAAAATGAAGAAGAATAATGTTGATAATGACAATGTCAGAAGTGACAATGTGACATAAGAGAGATTAAAAGCATTTTTTTTTTTGGAAAAAGGAACAAATTATGATTCGGAGCCCAATAAAGACGATTATGTTGTTTCTTAATGAGACACTACAGGAAATGAAATATATATTCACCACCAAAAAATATATGAATATATGTGTGTATACATATTATGATGTATATATATATATATATATATGTGTATATATATATATATATATATATATATATTACATCATATATTTTTATATTATATTATTTATTATGTATTTAATATTCTATAAATATATGTATTCATCATAGCATTGGTTGATTATGGTTAAGAGGGTTTAGGAATTGACAAAGCTTTTCACTGATTTTCATACAGTTGTTGTGCGGCCGACGGCTGCTCCGCAGCTCGGAACAATAGAAGAAAACTGGGTCATTATCTTCGCCATTCTCGGAGTTCTGGCTTTCATCCTCCTCGTCATTCTCCTGCTCGCCTGCTGCTACTTTTGTCGGCGGGAAGACGACGAGTACAAGTCATAACATCAGCATTATATATAAAATAATGTCCTGTATACCGTGTCTTTCGTTGTGGGGTTCAACACATTGGTTTTCAATGCAATGTTTGTGTTTCCCAATGGAGAATCTATGCATTTGTATTCAAATCCAGTCAAAAAAAAACACCCAAACAACAAACAAACTCTCCACTCGCACTTTTGACTTTGGTCGCCATGACATCATTCACGTTCTGTATTAAGGAAGACTGACGTTTGGTTTAGAGGAGGGGAAAGTGTGCGATATCTCCGTAGACATTGATATAGTGAACGAAAATTAGAGGTATGTAAGGAATATACAGGGTATATCAAATAATTCTCGTGGTTCGTAGATTGATTCCGACAAAGTCATTTTTAAGTAATATTTCATGTAAAAAGAAAGAGTATGTTTATAAATCAAGGTATCAGAGAATTTTCATATTTACATTGCTTTTGATTAACATGATACCTGTCGATTGTTTCAATGACATTTGTTTTATTCTACGTATAACATGTTTTCATTTGTAAAGTGCACTATATTTCATATTGCCTTCGCAAGACGTAATGATGTTATGATAACGTTTACGCTTGCAATTAGGATGTATTCTGTCAAAAGAAAACAAAAGGAAAATAACATAAAGGAAATTCACAAAAGGGTACAAGACAGTGTGGCTAAAAGACTGAAACGAAATCATTTTCTAGTTGGAAATCATTGTAATCATCTTGATCCCCTGTGTATATAATACATTTCATTCTGAAATATTTTAGCGATACAAATTAAACCTACTTGTTTGCTGCATAGCAGAGAAGAGTAGTTTAGAAGACACTATCTCTCTTGCAAATCATGTCCATGAACATCTCGAAACTGACTTTCAAGCTCGAGATTAGGGTCAGGTCGGCATTGATTAGGTAGCCACATAGCATTTTCGACGCTTCATCGCGCAAAACTGGAACGATAATGGGGAAAAAGGAACAATGGTAAGAGGTAATCGCATTCAGCAACGACGTGATGAACAGCAGTGCCTTTCTGACACTCACCTCAAGTGTTGAAGTGGATGTGACATAATACACTAGTTTGGTGCACATTCAAATCTAGACTGTAACTTAAGTCCTTATTGGAGTCTGTCACGACATGATTAAAGGACCCGTGCAATGCAAATACATGTTGACTTGTGTCGATTCATAAAACAATGATCTTCACTTATTCGGCCAAAAGTATATCTAAATACGTATCGTCTTCTCATAGTCATTCTTTTTTTTCCCACTATTTTTCTTCATTAACATGGAAACTTGCGAGTTATGCTCAGTTAAGGGAAGGTGCATTCCAATGTCTTTCGTTATTCATAATATTTTAGTAATAATTGCAAGATGATGACAGTTGTTTGATGATGGAAGTTATTTTTGTTTGTTTGCTTGCTTACTCTTTGAGGAGCATCTCCAAGTAATCTGAAGAAAAAAGTATAGACTTTACTATAAAATATATGGCACATATTTAGATACCCTTTTGGCCACATGAGTGATGGTAAGGGTGTAATAGCTGTTTTTACACGAGTCAACATGCCTTTACATTGCGTAGGTTCTTTAAGTAGAGCACTTTTTATAACTAAACTGCACAACGCAATTTAATGTCAGTATGCTGTATCTACCATTGTCATCCATGAGCTTCCATTTTAAGTGTGAATATATAAATACATGCATTGATACACACGTGCATTCATGCATACATTCGTGTTTATTGTTACACATGTGGAATGAATTTCCGTGATTCATTGGCGACGGTTTTAGGTTGAGAAGTTACGCAATATCTATTGTTGTGATCTGTTATTCGTCATTATCTATTCATGGCATAGTGTCATGATTTCCTTTAGTATACAACGAGTCGGCGATCAGGTGTTTTTTTCTACATTGTCTTTCGAAGGTTGACATGGTATTTTTACTTGAATTCACAAACAGTTCATTGTCCACAAACGAAACTTGACATGAGATTTTAAGAACAAAAATTTATTAATTTATGTAAACGAGGAAGAATACTGATTGTAACAGAGTTTTGTCGCGCATGAAAAGAAAAAATACTACCTTTTCTTGCATGGGAAAAAAACAACCTACAGACATTGACAAAATAGATTCCCTTTATGGACGTAGACAGTCAAGGGCCGATAAACACATGCTATAGTGTTTACATGTATGTTGTATAATGTTGTGATAGATGACAGCTGTGAGATACGAAACATCGGGATATGATAACGGTTTTACGATGACTAATAAATCATCGTTAAGCAGTTTTTATGTAAGACAATAGAGTATAAGTTGAGTACCAAAATGCACAGACGTTTGACAAGGCGATCATGCAACGACGCAGGTGGAGGTAACGTAAGTGACAGTATTTCCAAACGCTGAATATTATAGAAAAGGATAGTTTTCATGCAGAAACATGACGCATATTCGTGAAACCTTTTCAAGGTTTGTTTTTTTTTTCGAATTCATTCCGACGGTGAAATGTAACACATGCGAGCGATTATAAAGCACATCGATACACCGGTGCTGGTTAGCTGTTAGTATGCCCTGCTTCACTTCAGGTACAATTGAGAACAGCGAGTTAGAATAGTACTTTTAATAATCGCTGTTTGAGTTCAGCAGTTTGACCAATTTTGCATTAACAAGCCTGATGGTTTTATTACATTATCACCTTGGTGATTCAGAAGAAGTTGCTAGTTAATCTTGAATATACCTCCATTTACTTGCTCATAGCGATCACTGTATATGTTTATGTTGTTGTTGTTTTTTACGAATAAAGAACAATTGGCAAACAAAAAATTGCAGAAAGGACACTTGCATATGGCAAACAACATTGATAGTGAAGCTTGAGTATTCAAGAATTTCCACCGGAATGATTTAAAGAAAATGTTGTGCGAGCCGTAACTTGGTTCCAATGCTTCATTTGGGAATTTGATCGCTATTAGCATAAGTTTGGTTTTTGTTCATAATCTGTAACTCATTTTAAGACTGCATTTCTTTTGAGTGTCACATTTTGATATTCTGATTTGTAACTGCTTTTTATTGGTGTCATTTTCAAACAATCAACGATATTGTGTCATTATCTTTTGTACTTCGCAATAATTAAGAAAACACTCTTTGAGAGAATAAAATATATATTAACATATCATGTAAAGGTCTGGAGCGCTTTGATTGTTTATTATGACAAATTCTGTCAAGTTGAATTTATCTATTCTGTTATTCATTGTGCAATACATCACATCAAAACGTTTATTTTCTGCAACTCTAAATGCGTATACATCTGCCGCAAACAGAATGAATAAGCACATATTCATAGTATCTGCACACATATCTACCTAATCTCCCTTCTGTATATATGTATGCATGTATATCTCACTGACTTATGATACAAATATTTATATACATACATATACATACATGTGTGTATATGTATATATGTATATATATTATACTAGTGCGCTTTGCAGTAAAACTCTTAATGCTTGTCAGAATCCGGAAAAAAAAGGAGAAAAAAACCCCACCACAACAATAACAAATCAAAAACCTAACAATGTCTTGGTATCCATTTCACGTACATATACACATGCACTGATGATACATGCACTTGATGTTAAATCATGTACAGCCCTGTGCAGCTACAAACTAGTTGTAATAAGTGCATGTGCCTTTAGTTACCCAGCATTCGTTAATTTCTCATTCTCACATGTATGAATTAGATATGCTTATTTCTTAACATAATTAATGTCAAAAGCACATCATATGCATACATTACACGTATATGCATGAAAAGAGTACGTGTCATTGCATTTATACGTAAATTATTACCATAGTTTATTGCATTATTAGTTGCGAACAGACATGTTGGCCTTGACAACGGTTTAAAATCAAATCACTTTTCTAAATTAGGATTTCCGATTTAAGCAGTCACGTCGGCCCTCCAATTCTAAAATATTACTGTACATGGATATTCAACTAATAGACGCTGAGTTAAGAGAAGCATTGCTACAGCAAGTCACTTTTTCCTACAAGAAGAGCTGATGGATCTCGTGAACAATACAATACACTATAATATTGTACATTACAATCACATGCATATAGCGCTCCGCGTTGGAGTGCGCATGCGCCCTGAGTCAGAGACACTCTTTATAATACGGCTCGAGGCGTGCTACCAGATCGGAAGTCGGGGACTCTATTGCGTAAATGCGAGGGTTGGGTATCGTCTGCGCATGATGACAACCCTGTCTCTCACAGCATCATGAGCACGCAGATGATTCGGTTGATTTCTTGAAATCTAAAGGTTAAAGAGATGTCATGAGGTGGGATGGATATTAATCAGCAGACTTGTAGCAAATCACCAGTACTACGATAGGCACCCCTTGCACGAGTTTCCATTTGCTCCAGCTGAGATGCAAACATTTTCAACCTTAGGTGATAATTGAAGTTGCGATTGTTCCATGTCGGATCTTGCGCTGGACCTGAACTGAGCAAACAGGTACTCTACTATCTCCTTTAACTGAGCTACGTTCAAGCCTACTGCTTTGTAGACATTTGCCAGCTGACCGCGTTGTGTTTTTTCCAAGGTAAGCACCTATTAAACCTGCCATTTCTTTCATTCATGATCTGAAATTTCTAAAGAATAATGATGACGATTCAAGTCGCTTTAGAACCAGACATACGAATGACCCTTGGTTTCTTTGAACAACAAAATCATCTGAAGAGACGGGTTTCTTTTTCTTGCTCTTGTAACTATCATCAGTCAAGAATGGTACATGAAACACAAACACTGATTTTGTTAAAAATTGTATCAGCAAAAAGTGTGAAAAAGTGTTTCCCAATTCTTGCACACTTGAAAAAAAAAAGTTGTTGAAAGGCTTATAAAAACTTAAAACGATTTTGGTAGAAAATCTAACGCTAAAAGAATGTGCATATGTCACAGTTTATAGTTAAGGGTGTTTGAGGATACGATGTTTTTTTTTGAAGTGATACTAATGCATTTCTTTTTCACTTGCTTGTTACATTCACCGTCCCCCATTTTCCTAGTAACTGACTTACTTCTGAAATTGCAGTGCATTTTCCCTAAATCAAAATGAGC
Organism: Diadema antillarum; assembly: GCF_040938485.1. Taxonomy (NCBI): domain Eukaryota; kingdom Metazoa; phylum Echinodermata; class Echinoidea; order Diadematoida; family Diadematidae; genus Diadema; species Diadema antillarum. The sequence goes on along the minus strand of NW_027270889.1, from coordinate 35,871 downwards.
AGGATAGCGAAAATTGCCCACGTCGATATATTTTACGTCGATATTGTTGATGGTGAGGTCGTAATTTGCATGGGCTATTTTCACTGCACTAATTAAGGTCATGTCCTGAATGAGGAAGGAATGTGTTGTTCACTTGTAAGGATTGTTATTATTTGCATACGGAAAAAGATCAGAAACACACACACACACACACACACACACACACACACAAACAAACAAACAAACAGAAAGAAAAAAAGTAGTGTGGTCGTTCCCCCTTACCCTTAGAGACCAGTTTCAGTGTATTCATAGGACACTGCTTATGCAAGGTAGTTTTTCCCGAGCTATTCTTTCATCCAATGAAAAGACGGATTACTTGTTGCCTGAGGCTCCTAGTCGACCCATTAACAAATAACACAGCGTGAAGAACTGACTTCTTCTTTACCGTAACTCAATATACCCTACGGGTATATATCATTCTTTCATAATTGGAACGCATGCCTCTCTCTCTCTCTCCCTCTCTGTCTCTTTCTCTCCCTTCTGTATTCTCTTTCTCTGTCCCTATATCTTTGTCTGTCCCTTGTCTTGTTGTCTGTGTCTGTCTGTCTGTTTGTCGGTCTGTCTGTTCTGTTCTGTACCTCTTCCATTTCTTCCCTCTTGATCTTCTTTTATCCCTCCTTCATCTTTTCCTTTTCATTCATTTTCCATCTATATAGATTTGAATTCATTCTAAATTCAGTTTCTAGAAAAGAAATGATCACAAAAAGGTCATGTTTTTTTTAATCGAGTTTTCAAGTGCCTGAAGAGTACACCTGCCTGTATTTTTTCTTGTTCTTCGTCTTATACTGGTGCTACATAATTCGTTCATAAGCTAGGAATATATTTCCAAACGGGACGGGTTAAACTTTTAGTATGTTGTACTGGTATAATATCTGACGAGAAAAAAAAAAAACACTCTCCCAACACCTTTAATTACGCCTTGTTGGAATTCTTCAAAAACCGTAAACTGTCAAGCCTAAATTGTTTGTAAATGGAGTTTTGTGTGGTGATGTGCGAAGTGAAATTATGTCTGATTCGGGCATCCTTGTGACACGCGGTGTCACCGTGGACTGGACTGCGGCTGGAGCCTATTTATTGATTTCCTCTCTCTATTGTGACGTTGGGTAGAGTTTCATTGTGCGCATACTCACTGAGAATAGTGTACCTCTAGCTTGTGTCTTTCTCAATATTTTTAATCTTTTTTTTTTCTTCTGGAGCATCGGTCAATCTCTACCAAACAGAAGCCTTTTTCCTTGAGATGTTGGTACTTGTGTTCAATCATAATGATCGCAGTTACTATGGATACTGTGGCAACGAAGAAGCGAATGCTTACAACTGGTTGGCTGTTAATTGGTTGCTGCCATAGTAACTGCAAGTTTAAGCCTATACAATGGTTGCAGACTTATATAGACCAGTCACACTATGTAAATTCAATTCAAGTCAATTACCATTTATTTCCATGTAATCAAACAGAAGGATGAAACATTTTATAAAGCATAAATTACACAAATCATACTGTTTATCAAGTTGTATAAGAAATACATGATTCAGCGTTGATCATAAAGTACGTAATAAAAAAATATTTACAATCGAGTGAAATACTTTAGAACAACAGGTTGGTAAATAGATAAGAATAACTGTGGAGAAGAGTGGTCCACAGAAAAGCAAGGTTTGTAAAACGTGAATATGAATGCAGACGATAGAAATTGACAACTTGAAAATGAAAGTGGTTTATCGCTGCAGGGAAGCGCACCTTTTTTTAGACATTGTTAGAAGTAATGTTTCTATCACTGTCTACGGATGACAACAGACCTATAGCAGATTTAAAAAAAAAACAAGGAGAAATGTGGATTGATTAAGAGCAGAAACATTAGTAGAACACATCGGTGAAAGTTTGAGGAAAATCGGACAATCAGTGGAAAAGTTGTGTTTTTTTTTTTAAGTTTTGGCGTTGGAACCCCTGCACGAGGAGATCACTTATAGAGGTTATGACGTATGTGAGGACAACAATATAAAGAAACTTCGACATTAATGAAAGAGCACTTGACTAACCGCTTTCAGAAAGCAGGGGGAATAATTGCTACCCTTAACATATGTCAGTTCAAGTTGATGGAATGTGTAATTTTCATGAAAAATTATTTTTTGTGGAATTCTCTTTGTATTTTCTATATATTGTTGTCCACACATGACGTTATAACTTCTCGTAGTCTCCTCATCCAGCGGTTCCGACACCAAAACTTTAGAAATTCATAACTTTTGCATCGATTGATTTTGATCAAATTTCACTGATGTGTTCTGCTAATATTACTTCTTTCACTCAATTCACATTGCTCTTTGGGTTTGGTTTCCTTTAACAACTGAGTACAAATTGCAATCGCATACTAGTAGATAGTTTACGTTGAGATATAGATAGTCAAACACACAAATGATAGAATTAATGCAAAATAAAATGTGTCACAGGCGATTCTCAGGTCAATTATATATAATCGCCATAGGAAGAGACTCTATAAGTCAAGACTTACCATTCTGAGAATGAGAGAAATTCTACAGTGGAGATGATCCGATGAAGTGTGCAGTGGCAGAGAGGTCGCTCCTGGTAGGCGGACTCTTTTCCATTTGGAAAGTGGGTGTTATGACGTCACATTTTCGTAATAACGGATGGAAATTGTTGCTATCATACTTCTTCATCGATTCTTGTTCAGCCTTTTCAAGATTCAGGGGGCATTGCAAGAATAATGCCAATGTGCAAAATCTCTTATAAATCATGCACACTTCTGAAAAGATCATTGCGAGCAATAACAACACCTCCTCAATCTCTTTTTAAAAAGCTCCAGCTGCTTACTATCTTTGACGTATTATGTAAACACAAAATTGATATATGTATACACTCACAATTTATTACCCCCTTTTTCGGAAAATATGTTCAAGTATACGAGAGATACACATTTATACCACACTATAGACAAACTGAGAACTTTTCATTGACCTCTTTTCAGGTAGATTACACCACATAAACCTGTTAAATACCAAGGAGTACATGTTTTGAATTCTGTGCCTGGTGAAATGAAGTTATTTCCATCGCTTTCCTATTTTGAGCGTAAATATCATATATATTTGATGAACAGTTAGTATCCGGTGAAATGTAACCAATTAGTTTTTCATTGTCTGCAGTATCCTTCATTTTCCCGCCATGGTTTGTCTCATTTTTGGTTCTTTGACTTTTTCTTTTTACTCTCTCTCTCTCTCTTTCTTTCTCTCTCTCTCTCTCAGTGTAGTATATATAGCTTTCTCTTCTTTTTGTATTTATTGTAAATCCGATGTAATGCTATGTTCTCTCCTTTGTTCTTTGTAGTCTAATAAGAATTTGGAAATAATAATCTTTGGAAGTAATAATCTTCAAGTATGAAGGACGCAGGACTACCAGAAGAAGAAGAAAAAGAAGAAGAAGAAGAAATGAAATGAAAATGAAAAAAATTCAAGTTGCAATCGATCAATATCAATTGCAAAATCTTGCAATTGATAGATCAAATTCAATTTGAAATTAATCGCAACTTTCCGTACGAAGGAGCAAGCTTGCAATCAATTGCAAGACTTGCAATTAATTTCGGGGACTTGTGATTAATTTCAGGGACTTGTCAATGATTGCAACTTTTTTGCAACCCCCCCCCCCCCCCCCCCCACACACACACACACCCCGCCATTGTCCAGTATTGCTGAATCACGTTGTAAATATCTCAGACAACTGATGTGAGTTGATTGCATCTGCACATGATTATTTCATTCTCATAATCCAGCTTTTACTGGCCGGGCCGCCTTGCAATGTAAAGGCGGAAGACGTTGTCCATTAGCTGTTGGCAACGCTTATACGATGCTTTACTGACCGGTGGTAAATCTTCCCTGGATGTCCGAGATGTGAATAAAGGATTTGTGTGTTTGTTTTGACGTGCGTGCAAAGGGTGGCGTCTCTTTAGCACTCAGAAACTACTTTCGAACACCCTATGTGGACTAATTTATAATTTGGTAGCGCGCTTGTTCTTCGACAATCAAACTAGAGACCTTGAATGTCCACAAGGTGACTGTGGGTATTTCGAACCGATGCGCATGTTCCTTTGTGCACCTCAATCATTAACGACCAATCTAAATCAAATCTGGTGGAACTGAAAGAGTTAATGTACATGTTGTAATCTCGATCGTGCGTATAGGTTTTACGCACACTTTTACCTTTCGCGCTGTTCATCTGATGAGGTTATTTGTACAGCTCATTGTCCATCCTATTACAATACACGCTTTCAATCTTAAGAATAGGCTTCGTTTCCTTTCGGTTTGATGGGAAACATCATGTCCTTGTTGTAAGCAGTGATCGTAGAAATATGGAATTACATTAAATGTACCTCAGAGACACGTTCGCTCACGCGCATGCAGTGACAGCAAGGTCTTGTGGAAATTACAATTTCCCATCACAGGGCCGGCGCCTCCCCCCCCCCCCCACTTTTTTTTTTGTGCAGAAGATATAAGGGTCTGACCTTTGGCCCCCCCCCCCCCCCGTGTTTTACTTTTTTCGTGCTATTTCTCAGGCGATGTTGATAAAGAATTGCCAGCGATAACTGTGAAGACTTTCCTTCTTTCTTTTTTTTCTTTTGCTTGTCAGCCGATTTCGGTAGGCAAAGGAAAGCAAAATGTACCCCCTTCCATTCTGCAAATGAATCAACGTCCCTGTTCCCATATAAAGTTGGCCCCCTCACCTTCAAAAAAACGTAGCGCCGTCCCTGCCTCATAGTGATGATGATATCTTAAGTTAATATCTCGACGTACACCAATAAGCAAAAGAGCTTGAAAGGTTGCTCTCACGGACTGGATTGTGAAAGATACACATGATTGTAGTTACATAATGCTTAGTGCGCCAAATTAATACCCCAAGGTTATACTCTATACGGGGACGCCTTATTGATATCTCTTTAATAATACATTAAAAACATGAATTAAACACATCAAATCTAACTACAGATTCAAAGCATATACGAGCGAAATGGTATAGCTCTTGAGATACTGTAAAATACGTTGAACATTGTGACTGTTACCCTGCAAAACAGAAAAAAAAATACAATAAAGAGAAATCACCATTTTTCCTGCCTTACTGTACCGTAGGCAAAAACCTTTGCGAGATGCTGAGAAAAATTGATATAAAGTTTATATTCGTTCGAATCTATTTAATAAAATACAAAACAACCAGGGAAAATGCATTAGTAAATCGATAAGAAAATAAATTCACATCTACTTTACATATTCTTGAAATTAATATAGTCTAAGATTACTGCGTAAACGTGTACAAAAGCAAAACCTATAAGAAAAAAAGGGGGAGACAGAAACATAAAGAAAGACATGAACTTTGACCAAGGGAAGGGAAGAGAGATGAGAAAGAGAAAGAAAGAGGTATAGACAGTTATCCATTGTTTCTCGTGTTGGATGAGAGATTACCGTGTGTTTACCCAGTAGCCTTTGACGTAAGTAATGGACTCTGTAAGCGTATTTGACAGTGGTGGAAGGAGGATTCACTATGGCGGGCCGAAATCGACTACGTTTTTTCTTGCATATATAGAGTCAATCAATGTTTCGGCCCCGTTTTTTGGACGAGTGTAGACGGTGTGTAATTCAGCAAAATGAAATCAATTACAGCTGTCAGGGGTAAACTGAAGGCTTCATATTCCAACAAGATATTACCGCCTCATTATTTGTCCTTCGTTTGATCGATGACGAAGTCAATTTAGGAGTTTCGTCTTTCAGTCTGTCACAGCGTGACCTGCATTTATCGAGGTATTGAATGCTTGAATATGCATGAAATTTTACTATTGACGCTTCAATAACCCAAGATGAAGCTGTGGTTACATAAAGGCACACAACGGTTAGATACAATAACAACAACAGGAGCAAGAGTCAGCTTTAGGGACCCCCCCCCCCCCCATCAGTGTACTTAATTTGCGCGTAATTAGAATATGTTACACAAAGTTAGCAGAGTATGCATTGTTTCTTTATTATTGAGCATATTAATTCGTAAATATATTTTCTATCATACTCCGACTTCTTACAACTCGTTTTACGAAATATTTGTCAAATGTATTATTGTGTATGAGGATTTACCTTTCGGCGGAGGGAAAAGTGTACTTGAATTGAATTGAATTGATTTGATTTGAATTGAACTGAATTGAATTGAATTGAATTGAATTGCATTGCATTGAATTGAATTGAATTGAATTGAATTGAATTGAATTGAATTGAATTGAACTGAATTGAATTGAAACAAGATATTGACTTTCCATCCCAATGTTCTCTGGTTTGCAAAATGGGCAATTGGATATGAAACAGTGATCGTTCTACTGAAATAAAAAAGAAAAGATGTTTCATGATGTGCAATTTAATGAATTTTCTACAATATTTCCATGGAGCCGTTAATCGTTGGGAACACACGCGCACACATGACAACTGAAAATTTACTCACAGAAACAGCCCAGCCGATATGGGAGGTGTTTATTAAAGCTGTCCTAATTTCAACTGTTGCTAGCTGAACGCAGGTGTTTCATGGGTAAGGTCATGATTATTTCGGATGACTTAGTTTGAGTGAACAAAAGTGGAGGATTATATTTAATGGTTGATATGCGTTTAATCGATCATGCCATTAACAAAGCGCAATATCTTTGGGACACTGCTAGGGTTGGAACTTATATCACGTGCTCATGATAAACCCAGCAACGGTTAATGCTGGACTCCAAAGGAGTAGAAATAACAGTACGTTAAAAGCTTTGAGAAATGAGGGTATTTTCACCAAGACATACTGGTTGATTAAAATTGCCAAATAATCGGCTGTGTGATGTGATGATCATTACCTCTTCTTGCTCTGAAAAGACACCACGTAAGTAACCTTCGACACAATTTTGCAAATAATAATCACCTACAATTTCGCTACAAGCCAATGCCTTCCTTTTACTTCCAGTTTTTGTTATACGGTTTACCAGTGTAGATGTTGACGCAGTTGTGTTCTTGAACAGGAATACATCTTTATTTGTCCTTCTGGTTCCTCTATCCTGAGAAGCATTCAAATAGTCGCACTAGAATGCAGATGCTGAGGACAGGAACAATAGGACTGGAGCTACTTCAGAGGTCAAACAGAAGCACAAAGCGAGAGAGGGAGAGGGGGGTGGTCGAGAGTCAAAAGGACAAAATAATTGAGAATACATGTGATTTGCGTGCATGTGGGTCAGAAAGAGAGAGGAAAAGAAAACGAACGACAATGTAAACATGTTGTTTTTAAGAACAAGGGTTCCAATGAGAAAGAAAGAGAGGACACGCGTAAAAGAGCACCGTGTGAGAAGAACGAGTTATGATGACAATGATGTTATATGTATCAACTGGAAACTTTCGTTCTATAGTCGATTCCACTGCGGAAGAAATTCACACTTACTTGTGGCCGTTTCTATCAATTAACCACAAACGCCGGGGCTTTCGAACGCAAATGCACCAAGATTCACCAGTGAATAACAACGGGTTAACACATCACCAACAAGGATGTTTTAAAAGTTCAGTGTGGAATGATGTAGCAGAGACAAAACACACACAGAACACATGTGTGTATTGTGTGTGTGCATGTGTTTTGCGTTACTTAAATATTGTCAATCACTAGCAGTTCTGTGCATTTGTTAATGATACATTTTTTTTCCTACTAAAGAATACATAATTTTGTTTTGTACATACATAGGTTTCTAATCTAAGCTAATGTGAATGTTACATTCTGTTTTGTTAGGTGTTTACGCATGGATGGCAGTTACAGATAATTTCTTGAATGCTTTGGCATAACCGTCGACAAGACATGAGGTCCCGTCAGGTGATCACATAGGTCCGCATTACTGTTTGTGTTTTTTTTTCTCAGTGCGCTTCGCAAAGAATCTGCTTGACATCCACATTCGACATCATCAAAATTCGTTCACCTGTCACTTCGCCCTTAACGATTTTGGACATCGACATCATCGATTAGCGAGCGATGGCGTCATCCCCCGAGCCCGAGATGACCCTGGAGCCGGAGACATCGGTATTTCTGCTACCGGAAGGGGAACCCGAGAGCTCCACAGCTCTTTCATCCGCCGAACCGTCGGGCGAACCGGTGGGCGCTCCCGAGATCGACGTGTCGGTGGCGCTACTCGTGGCACCGCCTTTTGGACTTATTGGCCTCCTCCTCGTAGGTAAGGCATCCATACGTTATCTAAACACCCTAAAGTCTCACTATTTATGTTCCTTTTCCATCTCTGCCTTTTCTATTTTTTTATTTTTTTATTTTTGGTTGGTTTGGGGTTTATTTTTCTTTTTTTTTCCTTTGTTTTTGGGGGGAGGGGTAATTCATTATATTTCCTTTGATTTTCTTTCAGAGCTGTTTTGATAATCTAAACTATACAAGCTTTGCTTTGATTTTTTTTTCGCCACGTTTTGTCCCCTTTTTAGAGGATATGGTAAGTGTTGTACAACACGCTTAGTAGGAATTACTGTCGACACGAACTTTGCTTTGCTATTTGATGCGAGTATGAGTATTTCATTTGCATCCTTCACTTAACTGATCGCCACGAAGATAACACAGCAAACAACATCAACAAGATCTGAAATACAATCGCATGTCGGTAATGTGAATCACACATCCGCTAGCCTATGTAGTCATGGGAGACTTTATCACCCCGTCATCAATTCCTTAGAACCATAAAGTTTCACTGATTATTTTATACTAGAGGAAGCTTGCCTCCTTAAATTGTCCGTTGGGTCGGATGCCCCCCCCCCCACCACACACACACACACGCACGCAATACCACGCATGCACACTAAGAAAAGTTCCCTGAAAATATGTCTGAGCAAGAGCTACCACCATTAAGAAAGTGGTGAAAATTGTGGCATATTTTGATGAACAAATTTTCTGCACAATATATTGCAGAGATAACACACTCGAACATTCAACACTTCGTTCAAGACTGTTCATTCGGACATAGTGCATTATTACATCGCCATTATGTAGATTACATGTGTGCGACCGCTGCTAATCGACGTCCGTGACAGCTTCGAAATCTAGCCTCAGCTATAGGATACTTCAGTCGTAGGGACGTCAAATTACTATTATTACATCATTGATTACAACGAAAAGTGATGTCAGCACTTTCAACCAGTTGCTCGTGGTTGGTACGTCCTTGTGTCGATTAAAGTTTCTCATTATCTGTAGATTAATTATAATTCGCCACGTGGAAGAGTCTATAGAGACACGCGTGGCCTAAATACATCATAATGGTGCAAGAGGCCAATTCTAGCGACATTTATTACCTGCCTCTTTTATATCAGTCTTGATATACACGATCTTCCGCCATATTACAGGGACTTACATAATTTTAAAGGCAAAAGGTTTAAGTAATTAACCGCTCTTGAAGTCGCTTTCGTAACGGTTTTATTCCTGAACTCTCAGTAAAACTGCTAATCAGGCTAGCAACATACCCTCAGTAGAACAATATAGATGAGGACTTGCATAAGAAAAGTGATGTTATGTATTTACATCAGAGCGGTTGCTGTCGCTCTGGCTACTGTATCATCACAGCGCCTGCCGAAATCTTTGTGACTCTGAACTTTTTATTTTCTTTTAATCAAAGTTAAATTAATTATTGGTTTGGCGGAGAGTGCCAAGTCATGCCAGCTGCATTAGTTCATGATTTAGGTGTCTTCTTAGACAACAAACTTCATATGAATCAACATGTCAACAATATCTGCAGTAGTGCCTCCCTTGCCCTGAGAAAAATAGGAAAGATCCGAACCCTTGGGCCCGAATTCACGAAGGTGGTACAAATGAAACCATGGTTTAATTAAACCATGGACAAAAACCATGGAGCGCCAGGTGTCGCATGGAATATTTCGTTACGAAATCAGTCATTTCGTCGATGAAATGATTATTTTGTAACGAAATGACAACATTTTTTAATTAAATGAACATTTCGTCCACGACATGATAATTTCGTTAACGAAACGGTCATTTTGTCAACGAAATGACCAATTTCGTAGCGAAATATTCCGTGCGACAATTGGCGCTCCATGGTTTTTGTCCATGGTTTAAACCATGGTTTCATTTGTACCACCTTCGTGAATTCGGGCCTTGAAGTTGACAAGCAAACAACAGAGGTCCTAGTAGGCCTACATGCGTTTGTAACTTCTGTCCTTGACTTTTCCAACAGCTTACTTATTGGCCTTCCTGACAAGGAGATTAGTGTAACATGAGTAAGTTACAAAGGATCCAGAACTCTGCAGCCCGTCAGGTATAGCAGCAAAGTGTAAGAAGCACGATCACATAACACCAATTCTTGCTGAGCTTCACTGGCTCCGTATTCAAGGATCCAGTACAAAATCATTCTGTTTGTTTACAAGGATATACACAATAATATGTCACCCGACTACCAACGTGTATATCTGAACTGGTCACTCCATATGTACGTCCCTTCAAGAACTCTCCGTTCTGTTTCTCAGCACCTGCTTCAAGTTAACACAACAAGGACAAACACATATAGTGGAAGGACTTTTGCTTATGCAGGTCCAGTCCTCTGGAACTCCCTTCCCCAGCTACTCCAATCCCAAGAAAATTCCAAACTGTTCAAAAAACAATTGAAAACTCACTTATTTCGTTCAGCTCACAACTTTCAGTAATTTTAGTAGTATACTAGAATTATATACCGTCATGATATGTGGTTTTCCACTTTCAACTGTACTTTGTTTGGTCATGTATGTATGTAAAGCGTTTTAAGAACCTAATTTGTGTTGAATCGCGCTATATAAAAAACATTATATATATCTATACGTTATCTATTTATTCATTTATGTACGCCCCCTTTTAGAATATAGAGTCCGAATTAATGATTGTCTGTGCTTCATTGCGGCTAACATTTATCACCAAAACTGACGTTGGTCCTGCCTAAAGTTGATGCAAATTTTTGATTAATATGATACTTTGATGAATGACACATGGTTTTCCAGCCGTTTTCCTCTATCTCATTTATTACTTTGTCTTTGTTACTATTGTTTAGGTTCTCTGTTTGTAAACTCATACTCTTATTGTTTAATGATATCATTTTTTTGTATATGTTTGTATAACATTGCATTTCTGTAAAGTTATTTCATTTGTATGCCTTTTTATGACGGGAATAAAACCAAACCAAACCAAATCAGACATACTTCAAAATAATTTTCTGAGAAGCAAACAAGAAATAAGATATTTGACAGTCCAAATGAAAATATCAATCGCAATTCATGAACAGTTTCGACTCATTTTTGCATACCTTTATATTGATGAGATGTCACAAAGTGCCTCTCATCTACCGCAATCGAGGTACTTAAAAAAAAATGTAATAGTTTCAAAAGCCTTGGCAGAACATGAAAGAGTGCATGTATGGTCATGCATGATTGTTTGAATCTTCACGATTTGGAATCAGCATAACATAACGACTATTATATGCAGAAGAAATGAAACATTTATCACCATTGCAGGAAAAGGGAAGGCGGGTACCTTAGTCACTTGAGTACTTCCCCGGGGTACTTCCACGATATGCGATGTCTCGCAGCGATATCATAAGTAAACGTTTATCGTTTGTATGGTGATATTTGCGTTAATAATGGTTTAATTGCCGTTATTTATGCCGTATTTCATTCGATCTTCACAATAGCGTTTGAGTCATTATATCATGCGGCAGTTGACTGGAACTGGGAACTTAAGAAGACACGTAATTTAGCCACTCAGTCTTATGAAAGATGAATGGCTGCTATAGCGGATGACATTTTACCTTACTATAGTATCTTCTCATTCACACACATGACAGGTATGCTTTACCTAATGATCACGGCGTGGTGGAAAAAGCGGCGACTGAACGAGCTGACGCCCCCAACCGGCGACAACAAGGTTGGCGTCATCCTCGATGGCTCCACCATGCGTCTCGGCAACGTGGGCGACCCGGACGAAAAACTCGATCCGTGTAAGTATCCGTACTTCGGACTCTTGGGCGTTTGACAAAATGACGATCTTAAATGATAAATTCACCTTCAACATGTGGATTAAGATAATAAAGTGATACAAGTGGAACACATCAGTGAAAGTTTTAGGAAAATTTGACAAGCCGTTCAAAAGTTATAAATTGTTAAAGTTTCTGTGCAGTCACAGGTGGATGAGAAGACTACTACAGTTGATGATGTCACATGCTTAGAACGATATAAGAAAAAAGAGAATTCCACAAAATTTCATCTTTTTTTGTTGAAAAAGGTACACATTCTCTAAACTTGTAACTGACATATTATGTTTAGGGCCCTGCATGCTTTCTGAAAAAAGCAGGTCATGTGCTCTTTTATCACGAGAGAAAAATGAAAATATGTTGAATTTTCTTTATATTTACTTTACATCGTTCTACACATAAGACATCACAATCTGTAGAAGGTGGACTTGTCCTTTAATTTTCCAGACGCTTTTTCGACCTTTTCACCGTTTGCTTGCTCTTTTACATAATTAATGACTTAGATGTGACCTTCTAACCCCAGTCCTGTCTGCAGGTGATGTGGAGTCCATGAGCACGCTGAAGCGACACTTCAACCGGCCCGTCTCTCTCATCTTCATAACCCTCCCAGCGGTCATCTCCCTGGCCCTCTGCCCGTGCCTCCTCCTCCTTCAGCTACCCCTTGTGACGGCTTTTTGGCCCGATGGTATGACCAACATCAACGATGCTGTGGGTAAGTGGTCGTAATGATAATATCCCTCTGGTCACAATTATTGGTCATTGATATGTGTGTGTGTGTGTGTGTGTGTGTGTGTGTGTGTGCTTGTATGTGAGTGTGGGTGAGAGGTATGTGTGAGTTTGTGTACCTAGAGGACAAGCAGAGTTCTTTATTTAATGACACCCAGAGGATATATTCAACATTCGAAAAATTAATCCGATTTTATTTTTTTTTATTTTTATTTTTTTTTTTTTGGGGGGGGGGCGGGGGGGCAATTAACGTTCAAGTGGAAATGAAAAAAACAAAGCAATTTGGGGATAAAGTGGTCCACCCAAGTTGGTTTAGGGCTGGACATATTCCTCTAGCAAAATTATAGATAATCCAACCATAGTTATTATTACAAACATCTGATCTCTAAAGCAAGCAAGGCAATTTATTGTAATCATTATATCTTAAAAATGATAATTACCAACAGTAGGTAGGCCTAATGAAAGAACACTAAATAACTTTGGTTTAAGATATTAATCTTGAGTAGGCCCTTTACCGAAATAACAGCGGACGATTGACGTTGATACGATTACTTCACTTACCTGCTGACATAAAAGACCTATCACTTTTTGACATTGACTGCAACACATGATCCGTATCTTTCTTCACTGTCTCCCCATTTAGGCTGCTTTCTTGCACCGGCTGGCCTTGTATATGCGTAAGTATTTGATAAGTATTCAACTTGCTTATTACAATCATGTGCGCGTTACATTAAAGAAGGAAATGTCGACAGCACTCATACTGAACTTGCACCGTTTGGATGATAAAATCACTTTATCGGTTTCCTTTGTATATATTGAAACGATATCATTGAGAACGCGATCAAAGCCATTGACTGTCCATATTGGTGTATGCACCGTCATTTCGCAGACCTTCCATTATTCCAATGTTCTTGTTTTTTCCACCTCACAATCCGCTTCTATATAATGCGCTCCCGTTATAATGAAGTCCGTTGGAAGGGCATTTTTCTTTTGTTATATCGAGATTTTGTTACAGCCGAACATTAAAAGTAAACAAAGATATATAGCTGATAATTTTTTGACCAGCTAAATCAATACTTCATTGTAACGAGAATTTCGTTATTACCGCTTTCATTATAACTAGAGTGCACTGTAAAATCAGTAAACGGTTTGCCGTTGCCGACTCCTATGATTTGTTTAAATATTCATTCAACTTCAACTTCCCACCGATCTCCCATTGCCTTACAGTGTGACGTTCGGTTTCACCTTCCAATCGGTGCTCGACAAGCAACGGATGATCACGGTCACCGTCTCGGCCGAGGTCGGGCTCCTAGATCAAATCCTAGTCATGGCGTCACGAATGAAGTCATTGACTTGCCAAAAGAAGCTAAAGGTAAGCGTTGAAGTTGATATATACGTGGCTAAATGACTCCACAGCGTATACAATATATATATATATATATATATATATATATATATATATATATATATATATATATATATTATGACAAGGCACATTTCCATTCAAAGTCTATTGCAGTAATCATCTTTACTGCTCTTCCTTTACTCTTCTTTATCTTCCCTTTCCATTAATATCCTTTTTTAATTCTTCCACTTTTTCTGCTTATCATCGTTGTTGAATTTATTTCAATGGTTGCTGTTATTATCATCATTATTATCATTGCTATTATTATCATTATAATTGTTATCATCATTATCATCATCGTCATCATTATTGTTACCGCTATCATTACTGCTACTAATATCATTATTGTTGTTGTTGAGTTATCATTACAATAATCATTATTGGTAACATTACCACGACTACTACTACTACTATACTACTACTACAATTACTACTACTACAACAACAACAACAACTACTACTACTACTACTACTACTACTAGTGAGTAGTATAGCAGTAGTAGTAGTAGTAGTAGTGGCAGTAGTAGTAGTACTACTACTACTATTCCTACTACCATAATACTGTATACTACAAGAAAAGACATGATTATGGGACATAATTATCACGTTTATTACTAAAAGTGATCAAAGCAGTAATATCAGTATAGCATCAATAGATGCATCATACCAATATAGGCATGATAGGTTTCCTGCCCGATTTCATCACATTTGCAATCAAATTAATGGAAAGACGTTCAAATTCAAGCGATTTTGGTCACTGCTCTGTATACTCTCATGGTTCGTTTTTATTCCTTAATTCCTTCATGTCATTTTTTATATTCTATTTCATTCACTTTAGAGAGAAATTCATTCAACAACTCAAAGTTGGCATTTACTTTCGCGCTAATTATAGCTGGATAGACGTATAGATTCCATCCCAAGTATATCAATTTCAATTTCATAGAAACACAACTTTGTACTTTAAACGTTCGAATTCAACCAACATAAACAAGTTTCTTCGTGCTTCTACGCAACCTTTTTAGAGATTTGATTACTGATATATGATTTCATTTTCATTTCAAAGTTTCATTTATTCAGTCAGTTTCAATTGTATCACGTGTATTTCTCTCCTGTTAACTTTTCTTCCACTTTCAAATTATCCCCTAACAGTATAATGGATGTAACATTTAAGGAATGTCCATATTTCAGAATAACTTATGTCCACATCCATTTTTTTTTTTTGCATTCTTGATTCAATTCCTACCTCTCACGTGTCCACATCATAATTTGCAACAATCGGCTCAGCTGTAGACGCGCTTCATCCAAGAATATCGCAAATGATAATAGTCTTGCTCATTGTCAAATGCTTTGCCGACTAATTCTCTCTACTATTCATCTACGGACATATTGGTGATAAAGTGTTTTACTACTTTTTGGCACCTCGCGCACTCGTGCAGATCTTCAAACTTGTGAAGACGGAGGTCATCTCGATCATGCAGCAGGTGACGGGCCTACGGGGGATGAGCTCCAAGGATTACCTCCACGAGTACTCGGCCGGCCAGATCTGGGGCCTGGTTGATGTGCTACAGGCAGACGACAAGGGCATGGAAAACTGCGACTCCACGATGATGGTTAGCTGCTGTCCTTACAGTAACTAATTTTCAGAGTGCAATAAGATTCCATGTCTGTGGTGACGTGGATAACACAACAAGATAGTTAATAGAGTGTTATAAAAGTGTCATCTGAAGTTAATAGAGTGGTATAAAAGTGTCATCTGAAGTTAATAGAGTGGTATAAAAGTGTCATCTGAAGTTAATAGAGTGGTATAAAAGTGTCATCCGAAGCGAACGTAGAATAGGAAAGAAAATGGAATTCTAACATTTCACATGTTTTCGTATGGCACTAATATTTGTCGCAAATACTGAATCAAATTCAGCGAAATGATTTCACTGCCTAATAAATTTCCCATCGACCTGTTTACAAACTTCCTTTCGTCTTCATTAAAAAAGAAGAAAAAGTTATTGTGTCGTTATGTCATCTAATATTCATGGATTAAGTGCCTGTGGCAAATATCATTGTTTCATGAAAACGATTGAAGCAGTTGAATCGCTCAGCATTCTTATTGCGTGCCTGATTTTGATAAAAAGTATGAATATATAAATTGTACATTCTTATTATTACATCATATTACAATTTTTATGATAGTTATCTTGATCAGGTTTATTCATTTTCATTCATCATTTATTGAAAATCATTTCTTTGTGCATTTAGCACATGCAAGATAAATACGTTATTTTCTTGTTTAAAAATACGCAAACTTTATGATTAGTTATTCATCGCTTTATCTATCGAGCTACTATAGTTATTTATTCATTAATTCTAATGTATCTATCTACATACCTATTTATATCCCTTTATCTATCTACACATCGATCTATTCATCTATCTGTCTATCTATCTATCTATTCATAATTCATCTAATTTTTGAATTTTTCAGGACAAAATGATAAGTAACCTGCAGGAGCTGTCGACCTGTGCCTCCCAGCGGCACATGACTCTGGCCTACACGGTGCACCCCCTCCTTTGGCTCTTCCTAGAGATGCTAGGGTTCTTCTCCTTTGTCGGGGTGATGCTCATCAGGGTGAGACCTGATTGGTAGAATCTTTAGTGACGTAATCTCATAGATTCACTCGGACACAAAACAGAACTTAAAGGAGGTTTTGCAAATGGCGAAGAAAGAATCTAGAGAATTTTGAAAATCTTGACAATGTTTGAATGATTGAGAATTTGGTGCAATAAGTGTCTTTCCTGCAAAAAAAAAATGCTATATTTTTTTCTTGTCAAACAGCAGGAAACATATTTATCTATAATACACTCAGAAAAAAATAGAGAGAGTAAACACTTTTTCAAGTTCATGTTTCTCATAAGATTTTGATAAAATCATTTTATCATACAAAAGCTCATTTAATTGACTATAGATCATGGTAGATATTACAAAGGGAAATTTTACACATGAGTGAAGACATTCTTTTTTGTCCTCCAAGGCATAAAAGTAAAAATTGCACAAATTGAATTTTTTTATTTATTTGCAAATGCCCTTCAAGAAAAGACCAATTCAGCACAATGAGAGATATGAATGAAACAGCGAAAATAAGTTTTTGTTGCATTGTATCTCTTTATATCCTCAAGCGAATACAAAGTGGGGAACTAGGGGAGGAAAATAAGAATTTTCTGTCAACTCAAACTTCAAATAGCATGAGGAGTAAGCCACAAAGCTGACAAAATGGACGTAATTGCCTTATTTCCTTCTTTTAATTTAGAAATTTAAGAATTATTCGTGAGACAAATTCTAGAACCAAATTTCATTTTCAATTTTCTTATATGAAATAACATTTCCAATTTCCTAAAGTTTTGTTGATATTGCTTCTTCTCTAATAACATTTGAATTCCGATGTGACAGAAGAGTCTTCATTCTTCATTCCATTAATATTAGCCTTTCTCTATTTTTTTTTTTTGGGGGGGGGGGGGCTACAAAGACATTGTAGAGATCATAGGTTTATTTTTGCAAATTAATTTATGTTAGTAGTGTGTTAAATTTGTCTTTTGTTCTCATAGTCATTAGTAAATTTACAACTGTTTTTTTCAGTTTATAACTTATTATTATCACTTTTTTCTTCTTTTTTCAGACCGGATCGGTGCAAATGGACCTCATGATGTGCATCATCACAGTCTTCTCCATCAGTTTGCTGTGCTACGTGGTCGGTGACCTCGACAGTCCGTTTAGTGGACATTTCAGGGTGAGTTCCGGTCATTTGATGGACGTTGTGGTGTGTCGAAGATTTTTTCGATGCCACGTCTCGACATAGAATGATTTGTATTTATGTGATATCTCACCATCCAGAGTCTACCATACACAAAATAAACGCAAGCCAAAAAATTAATATATCATACTTTCGAGTCTATATGCGGCATACAAACTGCAACTACAATTATGGATAAATGACTTAGTAATTAAGTCATATACCATCGCATATGACCAGCTGATTGAGTAGGCCTATATACATTTCTCGCTTTGTCTAGAAAGTAGCAATATAGATTATGACTTTCTGCCATTGTTGCCCAAATGACTCAGCTCCCGTTATCATTTTTACACATTACATTCGAAATTCCCTTCTTCCTTCATTGTCTTTCCTATGTTGTGTTATTTCTCGTTTTTCTGACTTCTTTGAAGCTTTCTTCCTTTCTTTCCCTTTGCTCCCTTGTTTCGTTTCATTTCTTTATATCTCTCCCTGACCTCCTCACACACATTCTTTTTTATGATAGTCGTCATTGGAATTTCATTCAATACCAGGCTTATTTTCACAATGAACTGAATTAGTTTGAACAATAATAAGCAGCATTAAGTTCTTCTCATTTGTGCTTCTGAATCACATTCTTTCTTTCTTTCTTTTTCTTAACACACACACACACACACACACACACACACACACACACACACACACACACACGCATGATGATGCCTTCTAAGCTAACCCCTCTCCATCTTATCCTCCCCCTTCACCAGGTGGATCTAGGCTCGCTGTGGCACCTCGTGGGGAAGTCGGAGCATTTCTACAGGGAACAGCAGCGGGCAACCAACAAGGCTCGCGTGAATGGCGCCGACCAGAAGGCACCGTCGCGCTCCATTCCCAACCTGATCAACTCCGTAGTGGTCCCGGGCATGACATCTTTCGGTAGCGATCTCGACATGAACTTCTAACAGCAGCCCAGATGAGGGCGACCCCCAATGAAGTTAGAGATGGCGAATGTTGAAATAGGTAGACAGGGAATATAACGTTGCAATGGCGGGGGGGGGGGGGGGGGGGGGCGGGGGTAGAGAGGGATTGAAATACACCCAAAATACCACACGATACAGGCACTGTGTGGTAATTAATGTACTACAGGCTCCAAAGGCTAATGTAGTAATGTGAATAGCCGGCTGTGGTATCGATGTGGTAATGTAGGCCCCTATCAAATGTTACCATACAAAGTACCATAGGAATAACTGATATGTTCTATACCACAGGACTTGATGGGCAATGTACCACAGGCTCACGTGGTAATGTGAATAGCCGGCTGCCGGATCCATGTGGTAATGTATAGACCCTATAACCAGTGTTTATGTCCTGTGCATTCCCTGTGGTATGTTTTGATAACACACAAAATATACCACGAGATACAGACACTGTGTGGTAATGTACTACAGGCTCCAAAGGCTTGTGTGGTAATGTGAAAAGCTGGCTGCAGTAAAGAAGGCAAAATGAGCCCTTACTTTATAATGCTTTCTCAGAAATGTTGTTTAATTACTGTGACTTTTGTGTAGCAGCTGGTAATGCCATAATCTTTCATCTTTTAAATGCCATGACTCTCATGTAGAACATCAGAGGCAGCACATTCCATAAAGGCGTGAAACAGTGTGAAGGGTGTAGTCTAAAGTGAAATAAATGTGGTAATTTATGCACGAGTGAAATTATATATACATTTGTGTATGTGTGTGTCTGTGTGTGAATGTGTGTGTGTATCTTTGAATTATATATACCATTGTGCACAGCAATATGATAATACACATGTACTACCCGTGACTAATTTCATTTATGTCCGTAAACCACTGTCGTACATTGAAAAACGAATATGTTTTGTTGTTGTTATTGTTGAAGGAACTTGGACAATCTCATAGAATTTAAGTTATTTGTTGATTGGCGTGATGCATTGCAAACATGTTGTTATCATCAGTAGGGTTCGATCTATAGACATGCTATGTATATCAAATTTTACACGAACAATGCCAGCTTGTTTATTTCTAAATATATGAATGTAATGATTTTTTTTTCAAGTTTGGGGATTGTGATCTACAGTTTAAGAGTGACGCACACTTTCTTTAAAGCCACTATTTACCAATTGCGGATGGGGGAAAAAAACAGCGCTTGGGCTTCAAAATAGATCTAAAATGTGAGTAAGGGATTAAAACAATTAATGTTAAAATGTTAAGTATTATTACATATACAGAATGTGAAGAATAGTCTCATTAAAAGTATTTCTAGAATAAGCCGTCTACATTTATAGTTTATTGAGAAAATTAGTAATAACTCCTTATTTTTGTGGTTTTATCGCAAAATTTGTATAATTGTAGGATGTTTTGCAATACAACTGAATTATACACATCCATCAAATGTGATAAATCAAACATTGTTTTAATCACTGCTCCGCATGGTAAACAGTGGCTTTAACATGGTTTGACAAAATTGCAGTGACAAAAAGTTCTTAGCATTGTATCTATATTGCACAGTTTGCCAACTGAATTTGTATCACCCTAATCATGATAATAAATGATATCCCATGACATTGTACATGTATCATGGAAGGGAAAAGGCAAGATGTTAATGTGAGTCTTTCTTGCAATTATAGTCCAACTATCAAATATTGTAGTTTATGTATTACTACTCTAATATGGAAAAGGATAAGACACACACAAATAGATGTCCATTTATTCTACAGAACATTTATTTACAATACTGGGTCACAAATATCAACATTGTTTGGCATGGAAAATAAATTTCGGCCTTTGCAGTACACAAAACATAAAAATAATTATCTGTGATGCCAAGTGGCGCCAACAAATTTTCATTGAAAAAAAAAACCGACTTCTATACTGTATTTTGAAGTCCTATAATTAATATCTTAACACCATAAGCCAGATCTCAATGTACTTTTACAGCATTACATCAAAACAAGCCAGTTGCTGTTCTGAATAACCACCAAAAAACTTTCGGAGAATGCGTGGGTTGCAGTGACTTCCAATATGCGTATGCATTGGGAGAAAAAAAAATAGTTAAACCAAACTAAAATTCTTCAAATATAAAAACATACAGAATTTTATTGCAGACAATTCTACATTAAATAATTTATATACATCTGCCCTTCTGGATGCAATAACAAAAAAAAAAAAAAAAAGACAGACAGACATTAAACAAATATAGGGTTACATTCTTTTACCTTTAAGAACACAGGTACACATTATATTACCACAATGATAACCAGCAACTTAACTGATTGTATGCAATACCTCTTGTACGTTAAAAAAAAAAAAAAAAAATGGCAAACCTGCATTTGCAAGCATATTTTTTTCATACATGCCTTACATGGGTCTGCACTAACAAACACTTCTTTGCAAATTTCACATGCTGAAGTCCTTGTTTTTCAGGAAATGAGAAAAAATGTCCACATAAATTCCTCTGAAAATGATCCAGAATTACTCACTTTGCTGTACATAAGGTACGTACATAAGTCTCTTTGTGAAAGGAAATAAGATGAAACACCTGTATACAAAAAACAAGAGACCCGCGGGTCTAGCGCTCACCTGAGTATCGCAAGTTCACCTTTCACGCAGTCACTAATCTAAATTATTCACAGCTCTACCAAAATTTGACGAGGCATTCTCAAGTGGAAGATGAAAATGTACAATAAGGGCCCAATTTTTTCAAGATTCCTTAATTTGGGGGAATTGGGGCCCCCTGGGGCCCTCTGGGTGGGGCATGGTGCCCAGTTTGATAAATTGAGATCCTGACCACCTAGGGATGCTACCTGCCAAGTTTGACAAAAATCCATCATGAGGTTTTCAGGAAGAAGATGAAAATGTACAATTCAGGCCCCCATTTGGACCCTTCCAACCACCCCCCCCCCCCACCCCCAAGAGGGGCACCCCTGGATCTCCTATGAACAAACTTGAAACTACAGTCATTAATGTACTCACTCATAGTATTATCTCAGCTCTATAACTTCTGATTCTAGAGAAGATTTTTAAAGATTCCTTCATTTGGGGGGTTTGGGCCCCCTGGGGGCCCCCTGGGCGGGGCATGGTGCCCATTTTAACAAATTGAGATCCTAACCCCCTAGGGATGCTACCTGCCAAGTTTGGTGAAAATGGGTCATGGGGTTCTCAAGAAGAAGATAAAAATGTACAATTTAGGCCCCATTAGGACCCCTCCTCACCCCCCCCCCCCCCCCTGGGTCCCAAGGGGGGCACCCCTGATTCTGCCATGAACAAACTTGAAACTACAGTCATCAATGTGCTAACTCATAGTATTAACCTAGCTCTATCACTTCTGGTTCTAGAGAAGAAGATTTTTGCGGATTCCTTAATTTTGGGGGGTTTGGGCCCCCTGGGGGCCCCCTGGGTGGGTCATGGTGCCCATTTTAACAAATGGAGTTCCTAACCCCCTAGGGATGCTACCTGCCAAGTTTGGTGAAAATGGGTCATGGAGTTCTCAAGAAGAAGATGAAAATGTACAATTTAGGCCCCATTAGAACCCTTCCCCACCCCCCTCCCCTGGGTCCCAAGGGGGGCACCCCTGATTCTGCCATGAACAAACTTGAAACTACAGTCATCAATGTACTAACTCATAGTATTAACTTAGCTCTATCACTTCTGGTTCTAGAGAAGAAGATTTTTACAGATTCCTTAATTTTGGGGGGTTTGGGCCCCCCTGGGGGCCCCCTGGGTGGGGCATGGTGCCCATTTTAACAAATTGAGTTCCTAACCCCCTAGGGATGCTACCTGCCAAGTTTGATGAAAATCGGTCATGGGGTTTTCAAGAAGAAGATGAAAATGTAAAAAGTTTACGCACGACGCACGACGGACGACGCACGACGGACGACGGACGACGGACGACGGACGACGCACGACGCACGACGCACGACGCACGACGCACGACGGACGCCGGACGAAGGGCGATCGCAATAGCTCACTTGAGCCTTTGGCTCAGGTGAGCTAAAAACTGAGCAAGTGCACTCAAAGAGAAGTTGAATATTTCAAATGCTCCAACACCATAAACCTTTTTTTTTTTTTTTCCCCCTGTCAAAATCATATCAGAACATGTGTCACGTCATGTCTTCATATGACTGCAGTAATTGACATGAACGCAATATAATTTGGGCTACCCCCAGTCCCTCTGACATGTTTTATGCCTACAGTAATCTGTAGTGGAGCTCTCACAATCACAATGAACATTTTGTTTGTCACTATTCGCATTTCCATTAAAAAAAAAAAAAAATCGAAATCTAGGTCTATGTTAGTAAGAAGGAATGTGAGTTTTCCAGAAATCTCTTTTGTGTTATTTTTATCAAAGCTTTGGTAAGACAGCCCATTTAATAATATGAAAATGTACACTTTGATTTCGTCTTTAACAAAAAACACAGTAAGAACAATTAGGGGTCCAACATGAAATTAAACCTGGGTCCCATATTCATCTTAACACTGAATTTGTATCAAGTGTTTACATCCATGCAGGAATATCAACGATCTGGCCCATGGTAGAGCAAGAGGCATCCAACTGTCACGTCATATTTCATAATTACATGCATGTACATACCTTTAATATTTCTGCTTGAGACTTAAACTCTATCATGTAATAATGCAATTTACACTTCGTAATAGCTAATCCAGACTAGATGACTATGGGTGCAAGCGGGTGTCCAAAAATATGTCAAAAATGTTGTTGGGCCTCGCATGCTACATACACTTGTACCAGTTGAGCGGACAATTAATTCCAATACCATGCCACTATGCATCAATCTAATGATGCTATCCTGATGATTCTGATGTTCCAAACAAGGCAAAAACAACGAAATTTGTGGAATAGTCAAGAGTATTTACATCATCAATGTTGTAAAGCCCGAGTAATACAATGGTAGTACGCTACCATTTCCTTCATGGCAAAGCTTCAATTTAACAGCCTTCACAAAACAAGAAATCAAATAACACGTTGGCAAGGAAGGTTATGATAAAAAAGGTCAACAGTACATTTGTACCATACATAACGAAACAAAGAGAAAAAATGTGAATGGTGATGCTAAATGAGCATTAGCCTGTAGCAAATGTGTGTATTTGAATATGCCGTTAAATTCATGCAATTGTAGATAAATCCCCCTAATCAGTATCAGTATCAAGAGATATTGTGCATCAATTGCTAATATCAATGGTGCTGTGCGCGAATCTGGATGGTTTTTGTAACAGATATGATTTTATCAACGACACTACGAGAGCGACTTTCATGAATGCATCCACTTCAGGGATGTATCAAATAGCTCACGTTACTGCCAGCACATAACCAAGAGGTCTATCAAGGGGTTCTGCTGCTGTGTTTGGTCGCTGTAACCGTTAGAGTACAACCTTGACACAAGAGACCTAAAATTACATCAAACACTCTTACGCCATCAATAATACACTAGGAAGAGATCGAGATGGTCATACATGGGTAAAATGGTTACATCATGCGTACAATTCTTTTTTTGTCTGTCTACTCCTTTTGACAACATGAAGATGGGATTGATTTCTTCATTTGTTTTGCTATTATTGTTTTCATCATGTTTTTCTCGGTGGGGGTAAGGAGAGTGGGGGAGGGGTCATTAAACATCACTGTAGACACCGTTTGTGGAAAGTACCATAATTATAGACATTGTATGTCTTTCGCACATGTTGTTACACACAGGAACACAGAATATATCCCATTTGACAAGGCTGATGAGGAAAAAGACAAAACAAAACAAAAACAAAACCCTAGTACATGTATAAAGAGAAGTTACTGCCAATTATCATGAGCTGAGGAGAAACAAATAAGATCATGGATGTATTGTTGCTGTTGTTGTTTGTTGCTGTTGTTGTTGATGCAGCATAAAATACTTCCGCTCTACTCTGCATGAGCAAATTCCACAGCATTAATCTCCTCTTTCAGCTAAACTTTGATTTGACATTGTGGGTGAATTTGCCCGACTTAATTGTTGATCAATGTCCACAAGAAAATGGTGGATGAAAAGGGACCAGCAACATAAAAACCTTCGGCAGCAAATAAGAATGCAAATTCTCCACAGACTGCTCTGATTGTGTTGCCAGTCATGGGATGATGGAAAGTGAAGAGCAAATGCCACTATATCTTTGCGGGCAATATCATGCTGGGTACAGTCTTTTATGACAACAACTTTTGACAATTTGAAAACTGAAGAGGGACACTTGCATATGGGTCTACAGCGTCATAGAGAATGCATGTGACGGGTAACTATGTGCATCTGTACATTTTTGCATGTTCTTACAGATTATCTTTTTACTTTGATGTCAGAAAAAAAAAATCCTCTCAGATACAATATTTCATTCTGCCACTGAATCTTCTTAACCCATTGAAGATGAGCTGATTTTGCTATAACACACATTTTCCATAGACAACTGCTTGAATATGCTTAGGACCAGTCTTCAACGGGTTAACTGCTCATATTCTTGGAAAACAACAAAGCCAATGCACCGCCACTTCTCTCAGATAAATTTGGCATACATCAAAGAATTCCATAACAATCTGAAATCCATACACTGACACTGGACAGCATACATTATGATGGATATTATCTTTGTCATGTGATGGATGGACCCTGATAGCAAAGAGTGCATTCAATTTAAAAGTATGTTGATGGATTCATCTGAAAGGCTCACATTCAATTTGCTAGTAGCATCTTTAACGGTTAAGTTTGTTATTTCATAAATGGTGCAAAGAAAAAAAGATAAGTAAAGTCAAACATTTCAGTATATTCAAATTTACAAAAAATACGAGTACATCTTGCATATCAGAAAATCAGCTTTAGAAATGGTATCTTAGAAAATCAAGGAAATACGCACATAGATGGCTTTCTGATTTTTTTCCATGCAATCTTATTTTTAATAGTAACTTTAAAAGTTTTTCAGTTAACACATTCTTCTTGATATACAGGAGTATGTGCTGATGGTGTGTAGGGGGCATATCAAGGCAAGGAGACTCCTAATTATTCCTTCTGGTTATGAATACAACCATAAATCAATACAACTATTTAAGTTAAGAACAACGTTTAAGGTTTCTTGCACCTGATTTTCACTCACTCCAATGGAGTAGGATTCGATTCAGTCAAGAAAGGGCGCCCCAAGGACAAATACACATGGAGACTCGACCAGCTTACTAGAATATGTCTTAACCACGTTTCTCACCAAGTTTAACATTGATTACAAAAAAGAAAATAAACGAAAAATTGTATAGTGATGATGATATTGATGACATACACAACCCAAAATGCTTTAGAACTGGTACGATGGTATCCTACTGGACTCGTACATGTTTGGCCACTGTGTCTTGTGAGGGAAATATTTCACACATTTTGAAATGCGAGCTGCTTGTATAATGGTGCACATCAAATCCTTGCAACAGAGAGTGGTGAAGGGCCCCCATTGCATCTCTTGGGAACTATGTACACGTGTGCTGGCTCACAACGAAATATGAGTGCAGTCTTGCTGTATATTTCTGAAAAGTACTTCATACCTACACTCTTCCATTGCCAAAATGGGATTCCATACTTAGATTTTGACAGTAAAGACTACAGGCTTTTGACTAACACTTGTTGCGCCTTTCTTGAAGAGAGCCTGCTGGACCACACCCGGATCAATGCCAGTGGGAATGCCCCCCTTGGGCATGGTTTCAAATGGCAACTTTGGGTTGTTTTCACTCCTCATTGTCCTGCAATGTTAATAGAGAAGAGTTACAAAATCATAATCATTCAAACTTGGACTCTGAAGGTGTTTTAATACAGCTACATGTACAATGGAATGCAAAAAACAAAAAACAGACACAAAAACACAACATTTCTATGCTTTTACAGCCTTCCACGTTAGGGATTTCCCCACAATTTCTGTACCTGGTACTTCATGCCTACAACGTACTTGATGTAGTGAGTCAGCTTGGTGGGCAAAATAAGTCTCCAGTACAGATGCTCAAAAAAGACCAAATACAGTCAACCTTGCTTAAGTCGACCTCACTTAAGTCGAATAATCGCTTAAGTTGAAGGTCTTTTCAAGTCCTCCCTCTCTATATCTATTGAATTTAATCCCTCATAAATCGAATTTTCTCTAAGTCGAAGCTATTTCTTCAGTCCAAATAGATTCAACTTATGCGAGGTTGACTGTACGTCGACCACTTGAGAGGAAAATACCACTTCAGTGATTGCCATCATGACATAGGATCTCTCACAATACTGTTGCACTTCTCTTGACTGTTTTCCTTCCGGTTTTCTCAAAACAATTACCTGATCTATGATTCATCCTTTTTCGTGTATGCCTTTGGTGGCACAAGGGATGTAGTTTGCAAAAATCCCCTCGCTTTGTCAACAAAATCATTTCCTCAATAGAAATATTTGCATGACCACAAGTACTGGAGACTAAAATAGTTCACTTTCTCATCTTTCTTTCTTCCAGCCGTAAGGAGTAAGCACTTGCCACTTCACTTTCTGTAGAACTTGGTGTACGAAAGGCTGTCTTATTAGGTTGTTTATAACTGAATGGCCTGTGGCTCCTCTATTATACTATGCCTCACATACATTTTACAGTATAAGCTGTTATTTTTGCGAGAGTTTAATTTTCACATATTTTGTGAATCACAGTTGGATCGGGAATTTAATACGTGAAATTGTAGCCATGCCCTGGAGTAATACATTTGAGATAGCGTCGATGTCAATTCGTGTAAACAACATCTCGCGAAAATGTCTGTGACCTCCTCCTTCGCAGAAATATCTGTACACAAAAATAACAGCTTATACAACAGTATCACAAATCTAAAAATTGTACTGGGGCTGGGATACTATTCACACAGTCATCCTCAAATTAGGATCACTTTTCAATCTGCAAATTCAAGACAAAGAAAGATAGACATAGACACGAACACACAAACCAACAGACAGACAGAGACGAACAGACAGACAAGAAACAGACAAACAGAGGAGGAGATAGCGAGAGGGACATGGAAAACAGGGGAACTCACTTGAATCTGTCACTGAGGGAGTTGGGCATGATTCTGGCCCCCGAAGAGGCCTCTGGGATGGTGCTGGTGTCCAGCTTGCACTGCATGGGCATGCCATCTAGTTCCCGATTGTGGTATGTGTTGATGGCCTGTAGGGCGTCGGTCCGATTCAGGTACACCACCTCGGCCAGTCCCTGCCGCACCATGCGGGCCTTGCGCAGCTCCCCGATTGCCCCAAACAGCTCCTGAAGTAACAAAACCAAGATAGTGTCATACCTGTTATCAAATCTTACTTTTTAATACATTTCCATCGATGCTGGACTAGTCTAAATCTACACTACATACGAAGGACAAAATACATGGAATACACTGTACTACTCTCTGTTTAATCGTTGCAGTATGAGAGTAACATAAGAGACACAATAAACTTGTTTTGAATCTTACAGATTTGAATATATTCTGTCAACCACAGTGATGTGACATACATGTATGTGACAGCAAAAGAGAAATATCATCACATTGCAAGAAAAGAGATACAACTCACAAGCTTTGATCCAGTCTCAAAATCTTTTGCAAAACCATACAAGTGTATGAAACTTCGAAATAATTATCACCTTTGACATGTCAGTCTCTTTATATTGAACTTCTTAACTGTACACAATTAACAGTTTAGCAAATAAAGAACAAAAGTGGGAAAGCTAGAGAGATTGAACAGGCATAGAGAGAGGGAGAGAGAGAGAGAGATGAAAAGAGAGGGAGAGAATCTTACCGTGATGTCGTCTCCTGTGACTGACTTCTGAAGATTGGAGATGATGAGTCTTGTTCCTTGCGGAGCAGAATGTGTTGCTGGCTGCGCGTGAATTCTGGAGGAAATCTGAGTGGTGCATATTCAATGGGCAGGATAAGTTAGTGCATGTGAAATGGGGACTGACTGTGAAGAGGGTATGTAGCAGGGTGTCAAACTCTACAGGTCAGAAAGAGACATGCTGATGCACAGGAATAAAAAAAAAATCGTATTTAGAAGAAAAATTTGTTCTGACGTTTAAAACTGGAAAATTGATCACATCAGGTAGCTAAATCATTCAATGTGATCTTCAAATGGAAACTTAGTGCACAATGACTGTGTACAATTAGATTTCTAATACCTGCTTCCTTGGGGGTGAGAAAAACACTGAGACATAGAAATTGCCGTAAAAAGTCTTCTTTCTGAGTCTAATCTCATTTACATAATAAACTCTTTTGTGTTTCAGTAACAATCAAATTTGAAACAATATACTGAAACTGGATCTAGAGAGACAAAACAAAAGTGTTCCCGCCGAATATTCATTTGATCTACAGTTTTTGGACGAGTTTCACCAAGACCACCTGTCTCAGAGGGTGGCATACCAAGTATCAGGCAAAGTTTTGGATGCATCTTGATTCTACCCATACCCACGAACTCTCTGAACCTAGACGATCCTCAGGCATCCTGCGCTGAACCTTGGGTGGATTGGGCGGCCGTGCCCCCAGTAAATCATCCCTGTAATGGGGGTAGTCCATGGCTGGCCTCTAAAATGGGGACAGAAGTGTGATGATAGTCATTACTTCTTTATTATCTCGAGGGGAAAAAAATGATGGGCCTAATAATGTGCATGAAGATGCTTATGAGTGACACCACTTTGCATGGCAGAATTATGTGTGCTGAAATTAAATCTAATGTCAATGTTTGGAACAATGTAGTCAT
This sequence comes from Diadema antillarum, assembly GCF_040938485.1. Classification (NCBI taxonomy): domain Eukaryota; kingdom Metazoa; phylum Echinodermata; class Echinoidea; order Diadematoida; family Diadematidae; genus Diadema; species Diadema antillarum. Next base: position 6,126 of record NW_027270889.1, on the reverse strand, counting down.
CTACGTTTGAATTTTCTTCCATTTGTCCCTCTCCAACAAATGAAATTTGCGAGATCGCAATTGCTGATCTGTGTTGGAAAAAGAAACCACAGATCTTCAACCTGTCATCTACTACTTTCCGGGCAGCGACACTACCACCACGGTGAGCAAAGTTAACATATCAAAATTAGACACTTATGATTTAGATCCAGACACTTAAATCCAGACACTACATGATAAGGTTGTGTATGCTTGCGAATCGCTAGCTGTTAAAAATGACTAAATTCCGTTCTTCAGGTACTGTATGTGATACTCTCAAAGCATTTTGACTAGCCCACACAATATTTTCCCTCCCATTATTTGTCATCACATATTTAAAAACATTTCTGAATCAAAGTCTGGCACAATGATATTACAAATTAAAATCACACAAACAACTTACCTTTTGAGGCTGGGCAACAGCCTTTGTGACCCTGAGGGTACTGGCCCCAGCAAGCAGGGGGTTGGACGAGCGCTGAGAAGGGGACACGAGAGACAGATGCTGCTGGGGAGGAGGCTGCTGGGGATTGGGTATGGTGATCTGAGTTTTGTTCTGCACTCGGGGAGGGTTGCGTACTGTAAACTGTGTAGAACTTAGCTACAGGAGCAAAACAGAATGGTTTAAGAGTGCATGTCATCCTTCTAACATGTAGTTCACATTCTTATAAACAGATTTAGGTACATACTATTAATGAATATATTCCCTTCTAAGACAACACATCATATTGACTCGTTCCAAATAAATCAATGGTATCTAAGAATTGGAAACAACACTCAAACTACAATACTTTATATCCAATCATTTAATACAAAGACCTAGGAGTATGAAAACATTACTGAAGCTTAGGTATGACATAGATTTGTACAATAGTATGTCATCATGTCTCTTCTAGCACAAACATCTCATGAGAATACATTACACATTCTTTTTTTCTGGTGACACTGACTCTATGTTCTCTCATTCACAAAGATTTTTCTGAATCTTAATCAATCCACAAACAGGTGACAATTTCAGGTATTAATACTTGTTTTCTTTCTTTCTTTCTTTTTTGCCTGTTGCATGTGTCCATTGCAATCTTGAAACCTACATTTGGGACTGTTCTTGATATGGTTCCGCTAGAATTTGGACTCTTTCCAATCTTTGCACCATCGTTGCCCTGAGCCTGTGGTGGCAGTCCATCTCCGCTCTTGCGTCTGGCCGCCAACTTCAGCCTTGCGTCTGTCTGCCGCGCCTTCTTGGCCAGACGATCCCTGGCATCACCCTGGTGCGCCTTCTGAATGAGTTTCTGTCTTGCATCGGTGATGCTTGCACTCTGCTGGAACTGCCTTGGTTGCGTGTTTTGCCAGCCACCCCTCCCTCGGCTCTGGCCCCTTAGGTTTCCTCTTGATGGCGCTGTTCCAATGCCTTGGCTACGACCTGTGCTCAGTCCACCGCCACCACGGCCCCTGCCCCGAAATCCTCCTCCTCTTCCGCCTCCTCTTCCCCTAGAGTTGGAAAACAAATGTGGACAAAAACAGAAGATACACAAAACTTCAATTCTGTGATAATTGTATACACCACAGTGGGTGTGTGGGGGGGGGGGGGGGGGGGGGGATGTTTAGTCACTGGCCATAAGGACTAAAGCCGAATAAGGCCAGGTGCGGTGCTTCACCCCGTTCGGCCTCGAATATGTCATTTTCACAATCCTAGTAGGCAAATTTAAGCTTCACTAAATTGATTACTTTTAAAAAATCTCATAAGGTAAAATCTTGTCTAAGTTATAACAAGGTCTGTCTGTGGGTCTACCGATGTTCACTGACATTATCTACATACCTTGTAATAACAAATTCCTTGTTATTGTCGTACGCACTAACCTAGCATGGAGTCTCTACCAATCAATCTACCAAAGTAAAAAACCTTTCGCGAGGAGTCGTTGTGTAATTATGTTGTTATGGCAAAATCGTGAAATAGGCCCCACCGCAGTGCGCGTGCACCCGTGCGTTAGCAAGCAAGGGTAGGTCCTAGGGTTAGGGTTAGGGTGAGGGTTAGGATTTAGGGTTAGGTAGGGATGTATTTATTATGGTTAAATTGGCCGTTAAATTAGTCGAGGGACATTTAGGGAGTCCTTCCGAGAATAAAAAGTTGAATATATCAAAGCAAAAAACGGGAGAAAGATGCTACAATATGCTGTGGCAATCGGCCCCACCGCTGTATTCAATCTCGCGTAAACGCCATTTGGTGGGGCCGCATTCACGAGTATTATATACTGTGGAAGGAAGCCCCACCACCGTGCTTACCTACTGATGAATGCCACACGGTGGGGCTGTCTGCTGCCGTAGTATTAGTACGGACACGCAGTGGTGGGGCCTATTTCATGAGTATGCCTGTTCTTATTCTATAAGTTCAGATCATTTGACATTAACAACATACGGCTGGCCTACTGTCAGTACTGAGATTGAGAAAGAGTGAAATGGAATTATTCGTGAATTGATAAAAAAAAAAAGAAGAGGAAAAAGAAGAGGTTGAATCCTAAATACTAATACTTGATAGACAAACTTCTAAGCAACACTAACACGGTTAGGGCCTAGGCCTAATTTACTTTAATAGGTAAATTATACTACTTTCGCTGTTTGGTTTCCATACGTTAGAATCTATTTTCGCAGCCTGACCAGACACTGTGCTGCGCACAGGGTCTGACATGTGTTAGTGTTTCAACGTTGTAAACGACCGTCACTATTGACGGCAAAATCACATAAAATACCTTTTATTTTGTATGATTTTAAGAGTAATATAATTTGAAACACTTACCTACAGCGTATTTTCCTGATGGTTGAGTTGAATTCGGCGTTTTGTTGGTATCCAGACCTTATTGTTGAATTTTTCGGAGTAGATCGTGCGGTGGCATCTTTTCCTTCGAGAGCTTCACAAAAGCAACAAACTACTACGCATGCGCATTCAGAAGTGGTTGCTTTTTACGTACGCCCGTGCGCCCGTGCGTTTCATGTGTTACGTAAAGCTTGTAGTAGATCCGCGCGTGCTGCACCGGCAATGATTTGAACTTTTTTAGTCGGGGTCATCCGACTATCTCATCACTTCCGCCCCGACTACCTACGTTGTAGTATACGAGAGTGAATGCCATTCATATAACACGCAGATGAGGAGTGAAGCAGTAAGGACGTTTACAGACCTGATTTCAGCCATAGATTTCGGTAAGTTTTAGACGTAATTAAACAAAAAATCGCATACCGGTTATTGAATGATGGTCATAGATTACGATAATTCCTTATATTTTAGTTTTCCACGATTAATAAAGATATTCATGAAGGAAACAGTGAACGATAACAACGTCCGCGAAGGAAAAGAGGTGCAGCGCTGTCGCCAGCGCTGCGTGTAGTTACTATTTTCGTTTCTAAAAGGCAGATTCTAAGTTCAAAATAGTTAGAATATTCATTTAACCAACTGATAACAGCGAAAGTAGCATTATTCTAACAACGTAAACAACACAATGTCATACGGGTGTTGCTTATATTGTTAAGCAATGTACCAGGTAGAACGTTTAGTTTCTACTGTCCAGCATTTCCACCAATTGAAGAGGCATTTCTCACATCCCATCACGCCTAGGATAATTAAAGGAAGCTTCATGCACCAAGACCTTCGCTTCGTACAGTACACTTGTATGCGTATGTGGGACCCACGCATGCATTCGCAGTCTGCATGTTGATGCCGCAGGCAGCAGCAGCTCATCTGTCGTACTTGAAGGAAGTTCCGTTGACATTCTGACAAAAAGCTACATTTGAAAAGTCTATAATGCCATTGATAATTGATACACATGGAATATTTAGCTTACCTGCCAAATCGACCGGCTGGAATCTTCTTTTCTCGAATAATATCGTCAAGTGACTTGTCCATTTTGGATTGATAGCCTAGCTGATCGTTTTTCTACTAGTCTCGATTCGTCGTTGATGGCGCTCGTCAGCAACACGCAAAGCGGGTTGACGTAGGGTTTTTCGTTTTTTTTTCTTCGTGTTCTTATTTAGGACAAAATAAAAATTTACGTGGACCACCTGCGGGAAGCGTGTTTTTTTTTTTTCATAGACAGCACAGATTGGGGACCCTAATCCTAACCCTAAGCCTAAGCCTAAGCCTAAGCCTAACCCTAACCCTAAGCCTAACCCTAACCCAACGTGTTTCCCATAGGTTAAAATACCAGTACGCGCCGTGCCCCAATCTGTGCCGTAAAAAAAAAAAAAAAAAAAAAAAAAAAAAAAAAACGCCTGCGGGAAGGTGTCGACTGGATGTGACCCTCACCTCCAGGCAGGGAGGTGAAAAGCGAGAGCTTGCCAAACAGTAGGCCCTATGGAAGCTAGCTCTTCTGTACCCTTTGGTGCTTGTCATGCAGTCTAGGGTGAAAAAAGTAGGAAAGTTACCCCCAACCCCCGTAATATTCATATCTGCGCTCCAAGAAATACAGTGACATCAGTGACAACATCCGCAGCAAGTGCATGATTACCAGTATAATTCGAAGAGGTCAATGTGCAATTTATGGCTCCCTGAATGGCCCGATCAAGCTGCAACATATTTTTTTTCGTTCCTTGTCTGTCTGTCTTCCTCTCCTTTTTTTTTTAAACATAAAATTGAAATTGGGCCTACTGTTTTTGTTCGGTCGAAATTGATAACCTGGAATATGCCTATATAGTTATCATATTATAAGCACTGTGAATTGCAGGCTAAGGGGTAGCCCCTACGGAATAGAGGCAACCCCTTTTCAGTTTGACAGTCATTGGTGATGAGGAGTAAGCCCCTAACTACGAGAATAACAACTATTTACGTGTGCAATAGGACAGCCAGCAAATACACGATTGAAGCTCGTAGAATTATTTTCAACAGCAAGTTCTCAATTTTAATTCAGTTTGAAGTATAAAGATAAATTCTAATTAAAGATAGACCTAAACTGGAAGGTTTGATCATTATTTATTACAATGTTGTAGGCCTATTGATTTCAACTGAATGTATAACATATTATACTCATACTTTATAAATGCAGTGACGCACGGGGGGGGGGCACAGGGCGCGCTCCCCCTTTATTTATTTTTTTTTTAATAAAGGGAAACAAAATGAAAGGATGGAGTGTGCCTGCGCCCCTTTGATTTTTGCACCATAGAGAGGATGTATATACATGTATACCCATGTGCATGTACAATACAGGAACCACTCGATAGGTCTAAATAATCAAATCAAATTAAACAAAAAAGAATTGCGCTGAAGCCTTTTTCTTTATTCTTTTTTTCTTGCTTAATTGCTTGCTTGCTTGCTTGCTTTCTCAAGTCAGCCGACGAAACTGCACGGGAGCTTTTTTTTTCCCTTGCCAGTTGACTAAACCTGGAAGTGGCACCAGTTAGTTTGCGTTTCCCCCCCCCCCCCCTCTTCGGAATTCCTGGATCCGCCAATGTACATATCTGACAGCAATTCCATTCTTTATGTTGAATTTTAAATTGTAAATGAATGAAATGAAACGAATTGAAATGAAATGAAGGGGCTTGTACTGCAATTAAAGGAGCTAACTCAATTCTCGTTAAAATGAGATATCAAAGCTGCTAAGAACAAAAGAATGCAAAACAGTTCAAGAATATTCCTAGTTATGTTAAAAGTGAAGACTATCAATGGAAAGGTATCATTTTGCTTTATCTGAGGATGTATCCGATCAACTTTCATTGGACCCTACTTAAAAATATAGCAATGTTTAAAAATGGCGCTTAAAAAGCAAAAAAAAAAAAAAAAAAAATCCTCATTCCCCAAGACTTTTAGTGTACTAAATTTATGAAGGCAAACCAATCAGAGTAAGGGTTAATTGAAAGGAGATATCCCCCCCCCCCCCCGCACCCATTCTGCACTTGAAGTGAAGTGCACACTTTTGATGAAAAATTGGAAAATCTGTTAATCTATAAGTGTAATAAATCTATTGGAAAAGAACCGAACAGGGGAGGGTGTCCCCTCCCACGCGAGAGAGAGTTTGCATTTTCATAATTGAAATTCAGCAATCTGGTGCACACTTTGGGTGAATCATTTGGATGTCAGTTTCCTATCAAAGGAGCAAGAAAATTTTTTCTCATCTCGGGAATTATGGGGGG